>NC_133831.1:5982397-6301488 GCF_047830755.1 Zonotrichia albicollis | reverse complement strand
GCAGACACACAGTTATTGAAATTGCTGGCTTTACAATAAATAATTGTTTCATCAAATGAGTATCCTTTTCTAGCCATCCTGGTGCAGAATGCTGTGATTAATATTATATCCATACATACTGTCAGTATCAAAGGAACTGCTGAAAAAAAGATCAGTGGATTTTATTTTTTTTTTTTTGCTATGACCAGTGGATTTGCAAAAGTGCTTTATAAGCTGTTATTTCTTTGATAGTGCTTTGAATTTGCTTGTTAACATTCAGCCAGAAGTTTTACAATAACAACAATAATCATAATTAGCAGCAGTAATTGCTCCTTGACCACTGAAAAGCAAGGATTCTAAGTTGTCATATTTAACCTCTGAAGGGAAGGGAAAAGGGTCTTTTGCTTGGAGCATCTTTATGGGGACACTTCATGAAGTCCTGCTGCTTTGGATAGGAATATTTGTGTTACACCATCTGTTTACCTGTCTCTTTTAAAACTCAGGTATACTTACATTGGCAACATTCAGCGTTTGTGTCAGGTTCTGGCAAGAAAATAATCCATTGTTTTGTGTAGTGGTTAAATTACGGGTGTTCTAGTGACACCTAACAGGAATGTACTTAGAAACTGCATGTGTTGGATAATGTCAGTAATTATAAGAACATGTTTGAGCAAGACAGTTCCCTGTTTTTCTAGGTGCCTTTTCCCAAGATTATATCTTTGCTTCTTAAGCAAATGAATTTTAAGAATTATTTTGGAATTGCTTGTTAATAAGACATGTTATTCAGTACTGGCCATGTTTTGTTTAATTTATATTTTTTTTTTCAAATGTTTTTGTAGCAGCAGATAGTACATTTTAAGAGAAAAGAAGTGAGACTTTTGTGGGAATCATTGTAGGAATTATTGTTTGTAGATCAAAATGTTTCTGCCTGAAATATTTTCAGACACAAAATTAGCTGCTGTAAAAAATAACATATAATTTGTTGCATATCACTTTTTGAAGAGTAAAATTCTCTTTTTGAGAGAATTTCATGCTAGGAATGGCCCAGGAGTAAACTGTATTTAATTCTTGGAATATGAGGTGGCAGGGGAGAAGGAGAAAGACTGTTCCAAGTACATTGAAATTGAAGCAGCTAATGGGGTATTATTAGGAGTAAAAATGCTTTGTGAATGTCTAGAATTTATGTTCAGGTCTGTATCTGAAAAGCATTCCTATAACCTTTGGAATCACTGAGTAACCTCTTAGTTTCTTACTGCTGTCTTGTTACTTGCTGGCTTTCACAGGCTATTGAAAAGAAACCACAGAGTTACAAGAAAATGAGCAGTGTATGTTCAGGGAAAACGCTTGAGCTTTACCACTTGGGAAGGAAATTAAGTGGTTAGTGATTTGCATAATGTGGGCAGCACCTTCTACAACATCCTTTATCAGAACCAAAATGACTAATGTCAGACCACAGAGTCCTTTTGAAACCGTGGGGCTGTTTCATGTTCTCTCTGAACCTCTGCGTGCTGCACAGCACCACTGTGTCCTGTTATAAGTTTTCATTTTGCACAATGTAGACCTTTTTAATATTTATCAGCATGCTGCCTCTAACTTGATACATTTGTACTGCACAGAAATTGATTTTCAAGAAATGTGTTTTGGATTTTTCGCACGCTTATGGGGTTTGAGAAATGCATATTTGCATAGAAATAATCTTTAGTGAGCTAAATTTTAGAGTATGTCAAATTTATAAATATCACTAGTGTAAAGACATATTTTTAGAAATAGATTTCTGGCACAGTTTATTTCAATTCCATTTTTCACATTTGTGTCACCAGTATAGCTTTGGCTTGGTATTTTCTAATGCATTTATTTTCGGCATTCATGTTTTAGAGATTAAACTTTTCCGTTGTCTTGCTCAGGCAGCACAGCCTGAAAATGAAACAAAGCAAGTGAGGTGCTTTGTTTAAAAAACATCCATTTGGTTTGATACACGTGGCCAGGAAAACTCACTTCTCTCCTTTTTCTTCTTTCAATTCCAAGCTGAACCATATTACTCGATTTTTCTGTTACCTTGTCCCTTTACTGAAAAAGGAAGTTCTCTATTTTTGAACCTCCTGTGCATCTCTAAGGCACATTAAGTTTCCTGTGGCTGTTGCATTTCAGAGTAGCTGCTCTGGCTCTGCTGTTGCCTTATACCAATGAAAAAATACAGATGCCTCATGCACAATCATAAACAAGTGATAAATTGAATTTGTTTGTTGGTAGAGACTCCAGAGTTCTATCTAAACAAGAACAATATATGCTTTAAACACAAGTAGTAATATGTGCGTGTGGAACTGCAGAATATGCTCTAAACTCTTCAGGCTGGGATTACATTTCCACAGCACTGAAAGGATGTTGGAAATTTAGACTCCAGCTCCAGATTCCCACCCTAGAAATGGGAACACAAACTGCCTTGCATCCCCTCAGTTTTGGAGGGTCCTCTGCAGCAAGGCAACACCATTGTGCTTATCTGTTTGGTGTCAGGGAACACATAACTCCTTCTTGCTATTGCCTGAAGTAAGAAATTAGGCTCAAGGAATAATAAACAAGCCTGGTTTCTGTGGGGTTGAATGGAAAGATACACTTATCCCAGAAATAAATATCAGCTGAGGCCTCAGAGCAGTCTGTAGGTTTGTTGATGTAACAGCTTTACTTGGTTTTGGGTAGATGTGTTCCAGGGAAAAGCCCATCTCCAAGTTATTGCAGCGTTCTTAAATTTTGCTCTAAGTCTCATTATACCACCTGCAATTTTAGTCTCTGCAGTGTAAATGCATTTAATTGTGGTACCTTGACAGAATTTGTGCAGCTGCTTCCTGTTCCAAATACCATGCCTAATCTTTGTATATACATGACACAGGCTGAATTACTTGAGGCCAGTTTTCCACTCCCTCTGGAAATGAGCCACTGGTGTCGAATTCATGAGGCTCCTGCTAACCAAAAGTCTCTGTACTGGCAAAGGTTTTGCTGCATTCGCTGGTCTAAGTTTCCATGTGCATTTTCAGGTGCTGCTTGTGTCCTAAAAAGTGCCCTAACATCAGGGAAGGTGCTTGGCCTGGCCCCAGGCACTCACCACAAAAACCCAAGGTACCACAGAGGGGCATTTCTCAGGGAGAGTCATTCAGCTTGGACTTTTTCTTCTTCACTGGTCAAATGTATAAGGAATGATATGTGTGGTCTTTAGCTTTGTAGAAGTGTGTTACTTGAGAAAAAAATATGTACATCTTCTGTTTGCACATATAAATATTATAAATGCAATATTATAGCCTGTTCCCTTGTTTATGCGTGTTAGAAGATTTGACGCATTGGAGTACTTGAAGAATTAGGTTTGTTAATATGTAGAAAAAGGAGGGAGAAGGAGATCAGGGCATCAGGGTTGTGTGTGGCTGTGTCTAGGAACAAATGCTCAGTGTCACATATGGGACAAATTTCTCTCTGCTGGCAACATCCACTAAGAAATATTGCTGCTGTCCTGATTAAAAATAAACCGAAACAAAATACAGTACAATACTTAAGGTATTTTTATTTTTCATCAGGGTGTACAAAAAGTGAGAAGAATTTAGGAAACCCAGTGTAAAATTGTCAAGGTGAAGGAATTTTTCTATGAAATTCTCTTTGACTGGTTGAAATAGCTTAAACACTATTGACCATTCTCCCACCAGCTCAGTGATGTGTGGCATTTTGAATCATCCATTTTCTATGAAGACTACCTGGGGTTAGCATATCATTACTTGATAACAGAGTTTCAATTCTAACCCACTGGCAGCACTGAGCTTTAAGCTGGATGCACTTACTTGCAGGCTCATCCAACCCTACATAATTGTCTGTACATTTATTTTATTGTCAACTCAGAAACAAGCTGAAGAAACTAACTGTTTGCTTTAGAACACATTAACTTCTTTATCACATTAATACTGACTCATATCTTATTTCCCAGTTGCAGTAACAAAACCATTCAAATATTTCCCTCACAGGACAATATCTTTAATAGCTTCTGTGTGTTTCCTATTTTTGGCTGTTTCTGTATAAACAGACTAATCTAATAGCATGCTGAACCATCTATACTTGGCAGAAATTCAGCAACTCACTCATTTCTATGGCAAGCTGGGATGCCAAGGGAAAAAAAATCCTCACTTTTATTGCACCAAGATCTTTCTTAAAGTTGTCTTTTATAAGTGTAATGTGGCTATCACTTGGGTTACTGCAGCACCTTGACTGAAGAAACCCCAACTTTTATTGCAGTGCAGGATAACCCAAATAGGAGGGCATTATTCCCTTCACAATGTCCACAGGAATTCATTTACCTAAATATATTCAGTATCTCTCATGTGCACTGCTTTAAATGGTGGTAAAGCACACACTTTAAAATTTTGTTGAGAGCCAATTGGGAAGGCTGGAGAGACAATCTGGAAGTTGCTGGAAAATGCTTTTATGTAGTCATCCTGCTTGGGGTGTTCAGCCATCTGTGGCAAATTAAATTTTGCTGTCCCTCCATGGTGATGAGAAGCTGTGCTCTGAAGCCACTCAAGACATGTCCCCCATCTATTCTGTGGCTCTGATCCCAGTGTCCCCCCATGGCCTATGTGGATGAATGGGTGAAATGCCTGGTTCTGTTTCTGGCTGTGCCCTGTGCCTCTGGATGTGCAGTTTGATGTACATTTATTTTGGGGCAGCACTATCTCAAGCGGTCTCAGGCTCCTGCTTCCCTGAGCGTCCCTCCTCATTAAAGTCAGCACTTTTCCATGGTTTATATTTCAGTCAGATTGGTTTCCTGATCCAGTTCATTGCGTGCTCAGATAAATTCTTGCACCAGCAAAAACAAGGCAGAAAGAAGTACGCAAAGGCAGGGAGTATTTAATGCAAAAAATAAAATTTAATTTAAAAGCTTTGGGTGTAGACAAATGTCCAGCCATGGTTTGGTGTCTCTGCATTCAAAGCAGGAAAAGAGCATCCTAAAGTTCCTACCAATGGTGGGTTGGTATTTGTGATAAATATTTGAACTATTGATGAATGTAGCTATAAAAATGCAAATTGTGATTGTTTTCTTATTGTTTTACAGTGTATCAGCTGCAAAGCCTCTTAGAGTGAAGGAGTTTATTTTATTTTGGGCATTTATTGATACTTACAGATTTATTTATGTAATTGACATTTTAATGTCCCTGTCCTTGTAACATTTGGGTGTAAGAAGTTTATTGAAACCATCCAGATCTGAAATCAATGCATCTCTAATACAGGGAGGCTTGTTACCTGCATTGGCCCAGCTGCACAAAAATAGCTCACTATTGGACTCTACTCAAATGCACAGTGGTAATGCCTTGCTTTAAACCAGAGAAATATTGAAGTCTCTTAGGCTTTCCATTTCCTTGCTTGTTTTTTAAACTGTATTTTTAACATTATTTTTGCTATGGTAGGCCAAGTTCATCCCTAATATAACTGTATTGAAATCAGTGGGGAGACTTGTAATTTTAAGAATAAGAGACAGTAAAGTGCTTTGCTGGATCAGGGCCTAAAAGGATTAGTACTGTGGAATGCTTATGGTGACCATAGAGGTAACTGTATGAATAAAAGTAATTTTAATTGCACTGGAGCAGTTGGGGAATTTTATTCCACCTCTCAATAAAAGAAATAAAATACAGAATAGACTCCCACTGTCAGGCAGAGAATCCTATAGAACATTTCACATGGCTTTGCAAATATTGAAACAGTACAAAAAAATTCAAAAATCTGAGATATAAACTCCCTAGCTTTTGTTTTGTGGCTTGTGCACATTTTAAAGCAGATATTTGGGACACAAATTATAAGACCAATAGGGAGTATTGATTTTTAAGTATAACTATAGCGGCTTTGAGCCCATTCTATGTTTTTCATTAAGGCACCAATAGGAGATTTTTTCCCAGAGAACTGAAGCTAGCTGATAATTTTTTATTGTATTCTGTGAAGGAAAATGATGAACAGACAGAGATGATTTCTGTATTCAGCCTGTTCCTGATTCCCCAGGAAAACTTGGCGTCAGGTGAAACATCTGGTGGAATACAAGCTCTTCCCTTCCAGGTGCACCAAAGGTGGAGTTGGGATGAGCACTTTTTCCACTAGGATGGATTTGATGGTCTCCAGAGTTGTTTGTGTAAATCCTTAATTTCCAGTATTTAGTAAACATACCTCATATTTAGAAAGAAGGGGAATAACAAAGACAGCTAAATTCATCACAGAGGATCAGGACATCTTAGAGGGACTAAGGTGCAGGAAGAGCTTCACTGGCCTTGGCCTGGAAAGCAGCAACCTGAGGCAGAATTGCATATCATGGAACATTCCTTCCATCAATCTGTGCAACCATTGAGAAATGCAAGAATATTTATTGTTATGGGTTTGTTTTTTATTTTTTCCCCATTTGGTTGCAAAATATTCCAGTTACTACTTGAACTAAGTAAGTGACTCTACAGATTGTGCAGTCTGCTCCAGGACGTGGACGTGATAGGTCACGTCATAGTTTGGAGGGTTAGTGAGTGCTTGATTGGGGAATAGAAGTGACATAATGGCTCGCTGGTGCAAGAGCACTTGCTCTGGGTTTGGATCCTGCTAAAAGCCACGGGCATGTGGCATGGAGGAACAGTGCCAGGTTCTGTTCCTGACTCCACAAGGCATCCTTTGTGTGGCAGGGTTTTAGCTCAGGTGCTTTAGTTAAACTCAAGTGAGCTAATTGAGTTTTGCTATGTAAAATTCCCCCTGTGCTTTTAGAGCAGATAGGCTCAGCTGTAATAACTACTGTATGGGGTTGTGTTTAATGCTGAGATTCACTGAGAGAGGAAAACAGGCTCGCTGTCCAAAGCAGAGAGTTATTTGTTAATCCTCTCCTTTTGTAGCCACCCAGTAATTCATGAGTATAAAAACGTGCCTGTGCTCATTTCTAGGAAAAACATTGCTGAGAATGGATGTTCAGTGCAGGGGCTGGAAATGAGGATTTCACTGTAGGGGCTGGGCCCTTGCTTGTGGGTGTGTGCTGCAAAGGGCTGGGAGCTGACACACACACACACCGTGGTTTTCTGATGTGTCAGCAGCGCTAAGATGTTGCATTTTGCCTGCAATAACAACTTTGAAGGTGATCATCAAGCGTTCAGTGGAATGTGTACTCTTCTTTCTAGCATCAGTTTGCTCGATGATAAAAATCGGAGTTTATATTCAGACAGAGATTTGGGCACTTCTTCAGGTTGTTTCTGAGCCTTGTACGTGGCTGTTTGCTGTGGCCCTGAGGTCAGGCAGTACTTTCCCTCTTTTTCTTTTCCTTTTCTTTTTTTTCTTGACTGTGAGTTGAGGTCTGAACATTGCTGTTTTTTGAGCCTCAGATAAGATCAATTTTCCAATTGTGTAATACAGTACCTGGCTTTTCTGAATGGCACTGTTAATTGTCATTGACTATAATAGAATATGAATAGCACAGCCACTTGACACCAACTTAATGGTTCTGACTTTTCAATGGTGCCAAGAGTGTAAGGCTAGAGGGGAAAAAGGGTCAGAGGAGAGATAAGAGCTTCCGATCCCACTGAAAAAGATTAAAGCTTCTGTGTCGTTCAAGTGGTGCTTGTAAGGGTCGCTATTTCTGTGAAGTCACCTTTAAACTGGAAGTGATTGAGAAATTTCTAATACAAAAGATCCCTTGGAACAACTCCACCCCCCTCCTCCTCGAGGTTTTTTCATGTTAAAAGGCAAGGGGAAAGATGCAGGTCTGGGATGGCTCAAGGAGAAATGTGGGCAGTGATATTGTGGATGACACAACCTGTCCTGAGAGCAGCATTGCTAACTCTGTTAGCCCTGAGGAAGAATCACTCTTGTTTACTGCTGCTTTGTCCAGCTGGGAGCTCTGGGAAATTTTGTGATTCACTTTAGTACCTCTTTTAAGAAAAGCTTACTGTCCTTAAATACACAGCTATCGCTGCCCTCTGGGAATTTGATCATACACAAGATTACCTGCCTAATCTGATCACAGCAGTTCTCACACTCTGGGCTGTGAGGAGCAGAGGCCAGGAGCAGAAAGATGTTTTACTTCTCTTCCTTTCTGGAGCTGTCATTTTCAATGCATTAAGAACTTGTGATTACTTATATGGGATGCTAGGTTATGATTTTTATACTGTGCTTATTTTTTAATAGAATTTCACAGGGATTTCAGAACATCTAGTAGCTAAATGAGAGGAGTAACTGCTATGTGGAGATCTGGGAGAGGTACCTGGTGTGCAGATGGGGATGTGCTTTGAGGTGTGTGCAGGATGTTTTGAATGTGGGGCAGGCAGGGTGCTTCAAACTGACAGAGTAAATTTAGATTATGTATTAGGGAGAAATTCTTTGCTGTGAGGGTGGTGAGGCCCTGGCACAGGTTGCCCAGAGAAGCTGTGGCTGCCCCATCCCTGGAAGCATCCAAGGCCAGGCTGGACAGGGCTTGGAGCAGCCTGGGATAGTGGAAGATGTCCCTGCCCGTGGCAGGGGTTGGAGTTGGATGAGCTTTAAGGACCCTTTGAACCCAAACCATTCTCTGATTTCATGATTCTTGGACTCAGCCCTCAGCACACAGGAGCTGGAGGGTCAATCCATGCAGTCTGAGTCAGCCAGAACATGTCAGACTTGTGTTGAATTTGTTTAGATGGCACCACAAAACAGACAGAAGCAGGAGTCATTTATTTATCTATTTGTGTTCTGATGTTGAGAGAATGCCATTAATGTGCAAGGGACTGACTCAGCAGAGTAAAAAAAATACTGGCAATGTTATGGTTTCAGCTGTTTCTGAAGGAAGAATTCAAAAAATCAGACTAGGTAAGAAGTATAAAGAACCTCTGTGAGCCCATTCATGTAAATACCTGACATGAAAAAAGTGAATCTAGAATTTAAATAATAACTAAAAGGATATTAGAAGGAGGGAACAGCCTCATTATCTTAATATCCAAAAGGACTGGTATAAAAAAATCTTCAGTTTTCTTGAATCTGAGTTGGGCAAACTCTGCCTATTTACACAAGTTAAAAATATTAAAGAGTTGCCTTCTGAGTGGTATGTGTCAGTGGGTATTTCACTGTTGTAAGGATTTGGGGGGGGTGGAGTTGTTTTTGATGTTTTATCACTGAGACTGTTGTTTGGGAACAAAGCTTCCAGAAATGGTTGTCAGGGAAAGTTTCTTTATTCTGCCTGATCTAAGTTTTCCCAGTAGATTTCTGTTTAAAAAGAATAAACAACAACAAAAAAAAAATGCAAAAGAGTAGAAGTGAGAATTAGATATAAATATGACACTAAACTATATCTTTTAATACAAAAGAACTCTTTTTTAATTAGAAGCTTGGAAGGACATATCCTTTAATTGCTGCACTTGTAGTTTCTGGGCCATCAATATCCTTGCTTCTTTCATTAATAAACTGGCAAGTCAAGTAGGAAAGCTGCAGGAGTATAATTTTTTCCCTTAAGCTCTACTTAATCAACAGCAGACTTGATCAAACAGAAAAAAGAAAATGTAAATCAGTTGCATTAATTCTGCTGGCAGTAAATAGTAGGAAGAAAGCTAAACATGAAAGAATGCTCATTTTGCAGCTGATATCTGGGGTAGGATTGAATGGGAGAAATAGGTAGTTAAACAGCTCTTTAGATATTGTGAGTGACTGGGGAAATACTGGGGTTTATGTATGGATTAGCACAGTGATAGACCCTGAGTAGCAGAAGACGATGACTAATTACCTGACAGAGCAGCACTCCAAGAGCCTTGGTCATTGAAATTAATTTCTGTTTTCAGGACTGGCAGAAAGCAGCTGCAGAATTTCAGTTCAATACTCAAATTAACTAGGAGTCTAAATTATTTCTTTGCACATACGGTATTAGAGGAGTGGGTTACTAAATTGATCTTGATTTTACACACTGAGGCAAGAATTATTCCACCTTTTCATCTGGAGTCCATGTCCCCTGAAATGGGGGAATAAAACCTGTGCTGTAATAAACTGCTTGTCACTGATGTGAACTCTGTCAGATAGTTAACATCTTAACATTTCCTGCAATCCCAGGTGAAGGAATTATAAAATAAAGTCTTCTGGGCTGAAAGAAGATTTTACTACCTGCTCTGCTGAGTAAAACACACTGAGTTGAACTTAGATGAATTCCTGGTTTGGATAGGATGATGCCCAGGAATTTGTTTGTTTTACAGCGTGTATCTTCTTGACAATCTGGTAAATTTGTAACTTCACTGACTGGTGAAAGAGGTGGGAAAGCTGTCAGTAGGTTATTATTGATGAACTTGTAATAGTTTGAGGCGTGGAAACAGAAAAAAAGAAAAGCAAACTACATAAAACCTGCAGAATCAACCTTGTAAGAAAAACCTGCATACACTAAAGTGAAGACATATAGCCCATGATTCTAAAATGCAGGAATTCTTCCAGATTTCCATGTTGGTAGTTGACTCATTACATCCAGGAGCATTTCTCCTTTTGCCAGTAGCAAAACTCCCAGAGCCTTTTGTCTGTTTAAATGTTTCTCATATTTTAATTTATTTATTCAGCAAAAATAAATTTGAAATGTTTATAAAGTAAATAAATATGAGAGGGAGGAAAAGACAAGAGTATGAAAAATTGAATAAATATTTGATATTCAAGAGTAAATTTTATTTCAATGGAAAATTAGCCAGGAGGGATGTGTGAAAAACATTTTTCAGCACTTGTGCCCCATAGTGCTCTTACTGAATAAATTATGTTACTTCCTGCTCTTTCCTGTGTGCTGCCTCTCAATAGACACTTCTAGGCAGGAGGATTACCACATAAAACCAGGAGCTTTTATCTTACTGGGTCTTAGTCCTGTGTGGAATCACTGTGGTAACTGGTCACCTTAGTAACTAAACTGTGTTTTATTTCCTTTGGTGATGCTAAGGCAACACAGCTATGGAAGAATGGGTCAGATTCTGTTCTAGCTCCATACTGAATTTGTAGAGCTAGTTAGAAAAGCAAAAACAAAACCAGAGAACATTCTTTCAGTCAGACACTGAGCAAACTTGATCAGGAGGTCAGTGAGACACAATGGACTGAGAAATGTGCTCTGGTATTTGAGTGATATTTCACAGTATAGTGGTGGTAATGATTATGAAGTTATTTACAATAATTTATTTGTATTGTCAAAAATAAGAAATCCACAAAACCAATTTTGTTAAACTGAAAGTTAAAATTTATTTATTGTAGTCTCCAGTACATATCGTAATCATGTCAAAGTTTTATCCCTTCCCTAGTGATTTCTTTCATCATCCTTTTCCTCTTCAGCTCTATTGTCCAGGTGTTATTTTATCACTATATATACTCTCTGTGTTCTATTTTTGCATTCATTAAAAGACCTGGTAGGTTTTTTTTGCATACCAAAAAGAACTAAAAGAATCACCAGAGAATGACACATTATCTTAGATATATTGTTTTCCTGTTCATCTTGTTGATGGAGACAGACTTCTATGTTGGTATACCAAGAATCTTGAATTAAATTTCGTTTAGGCAATTGATTTGTGCTGGCTTTGCATAGAGATGTAGGTGTCATTTATGCTTTTATGTACTGGGAAATTAATATTGCTTGTATTAATGCCAAGATTCTACCATGATTACTATTAAGCAACCACTAATATGAATTATTTTGCACTGCCATTGCAGCAGATAATACTAATGATGTGTTTTTGTCTTTGATGTGGATAACACATAGTCCTGAGAGCGTGCTAGACTGAGAACTACAATATTTCAGATGTATATTGGTGAGCTAAGGTTTTTTTTCTCTTATTTCAGCCTGGAGAAGGCATCATTAATGATAGAGCAGATACTGGTGTGTGAAGGTCACATCTACGAGTCTGTTGTCTACAAAAGTGAAAATAGGGTCAGCTCTGAGAGTGGCTTTGAGAGTAAAAACCGGTGCATTGAACATCTCTCAAATGGAACTTAGTCTGTTTTCAGAATGATTTCTACCAAAAGCAGGATTTGAAAAGCCCAATTTATCTTTGTCAGTCACCTGAACTTCCATTCTTCAAGTGTATATCACTCTCTATTAAAATACTGATACATCACTTCTTACATAAGATTTCTGTGTTGAAGAGGATAACCTAAGATATATAGGTTCAGGATATAACTTTGCTTGCAGGAATCATGGAAAAAAATGTGTATATAAATGGGAGAATTTTAAGAAATTGTGAGAAAACAAAACAAAAAAAAGATAAATATTAATTCCTTGACTTCTAAGAAAAAATGATAAGAGGGTGTTCTATCCTTCTTGTCCACCATGGAGTCTCTTCCTTATACTTCATGGTAAGCATCTCAAGACTCCTGTGGAAATTTTTTTGTTTGTGAAATATTTTCTTCTCAGCACAAGGCCATTGCCGTGGCCAGAACCCTCTGGTGGTCTTGCAGGGGTAGG
Organism: Zonotrichia albicollis; assembly: GCF_047830755.1. Lineage (NCBI taxonomy): Eukaryota > Metazoa > Chordata > Aves > Passeriformes > Passerellidae > Zonotrichia > Zonotrichia albicollis. The sequence continues at coordinate 6,289,094 of NC_133831.1, read as the reverse complement.
GAAGTGAAAAAACTTCTGCTTATTGTGGCAGCTGACCCAACAAGGAGCCCTGGTGAGCAATTAGAGTCTCATGACCATGTACTGTAAGTTGTTTAATTGTCTTTTGCTCAGAGTTAAACAAACTGGAAGCTTCAGATGGCAGGGCACTGCCATTTTTCAAGTGCAATTGCAGAAACAGGAAATCTATAAAGAGGGCACATATTTCATACGTTTTCTCCACTTGCTGCTGAGACCATTATTAATGCTGCAATTTAAAAATAAAAGATACAGAACATTGGAGTTCTGAAGGAAGTCTCGTTTTTGTGAGTTAGATTAATTCTTCTCATTGATAAAGTCTTGAATACCACAGAAAATTACAGAGGAATTTTCAGCCTCGGAAACCAAACCTGCTTTGCTCTATGCCACAGCAGAAGTGTTTGGAGGAAAGAAACTGGGATGGCTGGCATGTGTTTAACTTAAACAGCACCTTAAACTTGCTAAATAAAATAACTTTGAGCCAGATCCTGTCCTGGTGAGTGTTATGGTGGACTTGCTTGTGGTTGGGGTATTTAATCTCCCCTAGGACCCAAATGATCAGCATATCATGTCATGGGGAGGTATTTATTGGAATGGAAATGTTCTTGGGAGTTTTGTGTTCACAGGTTTAAATCAGAGCTAAGTGAAGAGTTTTAGGGCCTTATTCGCAGTAAATTTTATGTTGGTGAAAGGTGATGGAATGGGTTTCTGTACCATGTGTACTTCCTCTCACAAATCTCAGAAGAGATATGGACTCTGAACTTTGTTGGGAGTGTTCTGGTTTTTTGGTGGTTTTTTTTTTTGGTGGGGGTGCATACCAAGCAAAGCAAGGGAGAATTTTCTGACGTGCCAATTGTAATTCTGCAGTGCTCCTTTATGCCAAACATGCCCAATATAATCCCCTGTAACAACTGGGGCTCCAGGATGAACAGTTAGTTCATGGGTCTCAGGTAGAAGCTTCTTTCTTCATACCTGTGTCTGGTGGAAGTTGAGTTATCAATACCATTGGGCATGTAATTAACTCACTGCTTGCAAATTAGTGGTACCATTGCTGGGGATCCTGGTTTTGGAAAGGAGCTTCTTCACTGCCCTCCTGAGCAATCCCTTGGCTGTAAAGCTGTTTCTTGTGACTGCCCAGGAGTGTCAGTGCCACAGACCTGTCCCTGCTGGCCTCCTCACCTGTAAAGAGGAGAGAGGAGCAATAATGAGATGTAAATTTAGCCAAAAAGTGAATGTACACCCAAGGAAATGTTTGAAACAGACACAGAACCAAATCTGTCATTATCCCAATGTGAGGTGATTTATGCACTCTGTTATTTATGCCATGATTTAGTGTGTTATGTCATTTGGTAAATGCAGGACAAGGGTTTCCTGGAGAAAAAGAATAAATGTGGATACAATGTACTGTAATGTTCCTGTGCTGTAAGTTGTTCTTAGGTTTTGGATGAGTGGATAACATTGCTGAGTGGGCAGGGAACACAAGAACACAAACATTTCCTTCTCAGTTTTCCTGTTTAGTCCATACATAGAATAGGGACAGAATGAGATGAATGAGGTTGTGTGCAGGGTGGTGTCAGTGTAAGCCAGAAATAACCTGCACAGTTATTGCTTGCTCCAGATCTGGTGGGTTCATCCCAGCAGACCCAAGTTGTGGATACCCGTCTGCACCTTTATACACATGAATAACCTTTTGAAATGCATAAAATTCAGTGAACTGTGGGGGTCCTTCCCCAAACCCTTAGGCTCTCACACACAGTGCTGCAGAATTTTAGTCGCTGTGCAAATGCAGTAAAGTGCTTTTGTCAGTTTTGTTGACAATGCCTAATGATAAAAACATTTTAAGACAGCAAAGTAATTTAAGACTAAACTAAGTGATGTCTCCATATAAACACATGCAGAAATGCTTTTCTGAAAAGTGGACAAGAGTCATCATTTTGTGGTAAAAAGGTAAAAAGTTTCTGTAAATAATGAACTTTTATTGGTATTAAAGTGATTGTTTAAAGTGTGGATATAAGGACCAAATCTTGTATGCAAATGCATACAGTGCCAGAAGTGACAGGAGCTAAACCAAGCAGAATATGACATAAAAAAATCCTTATAGTAATCTGGTTCCCCTTATATTTTCTCAAAGTTCATTCATTTTTCAAGTTTGTTGTTAGAATTGCATTTATGGTAAACTTGACTGCTGTTTGCAGTTAAGGTTAAATAGAATGTTTTGGTTTCTACGAAGCAGATATACTAAAGTTGGCTTGATAAACCCCCATTGGTATCTTCAGGGAACAAGTAGATTAAACAAGTAATTATACCATAAGGCTTTTAGAAGTTAGTAGATTTAAATACATTGTATGAATCTCATCTTAATGTAGCCTTTTGTCTATAGTGCTTCCTGCCAAAAAAACCTCCTGACAGGAAATAAACATTAAAATAATCTTTAATCCCTTGTCTGGTCTATTACCATTAACAATTGATGCACTTTAATTTTGTGGGATTTTAACTACAAAATGGAATGGCTAAGTAGTGATAATTGGGTTTGGAATTATACGGTCATTTATATCAACAGAAATGCAAGTGGCTGGGAGGGTGATTAATTATTTAACATTTCCTGGCTGTAGTTCCTATTATAGAATTTTCTGATATATTCTGCTGTGAACAATTATCACCAAATGAGGATAAACAAATCTGTGATGTGAAGTCCTATTTATAAATTAAACTATATTTAGAAAATGTCTATTTCATTTGCATTTTCCCTTTCTGCTTGACAGTACTGTTGCAATCAGCTTGTTTTCAAGGTTTTCTGCCCTTTTGCTAATTCTTCAGGTTCACACACCAGATTTTGTGCAAGAAAGCCAGAGCTTCAGACATCCTTAAAATAATTCCCATTCCAAATAAAGATGCAGTTTATGCAGTCATGGTAATGTCTGCATGTTCTGTTCCCCTTTCATTCCCTACTAATAGAATTAGGGCATGCCAAGGTATTAGAATTTAATCCTGTGCTGGCATCAGGCTACATGATTTAATATGTCCAATTCATGAAGATTTGGGGGAAAAACACTGGTGCTTCCCTTTTTCAGTAGGGTTCTTTGGCATTTGAATTCTCATCCTTGGGAGCTTTGTCTCAGGGAGTTCCCATTTCACATCCAGCCTGACTGTCACTTTGTTGCATTATGTTCATGTGTCCTTGTTGAAACAGATACAAGCACAATTTGCAGTTTGTTTTTCTTTTACTTTTTTACAATATGTTTGCTAAAAAAAAAATAATTATGTGCATGCTGCTTATCTGACAACAGAACAGAAAGTAATTCTAATTATTACTTTCGAAGCCATTTTTCCTGACAGTTACACCGAAAATTTTCCCATCCCTAATTTCCATTAAAAACCCCCAAATGAGTACAACCCTTAGTCTGAAAATGATTGCTAGGAGCACCTGAGTTTTCTTCTCCAAGCAGAACTCCTAACAATCATCCCTGGCAGCCTTACCCAGAAAACAAAATCCGGTTTACATGCTTATATATCAACAAAGAAGGAACAACAAGATGATGATAATTATTGCTAGTGCAGTGTCTAGATTGTTAGTCACAGATAAGGACCCAGCCATATTAATAAATATGCAAAATCAACCAGAAAAGATTGTACCATGTCCGTGCTGTTTAAAATTTAAGTGTTAATCAAAAGTAAGAGATACAGATAGATAAAAAGAACAAGCGTATAATGAGATAATATTAATCAATATGGTAGGCCCTGGTTTAAGGCATGATATTTTTCTGATGCCAAAGAAAAGATTAGATACCAATGAAAAGGAGATTTTTAATGTGGATTATGAAGAAAGATAATGAGATAATATTGCAAGTGCTTGCGGGCAGATCTGTAAGCAGAATAAAAGAAAGCATGAAAATGCTTGTTTGAAAATTTAGGAAGTCATCAATGAAAATGACTATCTTGAAGTCGATCTAGGGTGAGTGTAGACATGTTGATAGTGAATCAGGATAAACTGGATTAAACTGAAGAGTTCTCTATAGAGAGACTACAGTATTAGAGGAAGAAAGGATGAATTTCTTGTGGAAAAGCAAATTTTCTAGCAAAGATGCTCACCATAATGCCTGTAGGGGCAGAGAGAAAAGGGGTGAGGTAATTGTAGGTTGGACCTTCTTTTGTGTGTGTTGGGTAAAAGCTTTACAGTTAAAAAAACACCAAAAACTCGGCATCAAAGCAGGCAGAAATACATAAGAATAGAAATGTAGAAATAGAGCACTCATGAGAAGTTCTGGTGGGGTAACAGTGGTGGCCACTCCAGATGTCTGGTGGGTAACACTAAAGGAATTTACAGACGGGGAGTTGACCAAACACATTTTTAGAGACAGATTGTAGAAACAAGCGAAAGAACTTAATTCCAAGATGAACAGGCAAGGATGTCTTCCAAAGCAGGATGCAGGGATCTTTCCCTTGTTCTTTGCACAGCATCCATGCAGCCAAAGTTCATGCTCCCCTTCCTGAAGTGCCTGGTGGCCTGGAAATTGGGACCAAGTGTTTTGGAAGAGGCTGTCCTGGCTGGGTCAGCTGGTTCTCAGTGTGAGAAGCCCTATTGTCAGTAATGTCAGCAAGGGACAGAATGTTGTGGGGCCCTGACTGTCCTGAGGATGAGTCACTAATGATCAAAACTCTCAGTTCAGCCTCCACCACCTCAGCTGCAGGGCCAAGGCACAACATGGCCTTCATTAAAGGCTTTCCTCCTGTCCTTAATTAAAGAAGGATTTGTGCATCAGCCCAGTAGATCTCCAGCAGCCTGACGTCTGTGTGATGTGCTGCACAGGATGGGCAGTCAGGTAATGTGGTGGAAGTTTTGGGGTGTAGGACATCAGCTGAGATGGGCAGGAGCCCAGTGCAGATAAAGCAAAATGCAGAGTTCAGCTGAAAGATGAGGGACGGGGCTTAGTGGGGCTGTGGGAGCTGGTGACTCAATGTACAGGGCTCTGAGAGAGCCCCAGCATTAACACATTCTTTGTTCATGCCAGAAATAGATGTGCTCGTCAGCCTTTAGGAATTTAACCTAACTCAATAGAAAAGTGTTCCATGTTCACAAACATTGGATTTGATTTTATTTTAACACACTGGTCAGGTTTCACACTCAGCATTCCCATGTTTTATGTTATAGTGTGGGCCTTGAGCTCCATCTAAGTTTTTCCCATAAACTAAAGGAGGAAGGTCTATTAGATAAACTGTGTGAAATCATAGGCTTTATTCTTTAGGCACAGAGCACAAGAATAATGCAACGGTGCCTGTGCACTACTGGGTTTGTGTCATTGTCAAAATCTTGGTCTGAGCTAGTGGAGACAATTTGAGACTTTATTCATCCACACACATCCAGTATTTATCAGGTGATGGTCCATTAGTTAATGTGTCAAACTCAGCACTATGGGAGGAAGTGGCAGTGTGTATAGCACATTAACATGTTTTTCTAGTTCACACTGATCTAAATGACCTGAAATCTAATTGTGTGGATTGCTTATATCTTTTAGCACTTACTGCCATTTAGCAACTGCTACACTTGCTAGATATATATCCAGGTATACATAAATCCAGTTCAGGGGAACCTTTTACTTCAGAAGATTAAAGTATGTTAACACTGCATGTAACTAATTAGGACATATAGCAAGTGAAGTGTATTTTACATTTTCAAATGAAATTTCTTTCAGCATATGCTAATACATATTAGGACATCTGTTTATATTTTCCTTTAGTCTCTTTTTAAACTGCATCTTATTTAAAATACTGTTGTCAGCTGAAATAGTATAGCCTTAAACAATACTACTTGTATATGTAGTTGTGAACTCATATGTCTGCTTTTGAGATGTCTTTCTGCATAAGCAGATTTTTGTTTTGTTTTGTGTAAGTGAAAGATGTATAAAAAGTTGTTTTGCTTCATTTAAATTGGAGCAGGGATGAAAAAGGCAGAAAGAAGTCAGTAGGATAAAATGTGATGCTATCCCCACTAGGTAAAGTTGTCCAATTATGCCTGATGTCAGAACTTTTCAGCATTTGAATGGCTGGGAGGGGATACTAATTTCAACCTTAATGATCGCTGCTTTAGGAGTCAACATCACAACACTTCACTTATAATTTTAGCACATCTGTCAGCCTGTGCTAAAAAGGAGCCCTGGGCTAGTGGGTGACTGAAGATCCTTTTATCCCTAGAGAGGATTATGTATTCCCTTCAAGAGTGGGGAAATAAAAAGGTTATAAATACCTATTCACTGCGGCCCACATTTGCCCTGTTGACAAACAGTGACTTTCACATCCTGCTTTTACATTCTTAAGCACAAAAATAAATAAAAACTATGCAACTTCTCATTGTATAGCACTTATGGAAGCAGCCCATTTATAATGTCATATATTCTATAATACCATATAGTCCCTAAGCTGGACTTTTTTCATTTCAATAGATCACACTGATTTCCTGTATGACTTTATCTGCCTAATACAAAGTGGGATTGAACAGTTATTTGTCTGGATTTAGCCATTCCTTATCAAACATTTATGATTTAGCTCTTGCTACAACATCTTGTAAGGTCTTTCTTATTTTTATCTTTTCAGGCAGGGTTTGAATGTGATAACAGGGCTGTAATAAATCTATCTCTTCAAAATGAAGCATGTTTTGGGAAGCTGTGTGCTGTTGGCCAGGGGAGGGGGAGCTGGAGGGGCAGGACAGGATTGTTCCAGGGACACTGTGGGCACCTATTAGTGAAAATGATTGACTCTTTCTAGTGGAGGGTATCAGTGCATTGAGATTGCAGCCTCCTGCCTGCATGGCAGGCTGCTGCTCTGGAGGTGAAACACCCAACAGAAAAGGGAGTTTTGTCTAAGCAGGGCAAATTTAGAGAGCCATCGTGAGGCTGTAGGTTGAAGAAAAGTAGCACAAGTCATTGAAATGTTAGCAGGTTTGTGCCTTCTCTGTTTCTAGAAAGAAAAAAGTAAGGTCTCAGTCTAATTATTTCTGTTTCTCTTTCTATTTCTGTATTCTCTATCTAGAGAGGAAAAGAAAATATATTAATACTACTACTACTACTACTAATAGTAATGACCAATTTAATTAAATGGGAATGGGATATGCGTGACAATAGAACCCTTTTTGTGTTGCAGCTTATTTTAAAGTTTAGTTTGAAAGAAAAAAAAACATAGCAAACCTATCCATTGTGTATCCCAGGTGTCTTAATATTCCTAACCAGAGCATTTTGCCTGAACGTTTTCCAAACAACCTCATCATACAGAAGTAATTTATTTTTCATTATATAATGCTTTTCATTCAATGATTTCAAAATGCTCTGCTAAGTGTGCTTTTTGAAGTGCCAAGCTAAGTGTCATATAACCCTGGGGAGATGCCTGCTGGTTTTATTGTACCTATTTTGCAGACAGGTAAATTCAAACACAGACGGATTAGCAGACACCCTGTGAATGAGTAAAGCAGGGAAGACCAAAATCCGAATTCCTGCCTGCTGAGAGCCAGCCCTAAGCTGGTGCCCCTTTGTTCAATGCTCAAGAAGTGTTCAGGCTGGGTGTAGGGAAAGAAGGAAAAAAAAACTTTGCAGAAGCTATAAAAGTTAATAATTACATTGTAAAGGCTACTTATCTGATAATGAACATTTAATACAGAGCCATAAATTTGCATGACACTTGGAAAGAAAATGTTCTTTTGTTTTTGTCTTCAATTCTCAAGTCTGTTTATAGTTAATTTTTTAACTTGCTTAAGTGAGGCTGTATTCTGTCTTGTCTCCTTTTTTGTCTCTTCACCAGTGCTTTCAGTGACCTCTCTGCAAGTTTCTTTATATAGAAACCTGCTATGCTGTCTTGAATGCACAAGGTCAATAATGATTACCCTCTAACTTTGAAGGGCATCCCCCTTCTCTGCTTGCAAAATGTATCAAGCCACAAAGTCCCTGCATCCCATAATTGTAATTTCTGTTATGAAATGCGGCATTAAGAAAGGTATTTTTATTTCCCAAAGAGTAGAGCTTTAGTACATAAGTATGTTAAGCCTGGTTAAGTCAAGATATAATTTTTTTTTTCAATGCAGGAAAGTAGACCTGATAGTTTAATTTAAAACAAATCCACATGAATGGAAGCATTTTTTGAAATATATTTCAAAAGAAGTAAACACTCTGTTTTTTTTGAAAATGTGGATGGAAAGCTGCATTTCTGTTTTTTAATATCCAAATGATGCAATAAGATATGGTATTTATTTTTTATTTCTAGAGAACTGTATCATAATCTCTGCACACTCTAAAGGCTTCAGAGACTTTAGCATGATCTGTACAGAAAAGCTGCAGCTACTGTGAACTGCAGAGGATTTATGTAATGAAATTATGCCTATCTTTCGGAACCAGTGGTCCTCTAATAATTATCAATAAACAAAGTCAGTGAAAAGAAACTACAGAAAGGTATCTAGTGATAGCAAAAAAAATGCTTAAATTGAATTGATACTATAGCAGGCATTGACTGTGTCATCTCACAGCTTAATAACTGGAGCCCTGGTTCAATACCATGAACTTGGGAAGGTTTCCTTAATGAAAGAGCTGATGTTTTCTGTTCAGTAGCAGCAATAGTTTAACTTTTTTAATTACCTGCTTTAAAAGTTTACATGCCACTAATTGCAGTACTATATAATAGGATTGGCTAATATCACAAAATGGGTTCTCAGACATAAATGTGAAATAATGAGTAATTTTAAAAATAACTTAATGCAAATATTTTACTTAACATTAATAGATACATGCACTGCAATTCTTTTTACCAACAAGTAATTTGGAGTTTTATTCAAGTATATTCTCAGAAAGCTGCTTATTTGCTTTTCAGTGTCTTTTCCACCAGTTTTGCATTTTCAGGATGTACTGGCAAATATTATTTCCCCCACTCCCCCCATTATTGACAGAAAGCTCAGAAAAAAACATGTAAGTTAGAAGAAATGTGCATCCATGTAAATATCTAAACATGTATAAATTAGCTTTAAAAATTGAATTCACTGAACATGAATAGTCACTTAAAGTGTAACTGGAATTGACTGTGTCATGTATCAGCCTAATAGCTGGAGCTCTGGTTCAATACAATGAACTTGGGAAGGTTTTCTTAATGAAAGAACTGACGTTTTCTGTGCAGTGGTTGCATTCATCAGACCACACAGTGTTCATTACACTACAAAGGACTGCCAATGTGAATTGTTAGCATCATCTATTAGGTAAACCGGATGGGGACAAAAGATAGCAGTGGAATGAGAGGCTCCAGCACCTCGGCAGGATGTGGAGTCCGACTGCTTTGATGACCTTTCCCCAGTGCATTAGCATCTATTCACACAGGGATCCCAAGTTCATTCCCTGATTCTGCTAACCAAAACTGGCAAGGAGCCAGTGGTAGGTGCCTCCATCTCCCTGGCTGATGATACAGACTGGCCCTGTACTTTATAGGACCACCTTCTTAATCTGCTTCGTTTAAATATCCTGGAAATGATCAAAAAATGGCCACTCTAGCAATGCTAATTAAGGACTAAAACCCACCCCGGTTTGTGGTGCTAATTTGGAGAGGTCCATAGTCTGGGTTGATTTCTTCAGAGAGATGAGCCCTGTGCCATTGGGAGATGGGAAAGCCAGACATGCTGATAGGGAAGGTTGAGGCTGGAAGGCCCATCGCTGACTCAGGAGCAGGCACGCTCATTCAGTGGGGATTTGCATCCCCTCTGTCCCCTGCTTACCTAATAGGAGCATTGTTACGCTGTTTCATAGGGAGCTTAGTGACTGAAAAGGGAGATTTAATAGCAAAGATAAAAGTTTTGCTCCAATTCTCCCAACATCCAGTTATTAAGAAGCTAGTCTGCTCTGTGAGGCAGCTCACTACAAAGGCATTCCCAGTTCACAGACAGGGCTGTGTTACAGCACATAACAGCTTTAATTCTTTCCCCTGCATGTTTAGGGTAGATGTGTTCCTATCATGCACTGTTTTTCCTCTCACTTTCAGTGTTCATGCTGAAGTTATGTGAGGGTTACTAGCCTAAAAGTCCATTCCTCAAGGTCATTCCCCTAACCTTATTTCCCACGTGTTTAAATGTATTTATATAGATAGGTAAAATATGGTAGCTGCTGCCACATAACCTTGTTTCCCTTGCTGACATCTCCAGTGGATGGAATTGAATCTAAAGCTGTTATTTGGGATGGGGACATGGAATGTCAGTCCTGCTTTGAGCACAGGTGCAGTCAGCCCAGCAGGCAGAGGTGTCAGCTCTTTTACCTCACCTGCCACAGGCACCACCACAGCTGCTGGCCAGGCGTGGCACAGAAAAGCACCTAAGAGGTGCTGAAGTTGCAGTGAATTTTGTATCCAGCAAAAATTAGTAAAGAATTATTAAATTGCCTTTTTTTTCCCAGTGTTTTAAAGCTTGTTGAAAATTCTGTGTATACTTTTATTCCAGTGTATGTGTTCTTTCTTTTCTTTTATCCCTGCTTCTCTATGGACTGGAATTGGTGCCTCAATGACAGTTCTATGCAACACCATGACAGGACTTTTTATATATCATGATTTTAAGAGGAAATATCAGGATTTTCAGAGTCCATCAGCCAGCTGGTTAGTCAATAAGACCACTATGATGAAAATGTGTCTTTGTTGATATAAAATAGAAATGAAAGACTTTCAGTTAGTTTTGCTTGGCTTTAATTTCTTTTTTGTTTCTCTTATTTTAGAATTAATTAATTAGAGAGAGATTTCAATTATACTTGTCAGGATTTGGGTCCATATGATGGGAATGTTCAAAAGAATGAAAGGCCTGTCTGAAATGGTGCCTCCCAAATGACAGCAGGAATCACCAGGGCTGCTGGAAATGCAGATATTTCCCACATGGGGGAGGATAAGCTGCACTGGATATTTGGGATAGGTAAGGAGCAAGAGGTTCAAGGAATGAAAATCCAAGTGTGTGATTTGTACAACACCCCCTTTCCAAACAGACAAGATTGGAGAGAGTTGACAAAGGAGAAATAAAAGGGTCATTTGCAAAAAGAAGTTACACCAGAAATTTTGTTGAGGACAAATTCTTCCTTGCTGGGAGAGTTGAACAGCACACACCCAACTGCTCAAGTGTCCCCTGGGTGATACCAGAGTTCAACTGAAGGAAATAAAAAGGAGCCATTCAGTGTAAGTGTGATCCTTCAGAGTCTCTGGCTCAGTCCGTGCTCAGTCGTGCTCAGTCGTTGGTCTGGCCCCAAATGTGGGAGCAGCAAGGGGCTTGATGTCTTCTGATTTATTGTGCAAATCAGGGAGCAATACAAAATTTCTTCTGTCTTTAAGTATATTTTTAAGGATATTTTTAACCTCTTTTTGGATCTTTGCTGTAATATAGGAGGAAATTGGTGAATTGTCCAGGATATTTTACTGATGAAAATGCGTCATATCACAACTTTTACTGTGTTGTATGATCTCCATAGAGAGTGCAGTGTATGCACAGGTGACTACAGCTAGAAATCTGTGAATTGTAACTTGCTACATTTAAAATATCCACAAAAATGATCATAATTTTTTTATGAGACTGGAAGTTAAGATGTAGTGTTCTCATTAAAGAAAAATATACTATTTTAAACTTAGAGCTTGCCAAAATTGTATTTGTCTTAATGTTTAGAAAAAGAAATTTGAAGATGAAATACCAGTGTATTTAGTATTTTCTGCTCTTGAAGAACAGAGCACAGGGCTTGATCCTCCATTACACCAAAGCTCATTAATGCCTCTCTGTGGAATTTTTGCTGGGACTCCTCAAGAATTTGTGCACAGCCTTCACCATGCCCTGTTCCAGATCTCTGGAAACACTGGTGGGTGAGAACAGAGAGGAACTGCAGGCCTGTGTTCCTTCCCTGTGGCTTTGCTTGGAAACTTTGTTCAGGCAAAATATGAAATAATTGTTTCAGTTTTGCACTTCACTCAAAGCCGAAACTGTACAGAACAGCCTTGAAGCCGCTGTGACTGGAGGGGCCTCAGGAATGTGGCAGTGGCAGGTGACTTAAATCTTCAAATGCATCCCAGCTCCATGGGAGGAGGTCAGAACATAATATCTGAACATAGTTTAAAGCAATAAAAAGCTGCAGGTAGCTTAGGACATTCCTACATAACAATGTCTTTTCTCTGCTATATTCTGTAGGTGTGGTGAAGGAGGGGTGATCGTGGTAAGGATTTGCCACTACTTGTAAAGAGGAATGTATTTACTTGGAATAAGTTCTGTAAATCATCTGTCTGAGCAATGAGTTTGTGTGGGAAGGAAAGTGGAATGGATTGGGGTTTTTTTCAAAACTTTCAAAAATTGGATGGCAATTATTTTATTATGGGATTTCTGTAGGGAAGTAGAAATTCTGTGGAATGGCTTGTTTGTGGAGCAAAGTTGTCATCTGTTGCTATTTTTCCTCTTAATTAGAGAGGCATTTTTAATTATCTGTCAAGGTCCCCTAGAACCTGGGATAGCTGGTCTTTCTTTTGTGATGAAATCCAAACAAGCAAATGCAAGGTGAGTCTGTCACAACTGATAGGAAGTAGAATGAAGCCCAAATATGAGAATAATTAGTGTGTTTGGACTGGAGGGAAGAACAAGCTCTCTGTCAGGTATGATGGCTGTACCCCGCTCCTTTTGCACTCCTCTGTACTCTGTTTCTGATGCAATTCAAACACGCTTGTAATTATACTGAAAAATATCCATTAATTTCATATTTATGTAGTTTTTGGGTGCCTTTAAATATGGTGAAGTTCTCCAATACTTTATCAAAATGTAATACTCACTGAGGTATTTGTGGAATAGAAAGAGAAGTGAAGTTTGACTTTCTGCTTTCCCTGTGTGCACACAGCTCCTTCTCACAGGAGTAGCGCTAGAACAAGACAGCTTCACCAAAGCTCATCCACAAAATACAAAGCAATATTTCTGCAGAAATTCCTGTTAAAAGTGCATGGTGGTGTGGCCTATTACAAGTGGAAGGTGTACCACAGAAGATGACCAGAATCAGAACAGCTTTGTGGGAAATCATTGTGCTTATCTGGGTGGTGTACACATGTTTACTGGTGTGGGGAGAGGGCACACTGGCAAAAAACATTTAATTGCACAGTAGCTGTCAGATCATCCACAATTGAATCAACTGTGCTTGTGTAACAAAATCCTAGTGTTCCCAATTTGAAATCACTTAAGTAAAGTGATTTTGTGGTGTTTAAAAAGCAACAGAAAAAAAAATTCACTAAAGACCATTAAGCGGCCTCAAGCCCCACGTTTCAGTGTTCATTTGTACCGATTATGGTGTGACAGCTCTTGAGTTTCCAATGATAACAGCCATCTGACTTGATCTGAGTTCAATGGATTTTCACTAAAATAGAATCATTGCCTTTGTGATGGATAGAAAAAGTAAAGCAATACATCCTGATAAATGCTCTGGCTTTTTTTTCCCCTTCCCTTATTGTGACCTTGTACAATCTATAAGTGAGCAAAGCTGAGCCCTGGCCACTGCTGCAACGCATCAGGACTTTGAAATTTAAGTAGCTCTGAAACCCATCAATGGGGTGAAGGGAGAATGGCCTGAGAAAGCGATGGATCATGCTTAGAGGGCTCGCAGGGAAACAGGGTAAGCTGAAGGTCAATACGCAGACATGTCCTGAAGGAGCAGCTCAGACACTCATTCACATTCACATCTCAAAGCCACTGCTGCTGAAGCACTGCGAGGAGAGATCAGGAGCGGAGGAAAATTAAACAAGAATTTCAGAACGTGTAATTTCCTCACAGAGGCAAATGGCACAAGGGTGCAGTGTGACCTCTTGTGTTGGTGCAGTGTCCTCATCATCCCATCCCAGCAGCAAGGAGCAGAGCACCATGGAAGTGCATCCTTGCCAGTGCACTCCTCTCGCTTTCCAACTTTCTCTGCCCTGCTAATTGTGAGGAGCGTTTAACATTTTTAATATGTCATTGATCGTTTGTAACACATTATTCAGCATGACATGAAAGTGAGCTAAACTAGAAGGGATGCAATCTGAATCCATACACATGCAGACAAGCAATTAGAGGTCTTTAGACTTTGAGCTTTGTGTGTCTGAGCACAAAACTTTCACAGGAGTTTATGTTCTGATGAGTTTAGTTTTGAAGAAGGTTTGGATCCAGGTACAGCCTGGCCTGGCTGTAGAGAGCTTAAAAAATAAGGGGAGAAAGAGGAAGGAGAAGAAAATACTAAAATAAAATTAGTATACAAATTTGAACCCGCAGTTGCCATGCCTAAAGCAGAAATTGCCGAACAAGTCAAGAGGCTTATTAGCATTTTATGTAAATCAGTTATTACTGTTCTCCACTTCCTTAATTATCCATGTTATTTCAATACAACCCTTTCTTTGATGTCCCAATTCTATATTTAAATAGTGCAAGATTTCTATCATATCCTCCCGCTGAGGTTTGTTCCATGCAAAAAACATGCCAAGAGCAGCTATTTTAGAGACTACTGGGAAATGTTTAATTGGTTAATCCCATTTGAGTTATGAGGGAGTATTGCCACGCACAGAAAACAGAAACATGTAAAGTACTGGCTTGGAGAAGTTTACTAAAACCTGCAAGACTTCCCCTGAAATTTAGCCCTGAAGATGTTTTGTTTCCTAGGCACCCAGTGGGAAATGATTCAAAGGAAAATCCTTCCAACTTCTTTGAAATGCACTAAATGATTGATTCATAGTAGAAATATTTTTGAATTAAAATGCAAAGTCATTTTTTATTTGTTCTTGCTGTGTAGAAGGGGTCTCTCTTTATATTTGACCTATCACTTTCAGTGGAAGTACAGTGTATTTCAGGCAAAATAAAGCCATCAATACTTTAGCAAGTTATTAAGTGTTACTTACAATTGAAGCAAATGAGTGTTCCTCAGACATCTCTGTTGTAAAGTGATCAACATCTTCTGTGAGGGTACCAGTTCCAGTGGAGAAATGAACATTCTGTGTTCTCTGAGGATCAATTCTGCACAAAGGGACGCTTGAAAAATTAACAGTTGTTCCGTACAGCCTCCAATTTCCATCTTTGCACTGGAAAGGCTCCAGAGCAAAGCATTGACAAGTACTAATTTCCCTATTTCAAACATTTGATAGTTTTTAACCTTTTTAGAAACTTCTATGGCAACAGTGCAAGTGTTTCAGCACAAGAAATGAAGAAAGCATGTACATACTTTGGCTATAAGCACAAATAGAATGCCACAGCATGGTTAGATCTAGGAATTCTTCATAGAATTAAAAAAGGTAAATAAGTAAAATTGCAGGCTATTTTTTCTTTTATTTTAAGGGATGGCTTTAATTTACACATTTGCTGCTACTCCGTCAGATTATACAGTGCCTGAGAAAAGTACAGGTGAAGTATATTAAACTTGTTAAATAAGAGAGGAAATAGTAGATTACAAAAAGAAATCAACTGTTGTGAGGTTCTATAAATAACATATCTCTTTAGGTGCTGCTTCCAAACAAGGTTTGGTTGGTCCAGCCGAGAGGGTTTGGTGACAAGATTCTCTGTATTCACAATTCTTGTAAACAGAATGTCTCCCTCATGCAGAAATAGGTTAACTTATTAAAAAATCCACACTAGAACTGTGGATTGCTGAGTTTCCATCACTGGGAAGTACATTGTTCCAACTCTGAAATTATACAGTCTAAAATCATCATCATGTATTTTCATCAGGATGAAATATCGGGAGCTCTGCTTAGTGCAAGGTTTTATTAATGATGTGCTGTCAGAAGCTGGATGCTCTGCATATTTGCATATTAAACAGCTGAGTGAAGAAACATTCCTTTTATTGCTGCAGGGAATAAATCAGTTTAAAGCAAGTTCTCATCATTTATACTCCTTTCAGCTAAGTCTTCTTTTATTGAAATAAATTGTTGAAGTGCTTTGCTCATTCTTTGAATACTGATGAAATTTACCTTGATAGGGCCTCAGGAAAAATAACATTTTCTTAAAGGTGCAGTGTTGTTCTTTAGATAAATAGAGCCTAACTTTTAGAAATTGTCTGTAAGAAAATTTGTGCATCTGCAGGCACGCAAAATCTTCTTTTGGTTATAGACTCTCATTTCAAGATGTTTGTGTAATTTTTGTAGGACTGCCCACCCGGAAATCTAAACAGCAACTTTACACAGCAGAGAAATGTACATTGTTTTTATTCTGTGTACATTCATTAGTTGCTGTTTAGGGAAGGGACCTTTCTGCTGCCTCACATTGTGCATTGCAGATGAGCATCAGCCTCCCTTGTCTGTGAGCTGTCTGTTGGTGGCAGCCTGAGTTTAGAAGTCGATGTCTGGAAGAACTAGAACAAAGTCAGTACCAAAGAAAAAAAGTTTGTATTTTATTTTCTGTTCTTTCATCATGCTTGAAATGAAGCATACAAACATGTCATGAGACCCTGGTTTTCCCAAATTTACGTAAATAAATAATTTTGAAGCTGTAGTTGGTTAAAAGATGAGTTTTATAGTCTGTCATTTTTCCAGGCATGAACTAGAAGAGAGCAGTAGAAGAACAATAATTTAAAATTAAGTGAGTGTATTTGAAGTCAGATGGAGCTTGGACATTTTATTTAATGCTACTGTATTATATTGGCTAGCACTGAAACGTTGTCTGTCACAATAAACAGCAAAATGGTTAAAGTATCAAAGAAAAAAATATACTGTGTGTATTCTTATATTTTATTTTAAAAGGTTACAGCAGCAAGCCATTACATGCCTTTCTTATGTCATACAAAGTATTTCAATATATAAATCATTTGTGACAGAAGCTTCTTGTTTTTAAGTGGAAAATCTGCATTTAATAACATGAAAATAATGTCAAAACATCCTCTCCTAGATGGTTGCCAAGTGAACTGTTGCTTTTCATTTATGTTTAATTTTTGGAGGTTGGGCTTTGCAGGAATATTTTCAGATACTTAGAAAAATAGTGATCCATTGCAGCTGTAGTTTATTTTAATTGGACAGCACTAAGTGAGCTGACTTTATGATAAACAGTGCAGCCAGCGGCTAGTGAATGCACTTCCACTTTGAAGATTATACAGAAAATAAAATCCTTCAAGCTAAAGTCATAAAGAATCAAGCTGGAATTACTTTTAGAACATATGTCTATGTTTGTCTCGGTGTGTGTAGTAAGGGATACCTGATCTTCAAGGCATAATAATCTTTAAAAGTGTATTTTCCTACCTACCACCTAACCAACATCCAACTATCAAAGTCTTGATATTAATGATATTTTGGTTTATTTTAATTATTTAGATTTTCATTATGATTTAATAGGTATAATATTTTATGTATAGTGTCAGAGTATTCTCAAGTGCACTGTCTGATTCTGCAATTGGAAATCCTGATAATACTTCTTACCTCTTCCAAGATTTATCTACTAATGTTCTGAGGTGTTATCCCTGTAAAAGGCTGTCATACCTTTGATTTCTTTATTACTATTCAAAAATATAAAAGAGCCTTACTTAATGTAAAGAGCTTTTTTTTTTAAGCTATATGTGATTTTCTTCCCCCCTGTGATTGAATAGTAAGTCTGACATAAATTCACTTGCTGACATTTGGATGTTTATAAGGATGATTTGGTTTAGTGGTTAGACCTATTGTATTTCACAGGGGTGTTGTCAGGCTTAATTAATTATGCTGCAGCAATATGCAGTGCAGGTTTTTGTGCCAGCATCTTCACAGCACTTCGCAGGGAACTTCTAGCACAGGATGGTTATTACCAGACCAGCTGATTTTTGCCTCTGCCTCCTTGTGTGCATCTTTAACCAGCAAATCTGTGTCTGTTTGCAAGAGGAGATTTAGGGTTTTTTTTTTGTGGCTGAGAGGAAGAGGAACTGGACAAGCAATACTGACTCAAATCGCTGTAAAAAACAGGGCAGGAAAAATCCCATCCCAGTTTGCCTGCCATCTGCTGCTCTTGCTTTTAAGGATATTTCAGATGGAAAATACATGGTGAATGGTCATATTTCTTATTTTCTTCTGGTTGTTGTAGCCATCAGGACTGGAAATGTCATACAGAGCATTTTGCCTAGCTGCCCCTTGTGAGGTTGGGATAACTTCCAGGATAGATTGTTATAGATCTTCTGTTTGTTTCTTCCTGGAGAAGTTACAAATGACTCATGCTCTGGGGCATTTGCTACCACCATAAGGAAACTGTCCAGCAGTGTAAGAAGCTTCAGTGCTTGATTCTTTTCCCCCAGATCTTCAGCCTGAGGCAGGATGTAAAATGTAGGAAAAACAGAGTTGAGCTCTTTTTAGTGATGAGTCCACTCTGAGATGTTTTTGTAGTATTGAAACATGAACTGTAAATAATCTGTTTGAGGATGAGTTAAATGTAGGGAAAATTATGAATATATCATGTATTCCAATATAATTTCCATATAATTTCCAAAGAGTAAAAAAAGATGGAAAATAGCTAGGTGTGAACTTGTAAAAAATGTGTTTCAGTTGGCATCTTTGAAATAAATATGTTCTTATTTTTGTAAGACAGGAAAAATACCTGGTTTTATAAATAATTGCTACAAATATTATTGAAAATTACTTGGGGAATCAGGTTGTTTTATAAGGAATGCCAGCAGTTTTGATTTCTTCTCTCAACCACCAGGCAAGTTTCTGTAATCTTCTTTCTTCAGGGACTTTCCAGGAATAGCAGGAATGTTTGGGATCAAGTACACCGAGTAAATCACGTGTCTTAAATCTTCTGGCCTTTGCTGTTTGGCCTTTTTTATGAGCTCTGGGGTTGTTTGAGAAAGTTTTGTGCACTGAGGGTAGGTGGCATCTCTGTGCCAGCCCTGCCCTTCCTCAGTCCCAGGCACGCAGCAAGGGGCTCAGAGGGACCATGAGCTAATCCGTCCTGCTAAAAGGTTTAGCCCTGTCTCTGTGAAAATTGAGCACTGTAATTCTTCTTTGCTGCTGCTGTTGTTTTTAACCCAGCCTGATTTACCCATCCCTCCAGATGACTTTGAGGAGAAAAAATGCTCTTAGCGTTGTGGGTTGAGTAACGAGAGTAAATTGCTTTGCTGCTGAGAACTCTACAGGGAAGGGTGTAGGAGGGGAGGAATTTTGGCTGCAAAGAATGGTATCTCTTGAGAAGCCCTGCCTATCTGAGTTGTAGTTTTTAAAAGGTGCATTTAGTCAGGGTTCATGTCTTTGCATATTAGCTTTGGTGAGTTGTTGCTGTGTTTTTAGGTTACGCAGGGAAGGTTTGTCAAGCCTGCTGGGATGATTTAAACAGCAGTTGAATTTTTTCATGTGTCTTTGGTAATGCTTGAAAACACTTGTTGTCTTGAAAAGGTGTGGCAAGAGGATTTGAGCAGGAAAATTCTGGGATGATTCAGCCTGCAGAGGTTTCATTTGTTCTAATCAATGCAGAATGGTCTTGGATTAAAAACAAGCAAAAATCCACCTCTAAAGCTGCCATTAAAACTTGATATTTGTGTTCAGCACCCAGGTAAATGAGAGGAGGGCTCTGTGCCCACACTGAGCTGTGTTGGCACCTACCAGGTACAACAGTCCCAGGTGTCACCCTGGGCTGGCACTCAGAGCAGTGACCCAGAGCAGCCGCAGGAGCTGGACCCTGCTCTCTGAATGTGCTTTTGTTGTGCTCAGCAATGAAACCTGATCATGACTGAGCTCTTGGAGGGCCTGTGCAACAGCAAACAATACTCAGGCACACACGTAACAAACCCAAAATAATATGGCAGTGATTGGCTGCAGGTTTTCAGTGCAGTCTGATGCTGGTACACAAACCAGCACTCTAGAAGTCACTAGAGGCCTCTAAATCTCTGTAGTACCCTTGTTAGTAAATGCCTGGGGATTTGTTGTTATTTTAGGATTTTTCTATTTCAGCAATATGAAATAGGGCACAATTTAACTGAAGGTGAAGATAACAATTATATATATTTTATTAATATCCACTTTGTTCTTCGGTTGTTTATACTGTGTGGAAGATGATCTCTTATCCAAAAGGATCTGTTTTACTTTGGCTTCTCTTGAAGAAGCACAACCATGTATTGATTCAATGCAAGAAAAGGGAAGATGTGACTGCCATGAGTTACTTGTAACATAAGTGTATATATCTCAATTTACCTTATGGTTCCCTGGTCGATACATCATCCAAACTGACTGATTTTATTTTCCTTGTTGGCCTTTGATTTCTTATTTAACTTCTTGAAGGAAGCAATTGAAATTTCTTACTGCAAAACATATGGATAGTAAAGGAGATCTCCATCAAAAACTACCTAAAACTGACTAAGGTTCTTAATTTTTTGGGAATAGCCTGAGTAGCAGAGGATGGTAGCTGAGTAAACATCAAACACTGGGACATATTGCCAATTAGCAGAGAAGGCAGTTCTTAGATGTAAAAGAGCAAAATCTGATATAATTTTTAAGTCAAGAGAGATTTCAGAGCAATTTATGATCCTTTCCTTCACTTCTGAGAAAAATTCAGCAGAGCTTTCTTTTTACTTCTTTCAGTATGATTGGAAAGACACACATGGGGAAAGGCCAAACTACCAATAGCACTAAACTACTCTCCGAAACCAGATCTATCTTTATCTTCCCAGTGGAAAATACAAAAAAATGAGACTTTGTTCCCTTTTTTTTTTAAATGTGATGTGGAACTGGATTAATGCCACAAAGACAATTAGAAGGTGTTACTTCAGATGCTTGTGTAGCTACCACATTTAATATATTTTAATAAAAACTCTGTGTTCAATATTATCAGTGCTTGGCTGAGGGAATGCAAATGGTCTTCAGTCTGAACAGGTACAAGGTATGTATTTATAAAGTTTATTTGATTTCTTTTTTAAGAAAAAAGGAAAGGTCCTGCATTTCCTCTGGGTTTCTGTTTTGTTGCTGTACTCAAAATTACAAAAGAGAAATCATTGGGAATCTGAGCTACTGTAATCTTCTACTCTCTTAACATTAAAGCACTCGTTCAGTTGAGGTATTATAAATGATTAACATAGTTGGAATTAAATGAACAAATATACAGAGGTAGGTCTATTTTTATGGTTTTGGGGTGCTCTAATTATAGTTGTATTTTTGTTTCTACATTTTATTAAAAAATTTATATAACCCTTATGAGGTTGGATGATGGGAGACAATCCAATAAATGCCTTCTGGATGGGTAACTGTTATCTGTAGATCAGCACTTCTGGTTTATGTTGTCTTTGTGGGTGATAGGGGAAAGTGATTTAGAACTGTATGAGAGTACTATATCTGGATTTATGATATACTATACTGTATGACAATTAAGGCTCTCTTCCTTGTTTTTTATATATATGATTCTTAAATGAGAGCAGAATTTTATTTTAAAATAGAAAGGCCTGTAGTGCTATCTGTGGCTCAGAGCACAGGGGTGAAGGGTAGAGGAAATATCCAACAGAACCCTTTAAAAAGTGTGCTCTTAAAATACACAGGGGATTCACATAAGTGAAACTATATGCATTACAGAAATAAGTATCTATTTGATACTGCTGTAAAATTTCTTATTGACTTCCTTCCCTTTTTCACTCTTGTCTGTGTCATACCTTGGAGAAGACTCTCCTTTTGTTCTCTATATTTGACATTAAGCATCCTGAATTTTATCAGATCTCCTCATGCCCTTCTCTCCAGCACACGTTACAGAGCTCTTGGTGCTTACAGATTCAGTATGCATGACATTATCTTATTTAGGAAATACGCCTTTGAAGGTACTGCTCTAATAATAAATTAGCTGAATTTGTCTCAGCTAATTTGGGTGTGGAGAAAATACGATGAAATGAACCTAAGAAAATTCTTTGGGCTTGGCTTTGTAATTGGGTGTAGGTTTTTTTTTTTAAGCTGTGATTATCTCAGTATTAGTAAAAAATATGATGTGAAAATGATAAAAAAATATCTGGAACAAAGATACTTCAAAATCCTGACAATTCTCTATTGGAGTTGCTCTTCTGGAACTGCTGCAATAGCCATTGAACACTTTTAAAGCTTTTGTTTATATCTTGGGGTAATACCAAAGGTCAAGCAGCTGGAAAAAAGGGTTTAGAGCAGGCCCAAGTTAAGCAGACTCAATTCCTTTGCATTACAACTTCACTTTAGTTTTAATTGAAGATAAACAAACTAGCAAACTTTCTGGCTTCAACCCATTTACTCAGCTAGCAAAAGTAAATCTAAGCAAACGTGCAACTAAACCCATAAAAAGAGATTCCATCTGTCTTCAAGGTGTGTTCTGACCAGTGCTTGGTCACAGTGAGAAACTCCTTTGGATGGTGGGATGCAGTGCAGCCCCTGGGTGAGGGTCACACAGAGGATTTGATGGCTCACTCTTAGCCCAAGGACAGTCCAAACTGATTCCACTGAGAAATTCTCTCTGCCCTTCCTTTATCCAGAAGTGTTTGTGAGTGTACAGAAATGCTCTGTTCTGAATGTGTGTGTGTATATATATATATATATATATATATAATATTTATAGATACACACAGAAATAGTGTATACATATATATATGTGTGTACTTCTATGCATATACTTCTATGTACTATATATATACACACACACATTCTGTGAGTGATGTGTTTGTCAGGGCTCATCCCCATTGTGCAGGATGTGACCCCATGTTCATTTTGTCCCATTGCTCAGGCTCTGCTGTTCCTGATACTCCTCAGGTCCTGGAGGGAGAGGTGTTTCCTCTTAGGAAACACATTTTCTTTGCCTGTAGGAAACAATCCACTCCCCTGCAAGCTTTTACTCCTCGTGTTTTATTCTCTTTCTCTGTTACATAGGCTCTGCTTATTTGTGGGGTAACAGCTACAGATGTTCTGTCATGGGATTGCTCTGCAAGGACAAATAATGGAGTTGGGCTTTAGGCTCTGGAGAGCTGCTCAGTAATTGGAGAGTTTCTGGTGTCATAAATACAGTATGGCACAGTGCATAATTCACTGTGCAATATCTGATTTTCAGATCAAACCTTCAATCAGAAGTTTAGTTGATTCTTGAATTAAGCTGGTACCAGCGCGGGATACAAAGCTGCTTTCTGATTGAGTCCCAGTTCATAAAATATATTAATTTTAAATATGTAAATGATTTAGTGTTGCTGTGGAAAGGAAGAAAACTCCTGTCATTAATTTATTGCTCTGGAATATCCTTAAAAGGGAACTCAGAGGCACAATTATTTTCTGGATCGTTTTTAGAAAGCAAAAAAATCTTTTAAACCTCCCTTTACCCTACTCTCCTTCAAGACCTCTCTTTCCCCTCCAAATCAGCAGTTAAACCACAAAACTGATCAATAAAACTTACTTTGTTCTGCATTAAAAGGCACAGATATTATTAACCAATTATACCTATATCAGTTTTTATAAATATGGAAATGTAGATGGTGGTATAACTACTGTAGAGTTACTCTTTTATGAGACTGAATGGTATTTAAGCAGATCATTTTCTCACTAGACTCAGCTTTCTTCAACTATCACTTCATTCTTTCAGAGACAAGAACTTCAAGAAACCATAAAATCTGTGTAAATTAATAAAACTGTGAACCTGATGCAAGTATATAACGCTTCTATAAAAGTTTTATAGTAAATTGGTTAGGCTGTTATTGAATCCACTCAGCACAGATGCTGATGGAAGGCTTCCTTTGGTTGCTAATATATTTGACAATCTGTAGTGCATTTATGAGCAAAGAATGCAAGCAAGGTAACTCATGTTTGGGTTTGGGTGGCAAATATTAATTGGGGTATGACAGTGAAAACCCAGGACTGTAGGTTTGGTGGGTGGTTTTCTTTTCTTCTGTGTGCCACTAAATCATCTTTTCTAAAATGACATGTTCATTGAAGGGCAAACATCAGTGTGATCTTACCACTCTAATATACCCCATGTATGTGAGATCAGTCCACATGAGAGCTCAAAAAAATGTACAAACATTTTAACAAAAATAAATATCTACTTTCTAAGCCCACATATATTTGCCGTGTTAGCTTACACTGAGAGACTGCTTTAAAAATGTAGAAAACATCGACAGTTTTTGTTGGATGTGCTTGAAGATAAATAGACCTGTTGAAAAAGACACTTAGACATTTAAGTGCAAGAAGCCACACTTGGGCTTTTAGCATACATGTATGTCTAAACTGTGAAAATGTGAAAGCAAAGGTTGTGATTCATTGGGCAATGGTTTCTTTCCAAACCAATTTTTTATTAGCATATGAAGTACAGGAGCTTACTCCAGCTATTCCCCTTGAACTTGATTTAAACTACTGGCAGCACTCTAACACTAGGAGCTGTGGTATTTTGCCGTGCATCATACCCCTCTACTTGTTATTACTAAATTGCTTGCTTATACCTTGTGATGGGTCCTTCAGTTTCTCATAAATTAATAAGGCATCTGTGAATATTTGCAGGCTGGTTTTAAAGCTCTGAATCTGCTCCAATAGAGAGACTAAAAAAAAAAAAAACAGAGAGAGAGAGCAGATAAAGCAAGATTTCTTTTCCTTACAATGTTCTTCCAGTATGAAGCAAAATATTATTAATCTAGACTGCCTGCTACTTTCATTTACCATGTAGCTGCTCATGGGATTACAGGCACAAAGGTTTCATAAATTTCAAATGAAATATGAACATTTGTTGTCAAAATACTGTTAAGCTATAAAAGCTCTGCTAGTAGTCGTCCTGCTCTTTTATTGTAACATTTATATCCGTGGGCGTTAGTGTGTTCTTGGGTCTGAAGGGGAATTTTTTTTCCCCCTCTTTATTTTTTTTCACATGATTTTCATCCAGGTGACAGATAACAAGGCAGGGGATTGGAAAAGACATACTTCTCATTTTTCAGACTATGGCAGATCCTTTCTGTAATTATGTGACATTGCAAGGACCTTATCTAAGTAAGCGTAGCACCTTAGATGCAATTTAGCATATAGCTGCCTGGAGAAGCAGGCAGAGGCTTTTTTTTCCTGTTTCCCCAAAAGTGCAGCAGTGTGTCTGTCCTGTCTGCTTCCTCCCTCTCTTTGTGTAGCTTTCAGCCCAGTGGTGTTATTTGACATGGCACTTGTCATACAGCATGGGGGAAATAAAAGATGGAAAGATAAGGGACATGTGAATATCTCTGCTGCTTAATGTCTGGGTGTTTAGAGTCACAGGGCTGTGCCACTAAAGCTTTTACCTGTGTGAGCAAAACCTGTCCAACTTAATAGTCAATAGGATTCTTTATGGGAGTAGCGCTGTGCATAAATTGTGGTGTTCAACTCTTACAGGGAGCTTGTTCAATATATAGGTATTTACAGAAATGAATATGTTCAGAAATCCAAATACAGAAGCCTCTGCTTTTAGATATCTAAATTATAAATTTTTATTCATATGTGGCATTAAAAATAGGCTAAATGATTCAGTCCGCTTTAATAATACCATTTAAAATACTATAGTCAATATAGTTTGCTTAGAATTTCTATTAGAAGATATGTATAGGGTGCTAAAATAGTCATTCAGTCTTTGTCCAAGGTATAAGGAGGATTTCTATACTGTGAAAAACGATTATGACATGTTAAAACTGTGTAATAGTAAGCAGACACTTTTCAGTGCTGATGGGTGAATTCTGGAAATGCTCTATTTATTTTCTCTCTATTGACTAGTTGCATTCAGGCAAGACTGCCAGTGCATTGACTTGGAAAACAACTGAGACTGAACAATTTCAAACCATTGACATTATACTGCTTCATTTGTGAACTGCATTGCTTCTGCATGCACCAGTTACTTTTTTATGGAGCGCTCGCATGTTTAGGAAGCTTTCAGAGAAGGAGAGTTGTAAGCTAGCTTAGAAAGAAAGCTGTCCATTTTATCAATTTTATGTTTATAAGACCACCGAATGAAACAGGCTGGCAGCTTAAAAAAATAAAGTCATGCAGCAATTCATGGATCTGCTCTGCATGCACTTTGATGCAGTATTAAAAAAAACAAAAAACAAAACAAAGAAAAGTTTTAAAAAGGTTTAAAATTTCTCAGTAGAGAATATTTTCAGCTTTTGAAACTATATAATTTCCAACTGCTACCTTCAAGGCAACTTTTGCCAAGTGTATAGAAAAATGAATGAGAAATTAATTTGTGTCTGAGATTTAATTTGTGTCTCTGACTGTCTGTCTCCATCATGCTGATCAAGCTTCTTTGTTACCAATCCACATCACTTCTTACTAGCGTAATTTCTACTAGTTCTACCAGACAAACCAGTGTTGGCTTTGTCTGGGAAAGCACTGTTACTGTGAGGAGAGTTTTCTTCTGTTATTGTGAGCAGAGTTTTCTCTCACTGAGGTCTGGAATTGACCAGTAACTGTGAATTTCTGTGTGAGGAGCTGAATGTCAGGGCTGTATCCTGCACAAAGCCCAGCCCAGGATGTGAGCAGTCCTTAATTCCTTGTGTGCTGGTGTATAGACTCAGCATGGGTTAGTCCAAGTGATCAGTCTCCAAATGACACTGCCTGATATTTATTAATATTTTTTCCCATTTCTAATCTGTTAATTAAGCCAAAAAAAGGGAAAAACCCAATCTTCCTCCTGAGGATACACCTCACGGAACCTATGGCCTCCGAAATTCCTACTGAGGCCTACCCTTTCCTAGATAAGTCAAGAAAAACAATGCAGTCAAAACCCTTGTGAAAAAGGACAGAAAAATACTATTCCTTTCTTCTGACAAAGACAAGGCAAAGTCACACCAGCTTCCTGCTCCTACAGCAGCAGCATTGACAAAATCTGCTAAAAGCTCACATCTTTGTGCCCACACTGTGCCCACAGAATCCCCTGCTCCCTTCAGTGATTTGTTGTAGCTGTAGCTGTTTGTAATTTAGGAGATAATTCTGCTTATCTTGTTTATGATGATGCATAGGAGCCCTTCACACTCTCCTAGTAGCACCACTGGTCTCCTGCTAAGCAGAATAAAACTCAGTGCTGGGTGATGGAGATGACTGGAATATGCTTTTTGTAGCCCAGCAAGCAGTGTGATTCCTTATACACCTGAGGACAGCTCCTATGTGTAAAATCCATCTTTTCTGCCTACCTTCTTGAGGGAAGACATGTTTTTACTGTAACTTTGTTTTTACACCCCAAGTAGGTGGTTGACTGCTTACGCTGTATGGACATTTTGCATTCTGTTCTATGTAATGCATAAAGCTTGTTTTCATGAGAGAATGTGAACCACTGGGTTATCACCTACCCATTTTGAAAGATACCGGGGACCTTTAAATGATGGATTATGAGCTTATTCCCAATATAGAGGTTGAAATTTTGTCTCTGGCCAGAAATGAGAACATTGCCGACTTGATCAAAATGGAGGTCAGCAATATGATGGCTGCAGTTCCAGCTGCATAGACTCTTCACTTCATTATGAGATACAGAAATATTTAAACTCTGTCATTTAGAAACTCCAAGATGTGTCATCTTTTCATTAATTTACCTGTCCACCTATGAATTATGTTCATACCTGCTGATGGCAGTTACTCTTTGTGTAAGAAAGATGGAGCCCAAATATTTGTGTAGAGACTGATATTCCTCAGGTTTGCTTTTCACTTCAGCCTCTCCTTTGTTGTGGAAGGAAATGTGGGCACAGGAGCATAAAGGAAGCTGTGATGGTCATTGCCAGGCCCCAGCTCTGCAGAGCTGGGTGCCCAGTTCTGTGCCAAGGGTCTGCTCTGCCCAGACCTATGCAAAGTGGGGGATACACCCAGTCTGTGCTTTGGATGCACATCCTGCACTGATGCTCATTCAGACTTTGCTGAGGACATTGGCTTTTTGCAGTCAAAGGCTGTGGCTTTCTGTCAGGAAGCTTTCATGACTTTATTGACTGCACCTCATGGGCAGCGTTTGATGTGGTGCCAGCGATCGGATGTTGTGTCTTGTTTCTGAATTGTTGGCATAACCCACCTCAGGATCTGCCTGCTGGGAGAGCCACTGGAGAAATCTACTGCGTTCAAGGCATAATTTTATTTACCTTGTGGCTCTAGAAACTGAAATGACACCTAGTTTAATGGGTGTTTTTCTGTATGGATGAAAATGCACGAGGCACACAAATTTGATGTAATTTGTGTGGTTCTGCTGCTGTTGGTGGGTTGGAATTTGGTCAAATGGGGTCAGTTGAGAGTCCTTCTTGGCCATGAAGGGATTGTCCTGGTGGTCAGGGCACAGCTGTACAATCAGGTGTTTCCTATACTAGCCAGGTGTTTCTCCTATATTAAGCTTTCCCTCCACCCATGGTGTACTTTTATAAAAATTAACATTAGAGAGGGGCTTTTCCTTTTTCACATCTTGTCGAGTAAAGGAAATGAAGAATCTCACTGCTGTCATGGAGAAAATACATTATCTCAGAAAAATGTGCTGTAGAGTGTAGCTCTCACCATATGGCTCTTGCTTCATCAGTTGAAGAGAACTGTTTGTGAAATTGTGGGCTTGTTTTTTTTTCTTCCTGTTTTGTGATCCTGCCCAGATAGTTTTCAGTGCTTCCAAATATTTATATTCTGATAGGCTCCCTTGTGAACTTCTCAAGCACATTATAATGGCTTCAGAAACAAAGGCCATTAGAGAAAGAAAGGGCAGGCATGAACTGAAAGGCAAATAACATCTTAAAATATGTAGAGGTAGGCTGTAAATGAGATTGGTTCACTGGGACGCTCTTTTGAAATATGAAGATAAACTGCCCCTCTGACCTCTGATGAAGTTACGTAATTATTTGGGAAGGTTTATCTCTGTGTCATTTCACAGTTTTCTCCTGTTAGTGCCACTCTCTTACTTCACATTAAAAAAAAAAAGGGCAAAAAAAAAAAAGCCAGCATGGAAAGCCTCTCTGGCTGGTTATCTGAATGTGGAATCCGCTGCTGAAAAGACCCTGGCCCTCCTGTTAACACAATACTTTTATCCGGTAATCACAGCCTGCGGGAGACAAAATAACAATTCATCTGGAAAACGAGATTAACTCATTTAAGTTAGGCAGTGATCACAGAGAGAAACACGTTGGTGTTATCTGTCTGAACGAAAGCATACAGATTGGAGGGCCATTCCGGTTCAGAGGGTCCATGTAGCAGGCCCAGCTTGTTGAAAGTAATTGGACCCTGTCAGAGTATGCCTTTGTGAGATATGGATATTACAATGGAATTCTATTAATCTCTGACAAATCCCCTCTCATCTGATAAAGGCTGTATACCTCTGCTCTTCATTACAACAACTCGCTGGCTGCTCTGTGGGGACGGCTGGGGCAGAGCCCCTGTGGCTGTGTCACAGGTGAAAGGTGGTGCTGCCCCTTCTGGGGGTCCTTTAATCTGTGTGCTGCCAGGACTGCTGGGCTGCTGCCCCGTGATTTGAGCACATTTTTATGGAGTTTTCTCTTTAGGTTGTTTTCACGGAAGAAACTACCTTATTTTTCTGCTTAATATCTTAAATACTTTTGTTTTCTTGTGTTAATCAGAATTATAATTGATAAACAGAGGCTGAATTAACACATGGTTTTACAGCATTTGTATTGTTACCTAACCTGCTTCTCATGCAGAAAGTTACAGGACTATTATAACTCTTAAAAATACCTCTGTGTTTTAAATATTTGTATATTGAAATCATAGGAAGAACAGACAATACACTGGTAACAATGCATTTAAGAATGTCCTGGAGCACTTCCCATTTTTTGTCAGTGTTTATTGAGCTGGTAGCACATTGAGGCCCTCACTCATGGCTTAACCTCTTAAATTCTTCAGTAGTAGCAGTAAGTATAATAAGATATGGAGGAAAAACTATAAATAAGATGTGACAAGTTAGCATAGGAAAGAGACGGAAGAAAAGTTATGTCCTTCCTTCATTTATGTCACTCTGTTCCTAGGTACAATTATTTTTTAGTTGTAATTATTTCTGCTTCCTAATTTTGTTGTTAGCATCCTAGCTTAGCTTGGCCTTATTGCTCCTGAATGTCACAATAAATTATGTGAAATATCTGTATTCTGACCATTTACACAATTTTACAGATAGCGAGAAAGATTTAAAAAGTCAAATGCAGCCATCCCCTATCATCTTAAAATATAACCTTTGCAATATACCTAAGTCTCCTTCATGGTATTGTACACACATTTAGCAATAGAGAGGGAGAAACAGTGCAAAAGCATTCAGGTAAGTTAGATGGAGTTCAGCATTGATAGCTGAAATATCAGTTAGCAAGGAATATAATAGCATTTTAGTTTTTGGCTTTTAGTTGTAATAATACCATCTTTCAAAATTTTGCTCATTCACTCACCCCAAGTGAGTACTTCTCTTTGATAACTGAGGAAATATCACCAGGTTGTGTTTTGGTTTGGGTTTTTTGTTATTGGCAGTCTTGGTGGGAAATGCAGGTGAGGAAATCTCGCACTATGGGAATTGTACATTGCACTTGCACTTTAATAGGCCTCACATATATTTTTATTGCCTGATGTCTTAATCTTTTCAGTTAGAATTAGTTTTGCAAGCCTGACATAACTGATGTGAGGGAGATCACAGTTTAGTTTACTAAGGCCAGCAGGATCAGTCTCTTTTATTGGTCACTGCTTAAATTCACCTGCTCACCTCACAAACCCATAAGCTGAAGCCCAAGTTTTGAAATAGGATAAATATCTCCCTGCCTCTTACAGTAATTGGTAGCCATGCTCAAATCCAAAGGGAGAATTACAATGCAAGCATGGAATAAAATCAAATTTCCATATTCTTGCAGGAAGAAGCATACAATCAACAACTGAATTCAAAATAATTTTACTAAGGGCGCAGCCTTACAAAGAGATTATTCCTTTGCTACTGTGGCATGAAAGTTTTATTAAACTCTGTGTAAGTTCATTTCTGGTAAGGGCAATATTCTGTACTTGAGGTTAGCTTTGCTTTTCCTTCACATTTGCCCAATGATTAGCTCTTGTTTTATTTTCCCATGGCCAGGTACCTCAGTGTTCCACCTCATCTCCTTTCTCAGCAGTGAGTGGCACCAGAGATTTCAGCTGTGCAAGGCCCTGGTACGGCATTTGAGTCAAACACAGCCGCAGAGAATCAAATACAAACATATGAATTGCAGATAGTTTTGTCAAAGTACTTAAATTACCTGGAATTTATTTCAAAATTAGAAATATTTGGCATTCCAATGACACGGTCTGTGTCAATTGGCATTTCCAGGCAGGACATCATTAGATATCCAGGTTTGCTAGAAAACATGAAGATAAATGTGTTTCCAAACTGGTAAAAACAACAGATATGGCAGTTACTTCATATATAACTCCTTCAAAATCCATGTGGGATTTGAAAACAGAGTTCCCAGCCCTCAGTACCTTCATGGAGTACCTGGTGTGAAGGTTTGGTACAGAACAATTGTTCAAGTTTGACCACCAGGTGTGACTGGATTGTTTTAAGGGATGTTGGCAAGTTAAAATTACAGTGATGATACCATATGAATTTTAGTTCTAAAGCTGAGGGAAAATTGCATTATTGTAGTATGCTAGAGAAGGGAACTTTTTAATGTAATAATGTGATTATTTGGATAATGTAGTTTTATTGTAGTGGCTTTAATCACTCATGTAACACAGTTATGTTTTTGGTGGCAATACGTAGTTTAACAAACATAATCAGTTTCAAAGAAAAGGCAGGTGCATGTATTAAGAGGCTATCTAAATATATTTGAAGTCAATTTTTTATCCTTTTTTGTTAGCAGTGCATCAATCAAATATTTATTTACAGGGATTTTTTTTCCCAGTGGAACATTGTGTGTGCACCTTAGTTGTTCTTGATCTTGTTCATTTTAAGCACGTTTTCACTAAAGTGTTCTTCTTCAAGCTATTCTCAATTCAATTTGAAGTGAAAGGTTTCTGAGTTTGAGTAATTTACATATAAAAGCTTTACTGTACATTTTATAAAATGACTGTGTTCAGAAAACAACCATTTCTATTTAACAATATTGTTATGCCACAAGCTGAGGTGCTTTCCTCACTGTCTTTTGCTTTTACTGACAATATTTGTTCTTGTCTTAATTTTAAATTGTTACTGCCTGAAAATGTAAAACTTCCCCCTTTTCTGTCCTACTATACCGAAGTGACTAGAGACTTCCTGTGATATGTGATGTAAGAAGATTAAAAATATGGGTTTTTTTGTCAAGGTAGGAGGGACATACACAGAATTCTTTTGAGACTCTCCTCTCTTGTTTTACTTAAATAAGTGATAATTGTTGATGGCAATTTTGAATTTAAAATCATTGCTTCCTGTGCTGAATTTTAAAATGACTCCTTGCCTTTTATTGTTATCTGTAAATCCCCAGCAACCAGTTCTGAGCCTCTCACTAGTTTATCATGTCTTGTTTTAGAGGAATATAGGAACATATGCAACATTTATGAATAACATGCTGTAAAGAGAGGCAGCTGAGGGTACTTCAGATTGGACCTTGGATCAAAATAAGATCTGATCATATAAAAGTACACAGAGTACCTTAGTGATATTAAAAGATGATGCTATACCAGTACATTTTAATTATTCACAATTAGTTCATTACGTTTCTCCAGTTGCATTGCAAACTAGTTAATTTGTAACATTTTTCTATTCAATACAGTAATTAATTTTGTTTGAAAACAATAAACCTCTATTACAAAGAAGATCCATGAAACAACTTTAGATTTAATGTTTTGTTCTCAGGAAAGATACTGAGTGTAAAGCTTTATTTCTTAAGATTAATCATTGATGAATCTTCTTTTTTGTACTGCAATAAGCAAGTGCCAAATAATGTTTGCTGGCAGATGAAAGATTTTGTACTTTTCAAAGTTTGGCTCATCACTGCAAAATCTTATGAAAAAGCTGAGATGCAGGTTACTAGTGCTCTCAGCCTGTTCAAATGCCATTTATACTGGGGTAGTCAGAAATGCTACTTTGTGCATTACAGGTGGAAATTGCCATGAATGTTCTGTGGATCACACACAGTGACAAAGTGCTGTTAAATATGAAGATTTTTTAGTCTAAAAAGACTTTAATTTTTGATAGACCTTGGAGATTTTGGAGAGATCTGTTAGCATCTTTAGAGTGATTTTTTTTTAAATTTGTTTGGTTTGTGCAATGGAAAGTGTATGAGATGGATTTTGCACTTTTTTATCAGATCCAGTGCTCTGTGTTTATACATTTGAGGATGAGCTAGGTGTAATTATCAGATTGAGTGGGAATGTTTCCCTTAAACAAGGAGCAGCAATTTTCTGCATTAAAATCTCTTTACATATAGGTTTTCTCATAAGGCGGAAATTACCTTCTCATGTTTTTAATCTACCCAGTTACAGTTATTTATTTACCTCCATTTTAAAGGAGGGGAGTGGGGTTTGGTATCAAGAGAAGTAGGCTGAGAAGTGAAGGCAGATGATATCTTAGCATTCTGCAACTTGTGTCAGTGCCTCCAAGCTCACCAGCTATTCCTTCCTGTGTGAGATAACCCTCTGCCCCAAAGAATCACAAACTTTCTGCTCCCTGTAATTCTGTTGTCTCAGTTGCTGAAACAGCATCTATATATTTTATTTTTTCAGAGATACTCGGGTAGGGTAACAGAGGGCCTCATTAAGGGCATCTGTTATCTTAGTTCATATTTTATTCTGAATTTTAAGAGTGCCTCAACAGAAGGGATTAAGTGAGAAAAGAACAGACCATCTTTTTTTACTGCTGTTCTGTACCAATTGCTCCCAGTGTCAGGCATAGCCCGTGATTGCTGCTGTGCAAAGCTTTGCAATATGGTTGGTGCAACCACATTTGGCAGTGATTCACAAGTCATTGCAAATACCATTTCACAGCAAATCCTAATGTAGCCTGAAGATAAAAACCATTGTAAACACTGTATGGGTTGAGACTGCCTTTGTGCTGATAAATATTTCCTTAACATTTAGATGAAGATGCTGTGCTTGCTTTATTTAAGTACAATTGTATCTAATGCCAGCAGTGGGTGAGGAGACTGGTGAGTTATGGAGGAAAGAGGAAACACTTGGAAGTTCTGGTAGGAGTAGAGTGTCCTGTGAAACAATTTGCTTCTGTGAGCCTACTGAGGTTTGCCATGATGTGTCTGGCACCTGGGCTACTCTGGACCTGTGTGTTTGTGGGGACTTTATATCTTGATGCGTGTGTCCTACCAGGATATTGCAATCTAAACCCATTAATTCTACTACAAAACCATTCTCAGAGCAAGCAATCAGTTTTCTTTTTAACATTGTGCTGCTGCAAAACAATGTTCTTCCTTATTATCCCTGAAACAGTTCTGATAATTTGCAGGATGATTGCTGGATCAGGCATTAATGTAAACAGTGCTGTAAATGGACTGACACTGTGCACTGCAGGGAACTGAAATAAACCCAGTTCTTTGGAAGCTGTGGGAAGAAACAAGCTCTAACTGCACTTTTGGCCTGTACCTGAGAGGGTTTCTCTCTCCCAGGTACAAATTTTGGTGGGTTTCTCTCTCCCAGGTACCAATTTTGGTGTGCCTCAGGGCTGAAGGAACTGTGGGTCATGCAACTACCTGGGAGAGCTGATGAGTGCATCTGTATTTGGAGCCCATAAACTGTGATGCTGCAGAGTGGCTTGCCCTAAATACAGAGTTGTTGAGATTTTGGTGTTGGTTTTTTCCCTCTCTCTCCTCCCATTGCAAAAAAAGAAAGTTTTATGTCTGATTGAGGGCTGGTGGGAGGGAATGAAATGGAGGGAAGAGAGACAAATCACCATCCAAACAGTACAAAGTGAGTCATCTCTGTTTTAGTGCTAATTTAAGAAAATGTTGCAATTTTCTGGTATTGTTGGTAACGAGACACTTTTTAGTGAAACCCACTTGACTGGGATGTGCAAGGCTCAGGGGTGCCCTCTCTTATCATGTAGTTAATGCTGTGGCCAATATTTTACTGTCAACATTAATTAGAGGTTTGGGAGGATAACTGGCACGAGATCTGGTGCCCTCCCATCCTCCAGGATGACAGATTATAGCAGTGAACCACAGAAGGGCAAAGTGTCCCCCTCGTAGGGCAGCTCAAATACCTTAGATAGGGGCAGAGAGAGAAAGGAACTCCAGAAAATCTTTGTATTTTGAGAGTAAAGTAGTGCAAACTTTCTCCAGCAGTGAAGTCTGGATTGTATGTAGGTGGTTTGTGTAAAAATGATAATTTAAAATGTGCCTGTAGAATGAAAATTTGACTGATTCTACAGATTTTTTTTCATATTTCCTATATACTATTCCAACTAAGGCAATCCAAACTGCATCAAAATACTCTTCTGCCAAGGGCCCCTTTTTGGTGCATCTTGGGAATAAAAATTGGAGGGAGGAAAATGAAACACCGTGTAGGTCTTCCTTACTTTGGGAACTCTCAGGACTTGTACAGGACATTACTGGGGATATTGGGAGGCAAAGAGTCCCAAAGTTGGATTACTCAATGCTGCCTTATTAACACTGAGGAATAGTATAATTGTAATTTTTTCCCCACATTTGCTACCAATGTATTGGAATCTTGAACAATCAGTTCATCTCCACATCTGTTTTTTTCTTGTTTGTAGTAAGAGACAGCAATATGGAACTCTTTTTGAAAGTGCTGTATGTTAAAAGCTCCATGTGTAATTCAGATCGTGTTATTAATAATAATATGAAATATAGATGATAAAGAAATTTTAAACTGTTTTCAGACAGCATTCTTGTCAAATTCTTTCTTTATTAAATTAAAATATTCCATTTGTACTCTGATGTCATTGCTGTAGGGAGGTTTCAGAAAGTGCAAGTAGTCCTATTGCTGGGGTTTAATTGGGCCTATTTGTTTTTAATCTACAGATAAATAGTAGCTAGGAATTACTCCATTCATATTTGTTTTACATCTCCATTATAATATAGTGGTGCTGCAACTGCTCTGGGTGTTCCCTCCTCTGTCCAAACCTAATTTTGTCAATTTTAACTGAAATGATGAGGCAGTAAATCTTACCTACCAGGCACATGAGCTGGTTAAATTACCCAGTGGAGAAGTTGCTTATTTGAATCATGTCCAGGACACGAGGAGCTCAATCTGAAACTAGAAATACTAATTTTAATATATAGCAGGAGATCTCTGCCTTCTTAATCCTGGAGGGCACGTTAGACAAGGAGCTCTTTTCTGGAGTTATGGCTGTGGACAAGGCCATAGAGGGACAGTTTCTTTTCAAATGTCACAGATTCTTATATTTTTTACTGCCCTTAGCTTTGTACCCTCTCAGGGTACAGAAGGGCTGCTCCTTCATCCCCAGAGGTGTTTGGGGATGCTCACTGTGATTCTCTTCTTCTGCTCTCCCTCCATGGATCCTGTTCCATCAAACTCTCTTCAGCACAAGTAGAAGCTTCTACAACGTGTAGAAGAAATTTGCATGAAGGATTCCAAAGTATGGGAAAGTTAAATGAAAATCTAAACATTTTTCCCCCTTGGTTTGCTTTAAAACCAAGATATCTTAATTTTTCTGATATGTAATGTAATTGGCTTGCTTGTCACAGCCCTAATATGAACTGATAAAATGTCTGAAGTCCTCACCAGTTTTCAGTAAATATTCCGCAGTAGGAATATCTCACCTACAGAAGAGCTGTGTATATATTTGGCATGTAAAAAAATTATTAATTGTGATTAGGGAGAAATTAATTGTGGATACACAAAGGCCGGAAGGAAGAGCTGAGCACACAGGGTCTCAAAAAATCTAGTCATGTAAATCTTGAGATGATTGTGCTAAATATGTTAAGAGCATCTTGGAAATAATCTAAAATTATCTAATCTCTGACTGTCTTTAATTGTTTTGAGTTACATGTATTTAAAAAATATAGTTGACATAAGAAAGATTTTCTACTCCAAACAAATAAGTGAAAAAATGAGGAATTGGTTTTGATGGTGTGATTTCTCTGTGTCTAGAGAATAGAAAAAAGGATATTCAGCATTTTAAATGCTGTGAGGTATTTTCATTAACTGCCTCTAACCAAGAAACAGTTAAATGACTGCTTTGCAGTCTTTTGGAGCAAAGTAAAAGCTGACAAATTAATTTGTGAAAGCTGCAATTTGGATAGGAGTTAAATTATTTGCATAGGATCTGTGCATGTTAGAAAAGATTTAAAAAGGTGACTCTGAATTCCTGGACTTTGGGGAATAATGTGGCTTTCT
Organism: Zonotrichia albicollis; assembly: GCF_047830755.1. Taxonomy (NCBI): domain Eukaryota; kingdom Metazoa; phylum Chordata; class Aves; order Passeriformes; family Passerellidae; genus Zonotrichia; species Zonotrichia albicollis. Next base: position 6,251,972 of record NC_133831.1, on the reverse strand, counting down.
TGTAGTCCAGTGCACTGTTTATAAAAGCAAGAATATAAAGTAATATATAACTTTCATTGAGAGATTGCTGGGAGTGGACTCAAGACTTCCCAGTGGCTGATTTGGAGCCCAGCACTCAGATCTGGCAAATGCTGGATCATCCTTATGTGACCCTTACAAAAGGAAATTATTTAAATTGTCCACTTGGAATTACTTTGACAGGGGCTTTGAAAACAATTTCGACTTGTGGGATAGATTTACATGTGATTCAAACTAAATATATTTGGGTTCAGCATCCCTGCAGCAGGACCTGCAGAACCCAGCTGGGATGCAGATGGAAAAGGTGGCTCAGCATGGGGGGCTGCTCTGACCAGGTCACTGTGGCAGGGACACAGGAGATCAAGGCTTCAAATGTCTGCTGGGTGGTGGGCTGGGCTCTCTGCTGGTGATTTACTGGGGTTCAGGATTGGTAATCTGGGCTATTTGTGCTCACTCTGCCTGCTCCGGGCTGTGTCACAAATATTTCAGGGGAGAAATGGCTGAAACGCTGCTCAGACTGAGCTCCTTGGAACAGAGAGACTTCTCCATATCTGAGAGGGAAACAGCAATGAAAGAGGCAAAGAAACCCACATTGTCAAGGAAGTGTGTGAGTGTAGAACCTAATTATACTCCCATTGAATCCAATAACAAGAATTCCTATTGATTTTAAAAGGAGAATGATTTGGCAACATTTCATCTCCTCACTCTGCACTAGCAAGTGCATAATGGTCTCTTTTAAACCTATTCATTTGTTTCAACCTTTATTGGAGGACAGAGTGCTTACAGCTGGCAGAAGAGGGGGAGGAGAGAAGCTGCTTTATTTATAACACAATTCAAATAAAAAAAGTAAACCAGACCATCACAAATACATTCAGAACTGCAGAAAAACCTATTATTAAGGAATTACAAGGTTTTTGCCTTCACATTCTAACCAGCTCTTTTTTGTGGCTTTGACATTGCTAAGGGCTCTTTTTTGTAGAAAAAAGACTCAGAAACTTAGGAAGTGTGCACAAAAGTCTTATTTGCCATTTTGTGGGTTGAAGCTGGGCTTCATGGGAGTGTTATTGTTTGCTTTGGTTTTGCTTGTATTTAGCATGTAGCTTTTAAAAGCCCTTCATGGCTGGAGAGTTTTTATTGTAAACATAAAACATTAATTTAAACATTAAAAATTTTACAGCTGCTTTTTAGTACATAAATTTTCACAGACACTCGAAGACGGTGATTTTTGTTTTAATGTTTTCTTTTTCCCAACTGCTCTGAAGTTGCATAGAGGGGGGAGGAAAACACAATACTGATAAAATACTTCATGTTTAGATCTTTGAGCTGTAAGACCAACATTCTTAGCACAGGGGAGAATTCCTAGCAAGTATGGGATAAATATTCGTGCTGCCAAAAAAAGCAAACATTCCCACAGTTGGGATTTTGGGGCAGATCCTTGTTTTTTCTCCCTTAAACAGTTTTTCAGTAAATCAAAAATTTGAAAAAAGAATGAGAAAGGAAGTAGTAAAGCAAGTCAATCTGCTCCTAGACTACAGCATGAGAATTGTTTCTTTTGGTGTTATGTGTCCATCACAACAGGGTCCTTAGAAAAGCCCCTTCCAGAGCCCAAGGCAACAATGACAAATAAATAAACAGAATTTGTGTAGCAGTGGTGATGTTTGGGGTTCTGTGGCAGTGCAGGACACAGCTGCATGCGGTTCAAGAGCAGTGGCTGCCCAGTTTCCCTGCTCTGACAGGGGATGTTGGCTCCTGAAGGGAATGTGCTCAATTCCCAGCCATGTCAATGGGAGAGGCTTCACTGGTTTGAGTGGATCTGCAGGACATTATAACAGAAAATCAGTTTTATGCAGTGAGTAATCTTGTAATTTATTTTTTTTTTTCTGTAGCAATACCTGCAGGAATTGGAATTTGGCAGAGATCTGCTCAGGGAGAGTGGCAAAATCAAGTGACATTTGGCAAAATTTTGAGGTGTCATAGAAAGTGATGGAGGAACAGAGCTGGGAGGTGGAGCCAGTATTCCCTGAAGTAGAATGGATCACTAGTTTTTGTATAATATCAATGGTATCACATTTTATAAATGGAAGTAGCTGGAGGTGCTCAGAAGATTGCAGGTACTGGTCTTCAGTTATAATAAATGCTGAGAATGGAAGCACTTAAAGAGAGTCTATCATTATAAGAAGGGTTGAAAAATAAACACACAGTTTTATCCTGCCCTGAGTGTTCAGCTATCCAGCTAAAACTACAGAGCAGATGCTTTTCCTTTTCCAAGTACCTGAGCAGGAGAGATGAGATGGGGAAGCCAGCTCTGGTGGTGAGGAGAGCCCTGGGTACATAAAGAGTCTGTTCTTCTGGCTTTTTCTTTGATGGAATAATTTGCAGAGTGACTGATATTACCCCTACAAACCTACTAGCTAACTCAATTTCATCAACAATCAGTCACTTTGAATTAAAAAATCGAAACACACATGTACTGGATATAAGAATACATTATATGTGTGCTTAATGTCCGTTTGAATTTCATTTAAGAGTGTTATTAAGTCTCCATGCAAATAACTTCTAGTGACACAGCAGATAAGTGCAATGGAGAAGCATCTTCAATATACAATGGCATTAACAGATTTATCTTTGTGTATAGCACAGAGTTGGCCGGAGAAGTTGCTGAACAAATGAATTCTGTTTTTCTGCTTGTCACTGGATTGGTCTTTGCACGTCTGGATGAAAACCAAAATCAACAAATTACGAAGACAACAGTATTGCTTAGTTATTTCAACTTCAAACACAGGAAAAGCACATTTTGGAGTTTCCAGGGGCCGTTGAAATGTGTGTTTCTTTGACATTGTTTGCTGTTAAGCATGTTTGTGTTACAGAATTTAACAAATCAATCCAGTGCTGTTTGGCAAAAAAGTAGCAAAAGCTCCCAAACCATCAGTTTGTTTGGCTCAGAAGGATCTGTTGATGGAGATGACTGGCAAAGGCATTTAGTGTGTATTCACCAGAGTTCTTTTATAAATAGAGCTAACTCAAAAAGCTAAGAAATATACAAACCCATTTACTGGAAAATTTCTGGATTTAGAAATAATAATTGAGAAAATGTACTGGTGGTGCTGTATTAGATCAGGATGGGGGGGTTGAATGTTTTCTTCAGCTACTAAATAACCCATGTAACTTTGCACTCATCAATTTGTAAGTCTCTGCCTGTCTGTATTTCAGAAATTTGAAGTAAAATTACAATCAGTGTTCAAGGACTGATAATTTAAGCCAAAATGCAGTTGTGGTACCACTCCCCCGTGTGTTTGCTCAGCTTCATGCTGATGCAGGGCTTCTGATACTCACAAATCCATTCCCAGTGCTGTAGGAAAGTCACTGCAGTGAATTCCTCTTTCCCTCTTTTGCCCCTGTGCCATTTAAGGAGCTTGTGCCCCAGTTATTAATTTCTCCACTTGTCTTTCAAGCTTGAGTAGCCAACTCCAATATCTGAGAACGGCTACACAGGAGGTGTTATTCATTAGGACAGGTGGCTCGAGCATGGAATAATCACCACTGCAGATTTATTCCATGGAGGCACAGGCAGGGCTGCTCAGGCTCCCAGCACAGGTCAGGGAGGTGGCACGAGCCTTGAACAAGCCCTGGGTCAAACACCCTGGTCAGATTGTTCTCTGCAAGAGAGCTCAGGCCCTGCTAACATTGCTTGTGGTGTCTCTTATGTTTAAAGTGGGTGATATTTCACAAATAGAGTTTGTCCTGGCTGGGATGGCTCTGGGGTTAATAGCCTGGACAAGAATTTCCTGAAATGCATTAAAACAAATAAGTGAACTATCCAAAAACCACAGGCTTCAAACAAAGCAAAAAAGTGAAAAATGTGAGTGAAAAATGGAGTTCTTCAAACTTTCAAGGAATTTCTCCCTGGTACTGTTTTTCATGGGTATGGGACACAGATGGACACATACATATGACATTTGTATGTGTAAACATGTTTGTACATGTAAAATTACACAGCTTATGAAATTTGTACAAGTAAAATTTTTTTCACTGAGGAGAGGTGATACAGAGACAAGAGAGCAGGATGGTAGAAAACCCTACAACCACAGAATTGAGCTTCCCTTCACTCAATTGATCATAGAGGCTAAAAATAGTCTTAAAACCAAGTTGTAGAAAACCTTATTTTTATTCACTTTCCTATAAAATTTATATGTTTACAGATATATGTGTCTGTGTCCATGTATGCTGTCTGTACCCACAAACACACAATACTTTCCCATATGGTGTGCATATATTTATTTTAAGCAAGCAGTGTTGCATTAGTACAATAAATGACTGGTTGCAGGTAGATAACATAACTGGTTCACAGCAAAAGTGAAAATGTTGTTTTACATGTGCTATCACACAAAGTTTGCTGCTACAGAGCATTTGAAGCACAAGCTTCATTATTACTGGAGTGCACACAGTGTGTATAACCACCTCATAAATACAAGTGCACAATGGAAATTGCATGTGAGCTGCTATCTGGACTTGTTGTTTGTACCTTTTTTGGTAATCATAATGTTAAAATGCTTCTATTTCTCCTAGCCAGATTTTAGTAGATCATTAGTACTCTTATGGTAAGGTCAGGTCCAGTAGCTGTGATCAGATTTTTTTTTTTTTTTTTTAGTAATCTGCCTGAGCTTCCTCTTCTCCAGTAGTTTGGTGGATTTTTGGAGTATTTTTGGTGTTTACTTGAGCAGCACCTTTGGACTTGCAGGACATCTCTCCCTGCCAGAGCTCATTATCTCTTGCTCAAACTTGTGGTCCGTGTGAAAAGTCTTTTTTTGTTTTTTTGCCTGCTACTAACACCAAGATCCTGTCTTTGTGGTTTGTGGTAGGTGGACACTTTTTGACCTCATGAACTTTGCTGCTCTGTCCATGTGTGTGGGTTTTAACAGCCAGTACACTCTGGCAAAGCTGATGTCCTTCTGCAACAAAGCACAAAAGTCACAGTTCTTCCCCTGGCTGAACTACTGCTTTGCTTACAGTTTGGATGTTAAATTTGTTGTTTGGACAATAATTTGGAAACCTTAGAAACCTGTAGTGATTTATGTCTGAGTCAGTAGTTGATTTAAGATGCAAGAGTCAGGTGGTGAACTCATACGATGAACTTGGATGTTTTTACACAAACCTGTGGTGTGACAGATTCTTCCCATCCAAGTGCAAAGAGAACTGACTTCTGAGATAGCACTCCTGAGTAAATAAATAAATAAATAAATAAATAAATAAATAAAAGCACGAATAAATAAATAAATCCTTTAGTAGAAAACAAAAGCACTAAGAGAAGAAAGTAATAAAGTTAAATCACAGTAGTAAACACTCAGTAATACTGGATTTAATACATATTAAGCCATGTGATTCTGGCTTACTTATTGCTCTAAGTTACATTGCATGATCCTAATTCAGAATGCTGAATTCAGAATGCTCTCAGGCTGACAATTTTATATGCAAAGTATCATTTACCTATCTATTTGTCTGTATTACCCTGCTGAAAGCTCAGAGGAAAAAACTTAAAGGATGACTCCTCTGTTCATAATACTCTTTAGATTTGTTTTAAAATGGATATTTCAGTACTTTTGTGTACTTTCAGTATATTTTTCAATATACCTTTTCTCCTTGGCTGGGCTCAGGCACTGTAGTTCTTGGCATTGATATTTTGTAAGTGTCTTCTTTGTTTATTTTGCATGAAGGCAAATACAGCACCATTCCCTTACCTTTATGGTATTTCTAGTGTGTCTTTATTATTACATATAATAAGTGAAAGCACAGCTATGTTAAATTTTATCCAGCTGAACAGCAAGGTAAATATGTGGAGAAAAATTATCCTGTGTTTTCTAATTTTGAACTTCTTCCAGTATGTTCTGTGGCAATGAAGTTAATTCATTTACTTGGGTTGAGTTCAGTTACAGTGATAAGTGTTTTAATACTCAAGTGCATTTTTTTACACTGACATCTTAGTGAGATGCTCAGCTCTACAGAATGCTGATTGATCAGTTGTAAAAATGAAATAGTAAATCTTAATGTACTAAACTGAATTTATTACACTTTATATCTATTTCCAGGGAAAAGTAATTTAGATTACTTTTGATGCTTTACGTATTTACTGGGTGAAAACCTGGCTTACCATGTCCAGAGCAAAAGTCTTCTGAATGCCAGAGAACCATACCACCTTTGGGGTCAGAAGTCAAAAGTTTTTGACTTTTGGTGAACCATTTGAATGTAATTTATGGCTGAGCATGTTAATTTCTGCTCATAACACAATTTGTTTTGATGGAAGCTTGTAGGACTGCTTCAGTACAGAAGCTCTCCATGAGAGAATGGAGCTTATTACTTTCATTTTCTCTTTACTTTGAAATAAAATTTTCACATTTTGTCACAAATAATAATTTATTACAAAACAAATCAAAGTTTAAGAAAAATCAATTTTAAGAGAAATCCCATTGCCTGCATTGTTTGACCAGTATTTCTCAGATGTCAAAAGGAAGGGATGAACTCTCTGGTCTGAGAAACAACAAAAACATCAGTGTGATAAAACTGGCCATCCAGGAAAATTGTAAATCCCAAGCCTCATTGTTGGGGAATGTGGTTGGCACAGTCCTGAGGTCATGTGCCTTCATCCAGTCAAGGTTTAGCCCTTTATGAACATCTGAAATAGCAGGGATGGCACTGAACCATCCCCAGCCCAAGAAGAAAATAGAAATTGTTGTTTGTGCACAACCAAAAAGTGCCAAAATATTTTCCTAAAGATTTTAACATCATCTGTTTACCACTATTTATAGAAGAAAAACCACCCCAAAACCCTGTTTGCTTCTCTCTTTGAATCTTCTTTCACTTACTTATAACTTACAGGCTGTGTGGGTGGGTTCAGAGTTTGTAATAGTTTGCAGGTGTTTCTCACTGTTTTTCTTTCCTTTACTGTCTTTTTGTTTGTTTAAAGGAAATCACAGTGGTATGAGTTGAGTTGGAGCTTGCAAATGTAACAGAATGGTTTATCCTGGCAAGGTAGGAAGAAAGGACAAGGGAAGAGAAACAAGATGAAAATGGAATATAGGTTCAATTAATTAAGGATAGCGAGTAATTTTAATCTGAACTCAGCTATGCAATTCTAGGGAGAATAAGGTTGAAAACTTACATATGGGAAAATATTTTCTTAGGTAAGACCGAAGTTTTAGTTCCAAGATAAACCTAATTTTGACCTTAGTTTTGTGTGAAAATCTATTTTCTCCATCACATTTATTTTAGAGAAATGTGTCCAGTTGAGTTTGCCCAAATTTTATGCATATAAGTCAGTCTGATTTTGATCTGTGGGATGTTTTATTTTTTTTAAGATTGTATAGCCAAGATTCGTTGAGCTGATAAAGATAGTATTTTTATGACAAGTTTTTGTTTCTGTTAACTGTGAGCTTTCTGTATTCTAGTGATTATTTCCTATGAGTCAATTATGTTTGTAGGTGAGTCAATCAGTGTGTGTTCTTTCCATCTTAGAAATATTCCAGAACCTGAGTTTAATTCCAGGCCTCCAGTAATGTTAAGCCAGGGCCCCTTGTGGGACTGAGTTTCTCCAGCTTGGGTAGCAGAATTTGCAGCATCTTCCACCAGTTCTGTGTTGCAGTATTTCTACTTACAGATGTTTTTTACCCAGTTCCATTTTCAGTAGGTGATTTTTACTTTTTTATCCATTTATCAGTGCATCACTGTGACACTGCAGAGATGGGTTGGTTTTGGAAAAAACCCCACCACTGTAGTGGATACCCAAGTGAGGGTCTAAACCTTTCTTATATTTTCTCCCTCTTTTTCCTTTTTTATTTCCATTAACTCTTTGTGCTCCAGAGCACAACTGGATGTACTGGATTTGACTATTGCTCTGCACTAAGTCCCATCTGTGCTGCTCCTTGATTTAACAGGAGGGTTCACTTATGAGCAGGGCAAAGTATTTTTCCCATTTTGCAGCCCCATGAGTCAAATACATCCATGTTTCATGCTTTATCATGCTACATAAATAATCTTATCTATCCCTGCAGTATTTCTGTTAGCTACATCATTGCTAAATTTTGTAACAATATGCCCTTTGCAGTAAAATGTCACCAAAAAGTTATATACTGTAATAATTTTCATCTGTTTCATAAAGACAGACAATTTTTAAGATTCATGTTCATTTCATCATTGAAATCCAAGTCTTCATACATTAATTTATAATGAAACCTCATGCTCCCTTCTACATTGATCACTAATTTTCTGTCTCCTTGATATGTGTTAAAATAAACTATAGATATAAAGGGCACGTTATATGGCTGACACTGTTGAGTTAAATAGAACACACTTCCCTAACTCATCCCTGTGGTGTGGCCTTTGTTTCACAGGGAGAATCCTCAAAACCCAATTGTAAAAGATGGGCTGCTTTCAGCACACAGATGATCCAAAGTGTTCCCTGTTTCTGTCTCCAGATAACCTGAATAATGAATTTTCCAAGGGTGGCCTGCAGCCCATTCTGCATGCAGGCTGCAAAAAACCACGTTTTGAAGTTGCATATAAAAACATTGTGCTGCAGCTGAATATTTTTTCTGTGTGCCCTCCAGATCAAAATCAATGTTGAAAAAGAAAGGATGATACAGGTTAAGAACATAACATGAAAACCGAAGCAGGGGATGTGAACTGAGGTGTACCTCGTTTATTATCCTGCCTGACAACACTGAGCACCAGCTGCATTTACAAACAGCAGAGCTCCATCAGAGCCTCACGGGGAGATAATCTGTCCTGGAGCACTGGCTTGCATCTCTAACACAGTTACACACTGATTTAAGTCACAGAACAAGATGTTCAGTGTATTTCCAATTGTTTTCATTAACAATGATAAACCTATTGAGCTGACTGCTACACTTCAGTTTTACTGGGAAAATGTCACTGTTGTGAACCTTCCAAATAGTGGGTGACATTTTCTGCTCTGTGGCAGTCTAGGGGAAGGAGGAAAGGCCTGGTGCTCTTGGAATAGAAGGAATTATATATGAATATCACCCAGTGCAAATAGCAGTGGGGAAGAAGGTAAAGCTTCAGAGCTCCCCTGGTAAATTAATTTTCCCTAATTACGTTTCATGGCAGGAAACACAGATATTAGAAGTGCCTGTTGAAATAATACAGTATTTAAATTCTGATTAATCCATAGGTCAGGCAAGAACTGTTCAATACATGTCTCCAGAAGGAAAGCTCTGCTTTGCAGGCAAAAGGGACAACCATGCACACAAGTAGACAGATTGAGTAATTTCAAATGCTAGTTGAAATTTGGTGGCAGACAAGAGATAAGTTAAGCCAGTAGCTAAAAAATTACTGAAAGTGTGGAACATCATCACTAAGACATCTTCCAGAGATCTGAGGCAGAATGATTTATTAACTTAGTTTTCTTCCCTCCTCTGTCTTAGGAAGGCTGATTTTTTTTTTCTCCCTAGAAGCCCTTTGGTAAAAGCATAGCTGCAATTCACCAGCACAAATAATTATTGGTAATATGGGTACCATGAAAACATCTGTGTTCTCGTGGGGTCATAGTTCAGGCTAAAATAGGACTAGTTAGAAAACTGTTATTTTATTCAATTTTTGCCAATATAACTACTTGTCAAACATTTTAATTTCACTGTGCTTTCCTTTCTTAAGCCATGTTTCTTTTTGCTTTTCAATAACCCTGCCACCTCCTGCAAGGAGTCCCAGGAATGCTGAGATGCCCAATTGCTCATTCAGTTTCTGCCTGTGTAATATTTTATGCTCATTTCTTGACAAATGCTGCAATATTCCCTGTTGGTTGGAGTGTAGTGCTGAGGTCTGGGGTTCCCACAGACCATCCTGCTGGGGAAGGGATGTGCAATCCCAATGTGTAACTAGGAGGAGTTACAGCCTCTGGATTATACAGAATAGATGGGAAATACTCCCTCAATTTAGCCAGTAGCTCCTCATTCAAATCCCCCCAATTCAGGCTCTTGTTTTCCAGATGCACAGTAAGGAGACATCCCCCAGACAAATCCCAACAATATCTAAAAATAATTTCCAAGCCTTTGAAGTAAACATCCAAGTGCTTGATGTCATCAAAGGAGGGTTTCTTTGTCTGAGGTGCTCACACTATCCTTGTTGCAGAGCAAAAATCAAGTTCTTGGAGTTCTGAACTGTGCAAAGTTTTGGGCATTTGCAGCTGAGTTTAGTTTCCAGTTCTCTGTTCACATTAATTTAGAGTAATATCTAGCAGCAATATTATTGTAAAAAGGGATAATTATGAATCTTTCAAGGCTAGCTGTTTCTGGAAAACATGCCTTAGTCATATGTGAGTGATTGCCCTGGATACAGAACAAACTGGATAAAATGCAGTGATCTGTGTTATATAGCTTAAGTTTAGAAAATTGAATGCTCCCTTTCAGTCTAGTAATCTGGTGAGAAGGCATTTTATTTTCTGTGAGCCAATATAGGTTTTTTGCAGCACTGATTTTGTGCAGAATTCTTCTAAAGACACATTTCAAACTGCAAATCACTTTGGAACCAGAGTTCTGCTGCAAACACTTGAGTTTACAGTGCCTGATGTGACTTTTAAAAAGATGTAAGTAATGGATAAAGCAAAAGGATGAAGCAAAGAAAGCTAAATAGTTTGCTGTGACCTCTGGGTGACTCCACTGATGTAAATAAGTTTCTTGGGATTTACACCATTACAGATGAGAGCAGAGATTCCCCTTGGGGTATGGGAAGGAGCTCTGTGGGTTATTCTTGGGCTCCAGCAGGCCAAGGTTGGAGGGGAACAGCCACTGCACTGAGGAGAAAATATGCAGGGAGGAATTTCAGTGATAGGTAGATATGCAGGTCATTTCTCTGGTAGGAATGGTAGAAGTGTTTTGCTTGTTTCAGAGCTGAGAAGAAATTTCAGTCTTAAGTTTAAGCATATGGGGCTTGAAAAAAAATGCATCTCATCAGCTTTCATAGATGCTGATTAATGACCTAATTAAAGAGATATAGTTTTGATGTACTTAAACATTGCCTTCTTGCCCCATCCAATAGAGAAAATGCTCTGAAATTATGAAAGCATTTTCCTTTTCATTACAGAACACTGTTACACAAATTGGCACCTTCTACGAGGGTGAAATATTTTGCAAAAAAAACGACTTTGCAGCACCCAAATCCCCTCACTCAAGCACCTGTTGTGGAATCCACATGGAAAGGGTGAGAAAGGCTTTTAGGACTATTAAACTCTTAGAAAACTCTTGGAAATAATTATAAAAGGTGCTTCTTCAAAAAGACAGTGTCATTTTACTGATATGTACTTGGCATTGTAGATCAGCTGCACCCTGCTGCCTTGACTTTATAAGTTCACTGTTAATGGAACCTGCAATAGGAAGAATATAGGGCAGGGAAAATAAAGTTTATCTCTGGTGTTTTCATTTAATTCTGTGTATTTGTATATTTTAGCCCAGAAGTTGAATTTCCTCTCAGAATCGCATCTTGAAATGTATCTTTCTTCATATTGCACAGTTTGGAATATGTAAACAGGGAAACCTCTTTGACCTATATAAACTAGAAATTATATTTCAAAGATATTTAAATAATGTCTCAAACTGCCATCCATCTGCCCTTATTAATGAATGAACAGCCCAGAAATGATTTTCACTTCTGAGTATTTGAATAAATTGCTAAGCAGTTAAGATTACCTCCCATGTTGAGTACAGTGGCTTATTTTCTGTATGGTAATAAATGAAGGTGATTTAATCATAATCAGTAAATGACCTGCAAAATTTCATTTTGCAATGAAGCTTTTTTTAGCTTATTGAAATGTGAAAGTATGTTTAAAGTAGGTAAACCTTCCTCCTCACTGAAGGCTGCTTGAATGGGCTCAAATCTTCTCTGAGTCTCAGTTTAGAGATCTATTGACATCTAAGTTCTAAAACTACTTTAAAATGTGGGTTTTAATGTAAACAGTAAAAAAATGCCTTAGAAGCAGAAGTGTACACACACTTACTTCTTAATCTGATGGTCCCAGAGCTGACACCCTGGGGGACCAGTTCAGGGAGCAAAAATTCATGGTCTGCAACATGAACACTCTTTTTACAGGCTTGGAATTGCTTATTCTGACTAAAACTGGGTGGGGAGGGTGAGGAAGGAGTGGTGTGGCACTTGCACAAACGCCTGCTTTCAGAAGTGAGTGGTCATACCTGCCCATTTGAGCTAATCTTGAATTTCTGGCTGGGGTGAAATGTCTAGAGAGGGGCAACCTGCTGTCAATTGGCAGAGTGAAAGTTGTCTGTCAGATTCTGCCCCAGCTGGGTGGCAATTTTGGGTGGCAAAGGTGGTTTCTGCTCTGCCCTGGTGCAGTTCCAGCTGCACTCAGCCCTTGGGGCTGCAGGACACAGGCTCGCTAACCACAAGCATTTGCTTTCCTTATTTTACTGGGTTTTATGCTTCATAAGGGAGACATGAAACTGGCCAGTGACCTCCAAATATTTGCTATCCAGTTCTCCAGCTCTGTCAATATATTTGAGCTTTATTTTTTCAGCATTTCTGGTAGTGCAGCTCTGTTTCTTCCAGCCTGTGATTCCCCAAGGAGCCTGAGGCCATGTGCAGAAAATACATTCAAATAAAGATGGACAGTTACATTCTGGTTTTTGAACTGCAAATGCTACATGTAAGAGTTCAGAGATATTAAATTAATTGTTCTTGTTTTCTGGCACCATGGTACTCTCCCTCAGCCCAGCCCAGCGTGTGTAGTTATTTTAATAAAACATGATTGCAGCTTTTCAGCCTTTTGACTAACATGAAGTGTCATATTGGCTTAACAGCTGATGCATCTTCAGTCTGAAAAACATATTATCAGGAGGAATTGATTCAGATTTTAATGGGGCTTTTGCATCTCTGAGTTCTGCTCTCTTACAATCTTATTTTACTTTTATTTGGGTAGATCCTTTCAGTTCAGTAATTTAATCACCTAGTTTCTCTTAATTAAGGCATCTTAACCAATTTGATAGTTTATGAATTGTAAATCAGGAATGCTTAGGCAGAGCAGCTTTTTTGTTATCCTTATCAATAATAAGATGCTTAAGCTTTTGTGGCAATAACACGGCGTGCAGAGCTTTCCATTCCCCTCTGTCTCCTGTTAGCACTCCATATGGTAACATTTAAGTGTGTTTCTCAGGCAAAGACTGTTGTTGCTCACCAGACTGGTCCCTTCAGGTGCTGGTCTCCATCTGTGGATTAATTCACTTCCATCATTCTTGCCACTGATACTGGAAACAGCTGTTGTCTTTTCCTCGGTGGCACAGGGGTCAGGAGATGACCTTAATGAACGAGCCAGCAGGAACCTCCATCTACCAGTCTGTCTGTCTGCCTGGATAAACTGGCCAATGCTTCCTCACCCTCCTTCATCTAGGTTTTTGTCTTTTATCTTCATAGTTTGCTTTTTTTTCCCCTGATTGCTTTAATACAAATAATAAATGAACACCACCAATGGAAAGTTTATTGTGTTTGTGACTATAAGTTAGTGGTAACGTTTGTGTTCAAACTCTCATCTTCAATTGTGATGTTCAAATTTTGGTTTTTTTTGTACAATCACTCTTGCTTACTTAAGTTACACCTTCACTTGTTTTGTAACCAGGAGAAAAAAATTCAAAACAATCGTAAGCGCGAGCACTTCACTTTAAAATAGATTCAAGATATTGCTGGGTGGAATATATCCTTTTGTTGCTGCCCTACAAATTCTAAGGTCAAACACTGAATTTATCACTCTGTTCTTGCTTGGGAAAAAGTGCTGTGAAATGAAAATTCTGACTGTTTAAGGATCTGATCCTCCTTGTGCTTTATGGCATGAGAGGTTCGTTGGTAACCTGCTCTCCTTGCCACAAGGAAGCCGTGGCCTTGATTTCTTGACAAATGCTGCAATATTCAACAGGATGTCAGAGCCTGAACTTCCTTTGTACCTGGGAAATGTTGGAATATTCTTGCTCAGTAGAGCTGTCTGAAAAACCTGACCTGAGAAAATGTCTCGTTGAATGTTTGCAGACAGGCTGTGGTATTCTTAAGAATCACGTGTATGAGGGGTTTGGTTGTTTTGGTTTTTGGCTTTGGTGCAGTTTAGCCAAAAAAAATTATTGTTAAGTAGTAAGAGCGTGCCCACCATCCAATGATACTCTACTGTTGTCAGTCATTCTACATAATTTACTTTTAATCTGGACTAATTGTTCTAAAACCAGTCAGGCTCTGATGAGTTGTTTTACACCACTGAAGATTGATGGAGGAACTTTGGGTAGAATAAGATCCAAAGACTGGATGTTGGAGTTGCACAAATTCAACTTGAAAATAGGATGGATTTTTATAATAGGAAGGTTAGTACCTCTTGGAAAAAAAATATATTTGTGGCAAATTTGGAAAATTTATGTTACATTTTCCATTGCTTGAACCTTTAACATTTCTATATGAAATGCAATAAAAACAGTCCCCATTAGCAAATAAAAAGTTCTGAATTTTATATAGGAATTATTATCTGGAATTCAGTGTGATTGGACGATTCCGGGTAACTACTTTTTCTGAAAAACAGATCCATCATTAATTTGACTTCTTACATTTTAAAATCTAAAGGTAAAGTAATATACATTTAATAGAGTATAGATTTCTGTCTCTCTCTCTTCTTCATCATTGCTGTCTTTTTTTCTTTTCTGGATAGCCCAGGCAAACAGCACACATCACTGACTGCAGGAGTGTTTTTAAACAGACTAATTGAAATTTAGATGTAGTGAGATGTAGATTGCGATCCATAAAAAAATCAAATCCTAGTTCTTTGTTGATTCATGAACTGCATTTTTTTTCCCTTTAAAGGGGACTGAGCTTGCCTACCTGAGCTGTAGGTAAATAATGTAAGGGCAGTTTGTAAGGGAGAAGGAGGATGTGGAAACAGCCACAGAGCAGCTGCTTGTGATGGAACAGAAAAAAATTTTAAAAAAGAAATTATGATTAAGGTGCAGTGTTATGTTATGTACAAATTCTGTAAGATTTACAGCCAAAATAAATGATTTTTTTATTATTACAGCAGTGTGATCCTTCATGAGATTCTTTGTGCTATTAAAACACATTTTTAAGGGGGATATCCCTTCTGCAGCTCTGCCCTGAACCTGGCACTATAAGCTTATCTTTAAATTTATATAGATTGAGAGATATATATTTAAATTTCTGTTCCTCTTAAGGGTAAATAAATATATTAAAATAAGCTATGGCTTGTATAGTACAGTATAACAATGATAAATGATGTTGTGTGTAATTTTTCTACTATTAACATAAAGTAATATAAACTGAAGGACACTAGTCTATTGAGAGAGTTAGTAGCTAATGTTCCATATCAGATGTGGACAATGTCAGGACTGAATACAGATTAGGCAGTGTCCTTTTCTCCCCAGGGGAATTAAACTTTGAGACACCACTGGCTGCCAATGGTTTTACTGCATTTTGTTGGTGCCTGTGGTGCCTTTCTTGGTCTATTAATTCAGAAGCTGTAAATGACAATGTGAGCAAAAAAAGCTTTTCCAGTGGGATGCATTTCATTTATGTATTCTTGGATCTACAATACCTTTTCAATCTGTTTTGTCACAATAACTGTTTAAAAAAATGGGTAGATTATCTGTGCTTTTGCATGAACCTTACCAGGATATTTTTCTTCTCTATTTCCTTTTTCTTATCCAGAAAAAACAAATTGATATATTAGGGAGACAAAATAACCTGGGAACTTTAAATATTGAAATGTATTTTCCGTGCCTCCTCATTTTTAATGATTTATTTAAAAATATGATGTATTGTGTTACACCAAGGAAACTCTGAAAAATATACACAAATCTCAAATATACAGCGTGTTTAATTAGTAAGTATTCAGGTTAAAATTCCTTAGAATTTACTAATTGTAAGAGTTTTCATGCATGTATTTTAGTTATTGCACATTTAAATGAGTTTATAATCAGTAATATGATTTCAAAACAAGATTTAGTTTTAAGGGCTTTCTAATTGAAAACCATTTACTTTCTGAGAATATTATCTCTAACAGGATGGAGGCTGTCAGCAGCTGTGGTGAAGGTGGGGGGGTGTGTAGACATTTGCACAGGTAAAAATAGGAATATTGGAAACAGGTTTGGAAATAGGTTTTTGCAGCAAGAGCTAGAAGGTAATTAGATATCATATTTATTATACAAAAAGCATGATGTTGAAGTCAGTAAAATCTGCACATGAATTAGATTTTTAAAAATTCTAAATTTCATTAAAACTAAAGTTGTCAACGCAACACGTTTGCAAAATTGTCTTTTACAACACCATGTTTCCTTTCTCTTAGGAAAAAATAAATTGATATTGTGGCATTTCACAGTTAACATGGGAATACTATTTAGGTATTTATCACCTCCCAGTCCTAAGTTCCTATGAAGCAGAAGCTGAGGTTTCTTCTATTGACGTGCACATTGTTATTCTTCGGGTGATCTTTGATATGATACGTTTGTCATGGTTCATAAATTTTATTGTTGCACTAAAAACAGAGTTAGAATATCCTCAATGCAATTATAAAAATGTATTAAAACTGAGAAGGATAAAAATATGGTGCAAGATGGGCTTTTAATGATTGTATAAATGTTCAGTGTTCCATGGGAAAAAACTGAGCTTTTCAACATGGGCATAACAGTGAAATGTGAAGTGTAGGGCCAAATTTTTTGCTCCTAGAATTTTGTGGGTTTTCAACATATAGAAATGATGTTTTAATTTCTACTTGAAAAGCTGGAAATGTCAAGGCTTTGAGCTGCAGAAGAAAAGTTCATGCCTCCCCCTTTGGTTGGCAATGATATGAGGATATATCTCCCTTTTCTGTCTTTGAGAGGCTGGGAATCATCTGGAATAATACAGTTTGCTTGTTCCTGAGTTTGGTGTGGGTGGGAAATAAACATCACTGTGGGTGCACCACCCAGCGTGGTGTCCTTGAGAAGGGGCAGCAGAGGGCAGACCCTGCTGGGAGGATTTTCTGCTCTCTCTGCTGAATGGTGTGCATGAGTACCCAGAGCCTCTTTCCAACACAAAGTGAGGGGAAGGGAAACAAAACAGGGCTGTGAAAAATTGAAATGCTTGCTCTGACCTGACTATGACAATTTTGGGAGGTGTTTTATGTGGTGATAGAGTTGCAGAGATCTACCCTCACTAATACATGGTGCAAGAGACTCTTCTATTATACCTGATGACACCCACGACGCTGTAGTACATTATTCATTCAGGGCCCTTTTTGAAAAGGTCTTATGTCCTATATAAAACAGGCTATTATGTGATGCATACGTAAAAGAGGATGGATGTGACATTCCTCTCAAACTGTACAAACCCTTTTATCTGGTACCACCAAATACATGTTAAGCATTATTTTTGCCAGTAAAAGAATTTGAATTTAAAATTCAAAGTGCGCTAAGCATGTGGTTTCTTAACAGATGCTTGTTTTCAAAATGTAGGAGATTTATTGGGAAAGTATAGATTGAGATATTTGGAAAGATTTAACAACATCATAAAATATTTTTCCTTTAATTAAGTTTTCATTTCTCTTTTTATTATGCTTTGGGTACTTTTTGCCAGCACTTCTCTATTTTCTGCTGCATATTCTATCCACTGTGCTGTGTCTTGTGTTGGGCACTGTCTCTGTAGTTGTTGCTGATGCAGAGTTCTCATTTATTTACATTTAAACTTCAATTACCTGAATATAATGCTTGTCAATAATATCCAATACAGAGAAGTTGAATATATCCCCAGTAAGTTATACTAAATCATGTGATTTTCTACCATTTACTGCTTTCTTCATACAATTCTTCCTTGTGCTTTTGTGCAATATTGAATGGTGTGCAAAGTTTTCTTGTCCTCTTAATGTTGTTTTCTTCTTAGAAAGCATTTCAGTCTCTCCCTCCCTCTGAATATGGACAGTACATTTTCTGGGTGTTCAAGAACTTAACTTTGCCTTTTTTCTTGGCACTTTTCTCAAAAAGGATGTGTAAATATTTTTTCTACGCATACCTGACTATAATTTTTATCATAGATAAAACCTACAAATTTTGTGATAGTAAAAACTTTCCAGTAAAGGCAGTGCACATGTTTTATGTAATGTTAGAAGAGTGTAATTCAGTAATGTTGATGGAAGTTGATGTGATTTGGAGGTGTTTCTTTATAAGCATTAAACAAAATGACATCAAGCCAAACAAAGCCTTGCATTTTTAATTGCTAACTTTTCCCCATTCCCCGCGTAAGTGGTGATGCATGAAAAAGCAGCATAAAATATGACAGAAGCAGAGTTCTTTATGGGTATGTAGCTGTAAGAACAAAAGGAAGCTGTGTGAAGTGTGTGTAAGTACAAGGTGGAGTATTTGTGGTAAATCAAAGGCTTGGTTGGGGAGAGGCTGAGGTAACAGACACTGCAATGTGTAAAACCATAAATGCCTGTTTAGTTCATCCAGGATAAGACACTTTTGATCTTGTCCTCTGTTCTATGTTCTTGCATGCATTCCCTTTTGGGACTGCTCCTCCAGTGTTTAAAAATCTGTTGTTCTTCACCCCCACTAACTATGAAGCCTGACTTTTGAACAAGAGCTCAATTGCAGGCTTCCAGAAAATAGAAACAATTTTAGTTATAAATACATAAATCTTCTGTTGAGAATGCTTTCCTGGGTTTGGAAGCCCTAGTAGTAGCTTTCTTGCTTATTTTTGAAAGAATAAAAGCAGCTAAATCAGCTTACAGCTGTAATTTTCAATTGGAGATCCAGTGAAGATGGAGCAATAGGATTCATGACCTATGGAACAAAAACCCCAACGAATTAAAATGTGGATCAGAAAAGTGAAGAAGTACATAGCAGAGGTTAGTGAAATATATCCAAGTGTACACTCAAAGAGACAGAACTGTGAAAATTCCTTCCTGAGCAGTGGGTGAGGTGTGAGTCTCACAAACATCAGCATTGCACCACTGAGGTGCAAGAACCCTCCTTGTGCAGCCCATAAAAACGGTCACTAAGGACTCACAAAATTATCAGTGGCTCCTTATCAGTGCTAAGCATCCTAACCCCCACTTTCCTCCTGACTTGAAGGTATTTAGCAAAGTATTAATCACTTTCCTGGAGCAGGACTTAAAACTTGAGCACTAAGTGGCTGCCAAATAAAGTTGCTGCGACATTACCAATCTCATTGCACAGTTAATTGAGCTGCATTGCATTGATTTTTGAGTGTTTATCTGTGTTGTCAAGGTATTTACATAAGTAATGCAGGCTGTGTTAAAGGCTTTATGCAAAGCTGCCAGAATTCTCAGCCCCTCCTCTATGTATTTGCTTCTGAACGTGTTGCTCCCTCAATAATAAATTCTGAGGGCTGACAGTGTCTAAGTCTGCTGCTCCTTTGCCCTCAATTTCAGTGAGATGGGCCATTGAAAACTCATTACAAGCTGTTTAGACTCTGACTTTGACTTTTGCTCAGCAGTGAACAAAATTAACAGCTCTTGGAGGTAGCAAAAGAGGCACTGAGCCAAAAAAAAAAAAAAGATGAGAGAAGACATTCAATATTATCTCTATTAGTCATGCAAACAAGCTTAAGTCCAAAGTACATGTGTTCTGCACATGGCTGTAATTGTGCAGCCTTTGGTGCTGCCATCCTTTCTCCCACCTTTTAATACTGTGCAAAGAGTTTCACCTGCATGGCACATACACACCCTGGAATGTGCTTGCATGCCAAGCAGCAAGACTCTGAGTGCAGCAGAATTGCTTCATAAATTTAACTATCACTTTCAAAATTCTATTTTTTTTTTTTCTAATTTAGTGCTTGATAGTTTTTTATGTGATAATTTTAAAACACTGTTTATAGCAAAAGTTACCTTGATAGGTAAAATATTCAGGAAAAAAGGTCTGTGTATATCAAGGTATTTATCAGTAAGCAGTCAATACTAAAATTGCTTTTTAAAGCAAGTTACTTGTTTACACTCAAAATAAACCTTTTGACTCTTTTCTGATGAAAATTAAATTCCTTTAAAATGACAAAAGTATTTATTATCTGCCTTATAATGTCAGTCCACTTACTTCTAAGCAAGTGACAGAGAATTATTTTTTATAGTATAGAATTTGATGATGAATTTTAGGTCCTGCTCACATTAATCACTAGACATTTATGACACATTATGCTAATAGTAATGATGTTTCCTCCTGATCCCACTTTGCCTTTTTTTAAAACTCTTTTTATGTTATTTTGTGAGAATTATATTGGCAACCAAGTAACATTTGAAATAGATGCAGTAAAAACTTTAGGAAAGAAGTGAGTCAAACAATTCAGAATACAAAGTTCTGTTTAACTGGTGCCCTATGGTTCCAAGCTGATGAGCAGTTGAGAGAAAGGCATTATATATACTAGAAAATAGTGAAAATTAATGGGGACTTTATGTACCAAGTTAAGCTTCACTCACATGCTACATTTGTTTTAAATACAGTTGCTTTCTTCTCCCAGTTTTCCAGGTTGAGCAACTAAAGTGAATCCTGACCAAGCACCTTTTTAGTGTGGTCAGAAAGTCAGTTCTAAGAAAGAGGCTGGAATTTGAAACCTTCAAAGTTTCCAGTTGTGTTTTTCTGATCCTTACACCACAGAAAATTTGACCTTCATATCAGATAAAGTTAAAAATAAAATAATGGAATTTTTTTTTCCTGTTTATCTGTCATTATTTCATTTAGTTTGGTATCCATTTGCTGTATCCTGTGATAACTGCACATACTTTAATTCCAGTGTAATCACAACTCCTGGCACTCGTTATGATAGCACTGCTGGCTATTGTTTCTTTGGGTTTTTTGCCCTTTTTGTTTTGGGCTGTTTTGTTAAATAGTAGTGATGACTTTATTTTGCTGGCCTTCCAGAAATGTACTCTGCATTCTTGATCTTGCTTCCAAACTGCAGCATTTTTGTGCTGCAAAGTCCCTACCTCACAAGTGCTCCAACCCTTTGCATTGCACTTTACATCCATTAGTGTAGGGAGTAAAAAGTTGCCATTGAAAAAAAAAGAAAAAAGAGATACAGAAAAGGCTTCTGTCAAAGAGGTATTTTAAAGTAAAGCCTAAATATTTCAAGTATTATTCTGGTTTTATCAGTCAGTATTTGTGCATACAGGCTCTGTATTTTATATCTCTCTTTCATGACTTTGTTTTCCTTTCTCAGTGCATCTCAAGGTGTGGAGCTGGTGAAGGTCAGGCAGGAAACAGATTAGCAGCATCTTGTACCACAATGTCACAATACTTAAAAGTGTTTACAGTGCCCACTGACACACAATGAATTTAGGACTGGCAGACTGAAGCAGAAATAAAACTATTCTTATTCTTCCAAAGCTGAACAGGGGCCTCGGTGGTTTATGGTTGTTTTAAGGTCCATTAATCCTTGAATCATGAGGCCGTGTAAAAAGTGACAGCTTTAACATTCAGTCCCTGGGTTTATTTAAAATGTTTTTACTTCAACACTGTTTCTAATTAATAACAGTGACTATATTACCTGATTTAAATGTATCAAATACCGGGGATGTGGATTTACATTCCTTCCTAGGACATTTTATCATTTCCAGCAGCAATGTGCAGCCTGAATTGAACAGTGCCAACGCTTCCCAGGGAAGAGCTTACTCTAACAGAGAGAAAATCAGATACTGGACTTTAATGTCTTTTACTCCTTCTATTTATGGATTTATTTGGGGGTCTGGGTAGAAGGAATATGGCTTAGGAGCCAAATGACAGAGCAATAACAGAATGTGTGTGTGCTCATACAGAATATCTTCAGGCTCAAGTTTTCTTCCAGGGTTTTCCTTTCAAGCTGATCCCTGAAATGCAAATCCCCAGAAGAAAACAGCTAGGAAAGCTCTGTGCAAAATAATACATAGAAAACTAAATTGAACTGACTGATTTTATAGCAAATGTGTTCTTTAATGCAAAC
Source organism: Zonotrichia albicollis (assembly GCF_047830755.1). Classification (NCBI taxonomy): domain Eukaryota; kingdom Metazoa; phylum Chordata; class Aves; order Passeriformes; family Passerellidae; genus Zonotrichia; species Zonotrichia albicollis. Next base: position 6,229,997 of record NC_133831.1, on the reverse strand, counting down.
TGATAGGAATACTTTTTGATAAAAATTTAGGAAAAGGGCCATGTAATAACATCAGGATATAAATTACTGGAATCCACTGGCTTCTCTTTGACCTGTGGTTAGAATCAACAGAACAATGTTGATAAAAGTTTTAGGTTTATCTGGTCATCATTATTCTTCAAAAATACCAGCTTATGTGTCATATTGTAAAAGTAGATATTTTCTGTGTACCAGAATCACTCTATCAGTGTTCTGCCCCCAAACAGATGTTCACAGGGACAGATATGTAGGCTTAACCAGAAAATATTTTTAAAATAATCATTTGAAGGCTCTAAACTAAGCAGTGTGAAATTGGGAGTAACAGAGCTAATATTTGGCACTGAGTAGCTCACAGTTCAACTTAAAGGTCTGGAGAAACCATTAAAAAAAGAAAATAAAAGAAAATAAAAAAGAGGGAAAAAGCCATCCAATCTCAGTGGGTTGGAAGGCATCTGACTTTTCAGTGTAGCTGTGATCTGATGTAGGTTCCTGTGGTTGGAATAGGCTGTGTTAGGAGATCTGAGACCCCCAACAAGGTCATTCTCCTTTCTCTCAAACAGAGGACAAATGCAAGCAGCCCAAATAAAGAGACTGTGGAATACAGTCCTGTAAATCTTCCTACATCACAGGAAGATTTTATGTAAAGCTTAGACTAGATAAGGCCACACTAACTCTAAGGAATTTTGGGCAGATTTGGGTTTGTAGATGCTTTTCAGAGAGCACGTAGATCCTGAGAGATACTGAAGACACTTAGTGTTCTCAAAAAACACTATCTCCTTCTCATTCATAGCCAGGCTGAATTCTACAATTTTTTTTTTCGCCTTACCTCTTTCTCTTCTTGCCATTCAATATAGGAACCTCTTTGCTGCCTGGGAAGCATAAAAGAAACTTTCATGCCAATAGAATGTTTTGGTAGCTTATAGCTGTATTCTAAAATGACAAAATTTTGGACCATTTTTGGTTTTTAGTCCTCCTTTTAGGGCTCCATATAAACTATTCAGAACTGTTTACCATGAGAGTTAACAACACCAGTTACCAGAGGTATTGCTAAATTCCTCTTATCTGGTGGTGTCCTTTAGCTTCTATATTTAGGCGTGTGGAAAAACCCTTTTCATAGAACAGCTTGGTTTCAAAGATGACAAACAGTAAATCTTTCACTAAGATGGTTTCTCTGACATTACTGTCCTCTGGTGTTGTACAATTGAATTCCAGACATTAATTTCTGTGTAGTCCTTATATTCTTGTCTGTTCTGTAAAAATGTATTTCCTACAACTAAATTACTGAGCCACCTTTAGCCTCTACAAACTAGTTTGTATAAAGATATTCTTTTTGAGAAATGGGAATGAGAAAAACAAGTTTGTGTGGGAGTTTCAAGTCATCTTTGCCCTGGGATGCCAGAAATCTGGGAGTTAAAGATTCTGTTGAGAAAGGAAGTAGTTGGAAACAAATAGAAATTATACTGGGGTGTGTGTATGAGTGAGTCTTTATATGATGAACTTGATGAAATTTCCATCTGAGATTAGGAATATTTTCTTAATCAATGGAGTTTATTTTTTCAGTGTAAAAAAAGAATAAAAGTTGGTTAAGATACTCGAATAAAGACATCAGCTAAAATGAATTTAAGACAAAGTAAAGAATAAAATCAGACAGGATATGAAAGACTGAAATACTTCTACTTTTAAAATGACAGCCAGTGTTGTACTTGGCCAAAGAGGCAATAGTAGACTGTGCAGAATGATGGTTTTGCTTTGACTGGGGATGTCACTGTGCAGGCACCTGGCTGCTGCAAGAGGGGACGCTCTGCTGGCTCCTTATTACTGTGTACATGGTCTCTTCCCACCATTGAGAATGGCATAACATCTGTATCATGTGCGCCTAAATGAGGCCATGGCACAGTTTTCATCAAACATTACATATATTGTAAGCTAAAGAAAGAAAAGCATGGGATATAATTGGCATTTTTCTGCAGAGCAACTGACAGTGCTTTACAACTTATTTTCAGCAAGTGTTATGTGCATACCTTTGTTTCTGGGAAGTGACAATACCTCATAAAGGAGGACAGTGTAAAGTAGATTAGCTTTTCTAGCAGGAGTAATGCCATTATGACATTCTCTTGGACACTTTTCGTACTATGCAGGAAAACCTGGGTCCATTTTTTTTAAGATAAATTACAGCACAAGAACAAAAAAAGACAAGTACTCTGTCATCTTGGCATAATGCTGGGGATTTGTGACTATCCATGCATCCTGCCTGCACCATGCTCTACAGTTACACCAAGAAGAAATATTGCTGGTCTCTACTGCTGCACCTTGTTCAGAATACCATAGTTAATGTGGTGTCCATTAAAGTGTCTTTATTTTCAGTGGCTTTATAACTCTGATAAAAAGTCTTTGTAAGCTTTAACAGGATAGCAGATCAGCCCAGCACAGAGTTATTTTGCAAAAGCTTTAAAATGAAGTTTCAACTTAAAATCCTTTTTTGTTAATGAGATAAAACTTTTACACAAATTTTAGCATGTGTGTGTTGCTCAATCTTGCACACCTATAGAAACTTTTTGTTAATTGTGGGAGGAAAAAAAATGCAGAATTCAAAAGTTGGTTTTCTCCATAAACCTTGACTGTGTGACAAATTTTAAACTTTCCGCGTGCTGATGATATTTATCCAGAAGCCAAATACATACTCCAGACACTAAAAAGTTCTTGCAGTTATCATAATTTCAGAGAGGGATATCTCTATTCATTTTTCATATTTTCACTTTAAAGAGATGCAGCTCATTCAAGGAAGACTCTCTAACCGGGTGAGCCTCCATGGCCATGAATGCTGCTACATCCTCTTTGCCACTGAAACATGGGGTTGATTTATTTATGGCCCAGCCCTGCTGAATTCACTGAAACCTCAAAATCTGACAGTGATGCTGAACCTGGACTGGGATTGGAATGGAAAAGAGGGGAGTTGCTTTTTCTGTCTCTGATTTCTGCAGCTTTGCTGTAAAATCTCTGTACAGGACTGCAGCTCTGTTGTGTGAGGGTAACTTCCTTTAAGCCTTAAATCAACAGCAGATTGTTTAGTTTTTCCCATTCCCAGGGCTTCCATTCCTTCCTGATTTGCCCTTTTTCCCTTGACTTTTAAGAAGAGACACTCCTCCTGCTTTTGTCCCATTTTTCACCTCCAGGAGGTGGTAATTCTATTGCTCAAATGGATTCCTGCTGGTTGCCAACACAACCATGTAATTCTGAGGGGAGAAAAATGCCTTATCTGCAGTTTTGATTTAAAGCAATTTCTTGAAAACATAATAAAGTTTCTCACCAATGGCATTAAAGTTAATAATCCTTAATGTTGAAAAGTGGTGGTTAAAAGAAATGAACGAGCACTTGAAGGTTGCACTCTTTTATTTTAGCAGATAGGAACTCACTTTGGGTTAGATTACAGCTGTGCCTGGTGCTGGCATGAAGGAGGCAAAGGGAGAGAAGAGTTTCTGGGCCATCCTGGTACCCTCTGAACTCTGTCCCATAGCTCAGGTGAGGGCAAGGTGGTGCTCAGGGAAATCCTCTCAAGAGTTTTGGTCCCAGAAGGAGATAGAGCTAAGAATGAGAGGAAGAAAAGAGAGGTCTGGCCTCTCTCATACCCAGCATTAATCAGAGCTGCAGCCTCCCTGAAGTGCAGGAGCTCTCTGAGCTCCTCCCAGCACAACTGGACATTTCTGGGCTTTGCTTAATTACTATTCCATCTAATTTTTTTACTCCTGCCTTTTGCATGAAAGAGCACATGACCTAGATTCAGTCACTAGAAATTACCTCTCTCCATGTCCTTAGCAGGTGCTGAAGGGAGACTTCATTTGACTAAGGAAGGAGATTTTGTTCTTCAATATTCTTTGTCAGGGTGTCTCAATTTATGTTAAATGTGTATCTTCTTTAGCTTTTATTATTGTCCCTAAGGTATTTTCTTAAAAATGCAAGTGCAACTGGCTTCTTTCACTTTCAAGGTTTCTGTTACATACGTGTGTGTGTATATATAGATATATATGATCTTCAAATTCCTGTTTAAATATCTTCTTTCTACGCCATGTGAACTAAGGTCCCATAAGCTCACACTTTTTAGTCCATGAATCAGCTTCTTTGCTTTTCCTAATGCCTTTTCAAGTGCTATATTAATATCATTTTATAAGGTGGTGACACAATATTCTGGCTGGGCTTTGCTGGAGAATTAAATAATCCTGTTCTAACTTCACTGAACATGCATTCCCATTCTGAGCAACTGTGGGTATAAGCATGTAAAAGTGGAGGTATGTGTTGGCTCTCAGTGTTTTTCCCTGTCACTTCACTTTTTGTTTTAAGCAATGAGCTTACCATTACCTCAAGGTCCTTTTTGAATCCATTCTGCTGTAAATCCATCAGATTTATCTGGTGTTTGTTTACTTCTGGCCAAGGTGTAGTAGTTTACATGTGTCAACATTAATTCCATGAGTTGTGTCAGCCAAGTCAGGGAGGAGGCACAAACTCCAGCATTGGGTTTGGGTAGGTTTTGTTGTTTCTTCTTTTTTTTGGGTAGGTTTTGTTGTTTCTTCTCTTTTTTTTTTCCTCCATGTTTGGCTGTCCCTGCAGTTGTGCAGTGTCAGCAGGTGCAGCCTGTTTACAGTCGCTGTTCCTGACTGGGTCATTTGTCTGGATTAGTTACTGCAGAGGTCTGGGGTGCAGCCTTTGGAGAGCAGCAGTTCCTGGGACCCTGTGGGCACTGCTTGTTCCTCCTGTGTCATAGATGTGTGCACCCCAAAGTGTGCATCCCTCTCCTGTCCCCAGCCCCACAGCTCTGGGCTCACCTGCTGCTGGACCTGCTTCAGTCACTGCTGATACAAGAAGTTTGGGCTTAGTTTGAAAGCACTGCTTGATATGTTTGGTCGTAGCAAGAATACTTATTTAGGGAAGAAATTCAATAGGATATTTTAAGAATAAACCATTTGCACTAATAACCTTGAAGAGTGCAACACTGGGAGCTGCCACTGATCTGAGTGATGTGTTGGAGCAGTGAGCTCCCTTGGGACAGAGCCTGTAGGGGAGTGCAGAGCTCTGGCTGCATATACATCCACACAAACCACTTCCCTGCAAACTGAGACAAAACTCCGTCACTTGACACTTTAGCTAAAAGTGTTCTGATATTCTGAGAAAATTATTAATTTGTGGAACAGTCAATTTTGACACCAACCTCCCAATATTGTTGGTCAGGCTGAGTTGGTTGGAGTCTTGTGTCTCTTAAATTCTTGCAAGTTGCTGTCTACCAGATTATTGCAGCATTAATTCTCATACAGGCTGTCTGTAAAGAGAATAGAGATTATGTGAGATGTTATGCATTAAGGTTTAAGTTGACAGATTTAACAGCTATTTATCTCTAGGGAAAGTGATCTTTCTAACTTTTTGAGTTAGCAAATGCTCCCTGCTGATACCCATTGCTCTTTTACATGTGTTCCAGGCCCCCTGGAAGTAATTAGCAGCAGGATAAATACCTGCAAGATTATAAGGTTTACATTTTATTAAACATTTTTGAATTTCAATACCTTCCTTGTCATGAAAGCGCTTCTCATAGTGAGCATACATCCTCTAATAATGACACAAATCATATTACTCTCAGCCATTTATCAGCATTCATAACATTTTGCTCCTGCAAAATTATTCTGTGATTTATTTTTAAAAGTAATAATCTGAAGGATGCAGCAGTACTTAACACAGCAGAGATAAGATGAGGCAAAATTAGTGAGCAATTAATGTAAAAGGTTTTATTAGTTCTTTAGTTGAATTTGTGTAAAAAGTATAAAAAGTATTCATGTTATAGTCTACTTTGCAAAAAGTGCAGATAATTAATCTGTGCCTTTGTATTCTGAGCAATGCTGCTGTGGAAGAGGTAGATGGGCAAGTTTCTTAAGACTGAGATTTACTGTGTTAGTCCTCAGAAACTTGAATAAAAGTAGAGTTTTATGTGAATTTACAGTAACCCAGCCCACACTTGTTATTCTTTCAAGTTTTCCTTATATTGTCAAACCCTCTGGTAGATTCTGGTGTTTGTATTAAAGCCCTTTCTGATTAATACATTGATTGTATTAAAGTAATTTCTGTTCTTTCTGTTCTCCCTAAACTGTCTTTTAGGGACAGTTACCAGTGAGGTTGTGGGGCCAGTTAGGTGCAGGAGGGGAACATTTCCTGGTGCATGGAGTCAAATAGGAGTTAGAACAAAGCAGACGTGAAAAATGCAATTTATATTTACATCAGAGCAGTTAGTGCACACAAAGCTGTGACAATCCCAGAAGACTGTGACAAGAGTTTCTAAATCGTAGGAAAACAAAAGCAGCTTTTAGCCCTCAGGAGGATTTTTTTTTTCAGATCCTGCCTTTCTTGATAGGAAACACTAAATGCAACACAAGTAGTGGTGTGGGGTGTAAGTATGATTTAACTGTATGATTTACCTCCTGCTGGCATCTGTTTGATCTCTGGGACCTGCACATCCCTTACTTTAAATAATACTTCCATGGACTGCTTGCTGGGATGGAAGGAGCTCTGGTCAGGCAATCTGTTGATTCAATTCAACATCGTCTTACTTGTATTTTATCTTACAGTATTTTATTTATTTTATTTATTTTTCTCGTTGCTTAGAAAGAAGTTTCTGTGACAGTGAATCCACACATTCTTCTCTTGGGCATTTGTCATGTCCTGCCTGAAATGCAGTTCAGAGTTTATTAAACAAGCCAGAAAATTGTATGCTATCTCAAGAATGTGACTATTTGCTGTTCTCTCTGAGAGATGCCATGTACTTGGTTCTCTTGTCTCAGTACAGGAAAGGTCTACTGCTAATGATGGCATAATTAGGTTATCACCTAATTTTCATTGGGTGATTCTTTAATCAGAAGGTATTAATGCATGTTGTGCTTCGTCAGTGCATAATACTCTTGGTGGGAGGAGGAAAATTGATAGAGCTGTATGAAAATAAAGTAATATTTCTAAGGTAGAAGTCAGAGTTTTGGGGTTGCTGATGGCACATGGAACACAAAAGATTCCATCCTTTTCCAGGGTTTCACACCAGCAGGATGAGTTCTGCATCTGCTTAATTTCCACAGTTACAATGCCCGAGACAAATGCAGTACAGAAGTCATGGGACAGTGCAGTTGAATGTCATATCAAAAGGACTATTTTCAAAATAGTTCCGGTCATCAAACAGAAAAACACTTCAAGTGTATTTGCCTGTTACTAATCACAAGGCAGAGGCTGAAGCACACATTTTATAGAAGAGTTTAATGTTGGCATAACACTGAAATCTGCTCTTTTCTCACGCAAATCCTGAAAAAATGTACATAATTATACACATGTACACAATATTTTGCATAGGAAAATACATTTAATGCATATGCAAATGCATAATTAAGGTATGTGCTGTACCTGGAAGTATGCAAAGATTCTTGTTGCCTATATTAAATGTTTTTTTCCTGCTGGTTTGCTTTATCTGTGCAGTGTTTCTGTACCTCATGGGCTTGAGCCAGGGTTTATGTCAGGTGTCTTTTCAGCTGCATTTGGGGGCAGATCTGTGGCAGGGATAAGAAAGTGGAAAATGAGATCTTACAAAGAAAGTCATTAGTGTTGCCATTGTCAAAATAACAGCAGAAAACTGTGAGTAAAACTGGGATATTTAGATTTTTCCACCTTGAAAGTTTTTCTGGGTTTGGTTTGTGTCTTATACACAACAGGGTGAAAATGTTTATCTAGTTAAAAATAAAAAAGAAAAGAAAAATCTTTGATTACAAACTGGCATTTTCTCTGCTGCGTGGAATGTGTTAACATTTGCAACAGTTGTAAGAGTGTTTTGGTAAAACCATTAAAAACTACTGTGAGGAACAGAATCCCCCATTATGTCACTGAAAAAAGGGAAACAATTGAATATGACCCAAGGGTGGATTATTGTCACCGAGCAATGTTAGAGAATGTGCATTGCAGTTTGAGTAATTGCAAAGCTAACTGATTTCCGTCCCTTTAAATTAAAATTGCACTATGAAACTACATTATCTAATTTTGCTTACCAAGACATTTAGGAACTGTTTTCAAAGTAGAGCAGACTTGAAGTCATCTGAAAAAATGGAGGGGAAAAAAAGTCCTTCTTGCATAAATTATTTCCTATAATAAAAGTTCTGGGCTGAAGAATTCTGTCAAACTAGAACAAACTTTGCACAGAGGGCAAATAAGCATTCATTGTCCCATGATCCAAACAAAATCATATAAAACTGCAGAAGTCAAATTGGTTACATTTTTTTTCAACATTTAATGAATGTAAAGGAGAAATTATATAAAAAATGGTTTATTTAGCTCCCTTACTTTTATTTGGGAAAATTTTGTCTCTCTCTGGATATAGGAAAACTCAGGGGATAAGAGATTCAAAGCCTTCTGCAGTGCTTATGCAGAAAGTCTGCTGTTAAAACAGCAGCAAGCCAAGACTCATTAATTAATCTTATTCCTATATTTTTCTCATGAGTTTATAATCTCTATCTCATCCTAGACAGTTACACTTCCCCCCAAACATTTGTATATTTTAAAAGCCAGTAACATCTTAAAATACCAACTACCACAAAACTGAAAAGCTACCAGAATATTTTGGCTCCTTTTTCCAAGTTGGGAAACACATAAGACACAAACAAAATAGATACAGAACTTGGCTGAAGTTTACTTGAATTTTGCCAATGAAAGCTTGCAAAATGCAGCCAACTTGGCTATTAGAAAGATCCCTTGAGCCAGCACTAATTATGTCAACAAGTAGTTTGTGCTCAGTCCTTACTGAGTCCTGTGTTTTTATAGGATGGGAGGATGAATGTCATATATATGTAGGGAGCTGAGCAGCTGCTTCATTTACCATTACTCCATTTAAGGGTGTGCTAACCTTGCAACAACCTAGTGACATCATCATTTTTCACCTTATTCTTTTCTCATGGGGTATGTCTTCACAATAAGCCAGAGGTGAAAAGGTTTCCTCGGCAGGCAGACAGCCTGCATGACAAATGTGCTGAGGAGTCAGAGAAAATTTTAACCTGCCCTACCTAGCCACAGTCACTTTTTGCACCTAGGAGCAAAGTGATAAATGGTTTTCTTCAAAAGCAGGGAGGGGTGTAAGGGAGAAGACATGGGAAAAGAAAAAGTAGGATATGCCACATATGATATTGTGCTGAATGGATCTGCATGCCTGTTTTTGTTTTCCCCTCAGGTAAGCAAGCAGAGTGCCTGACCCCTTACATCTTGGTGATGGGGTTCAGACAAGGGGATGCTCTTTGTCTGAAAAATCTGAGCAGTATTTCTGCATTGAACAGGTCTGTGTTACACTCACCTTGGTGAGCTGGGATTTGAGCTGCATTTTTACTCCATGTGTACCATGGCCTAATCACTTAGAAAACATTCTCACACAGAACTGAAAAGTCACTGTGGTTTTTATGTATATTCCCTCTCACTCCAGCATAATGCCTGATTTTTCCATAGGTAACTTCAAATCTCTTAATGTACATTAAGAGATGTTAATGTTCTGTTGTGTCCTAGACTAAAGCCAGGTGTAAGTGAAGCTCATCACCCTTTGCAGTTGCTCATCTGCAAAATACTTGGCTTAACAGCAGTGATTTTAAAATATGATGTAAAATTAACTCTGAGGGCAGTGTAGACATATCTATGTATTTTCTCTAGCTGCTTTTAGTTATTAAATAAGTAAAGATGTGATCCAAGACTTTATGAAGTATTTTTCCATTGTGAACTCAGGGATGGCAGGCTGGAGGAAAAGCAGTGAAGGATGGAATGTTCATCTTGCATTGTTGTGCTGGGGCAGAGTCTTGCCAGAGCTGCTGAGCTGAGCCAGGTGTGCTGGTGGGAGGTGTTTGTGTCTGTTCAGTGGCTGTGGGGTGATCCCTGAGCTGGGGAGGGCTCCTGGCCCCTGCCTGTTCCCCTGTCCCCATGGTGTCCCCTGCAGCAGTGGTGGCTGCTGTGCTCATCCCACAGCCAGGAGCTGATTCCTGTGTGATCCCTGCACCTCCAGGGAGAGCTGATGGAGCAAGCAGGGTCATTTAAACCTGGAAAAAAGCAGATGGACAGGACTGATTTAGGATCAGGACATCAGGATGGGTCTCCAGGAGATGGGTCAGGATCAGGGAGGGGGTGATGTGAAGCTGCACCAACAGATCTGGGCGCACAGCTCTGCTCTGTGCCTCTCATTTAAGAAGTGTTGTGGATGTGGTAATGTGCATAAAATGTGTGCATTGTACCTGCATAACTTGTCTGTACAGCCTGCTCTGTAAAACCTCCCAAAGAGCCAGATGGGGACAGATCTCTGACACTATCATTTGTGATGCACTGTATAGAAGACTTTTCAGATATTATAATTGTCACGTTAAGATTTCAGATGAGCAAAAAGGCTTTTAGCTAATTTAAGTTGGAATAAAAGTGAGTGTTTCAAAGCTGTATGGTGGGAATAGCTCATAAATGAAGCATTTTCCCCCTTAGGGATATAATCAGAATGCAGAAAAATCCCTGTAGGAAAGACATTCATAAATTAGAAAAAAAATTGCTAAACAGAAGCATCATATTGCCAGATATTAAGCTGGAAGTATGCTAAAAGAACCCTGGCCTTGTTTGTAAAGTTGTGAATAAATTTGTTAAAAATAATTGAATTTATATTTAACTTGAAAAACAGGGTAAGATCTTTTATTCTGCACTTATAAGTTTGAATACACCTTCAGCTGCTCTTAGTTATCTCAAATTAAATCTTAAATTGAGCTTGTGGTTCTGTGAATTAATACTCTGGCCTTTCAGCTCTTTTGCTGAGGTCATTCAAATCTAATGGTAGAAATGGTCACAGGGTCAAGTCTGGGTATGTAGAGTATAGAAATGGTTTAATGATGCCAGCAGATGTTTGCATTCTGCATGTTGGAGTTGTAATGCACTGGTGGGCTCTGTGAAGGCACTCGATTATCACGTTATTATATCTTCATTCTATCTGAATTGTGAGGTAGGGAATAAGAATGCATTAAAATAAGGTGACAGTTCTGCCTTCAACCAACAAAAATAAGCAAAATCAGAGTTAATTTTCTCCCTATGCCCTTCTTAACTGTCCCTATTGTGCTTAGTCATTGTCAGGGCCCTGGGAGGTTAAACTTAAATAAATAGGCTGCAGTTGGCTCAGAAAATTGAGACACATAAGAATGACTTTGAAGTGCTTTGGGTTTACCCATTATAAGCCAGAACTTAAGTATTATATGTGTAGACTTTATTTCTCTATTAATGTTGTAATTCTGTAAAGGGTTGAAAATATCCATGAATATGAAAATATTAATAACCAAGGAGCCAATAAAGAATTATGAGGTCCCAAGCAGGTTTTGTCATATGGACTCAATGTTGTTCTTAAAATAAGTGCAGATTTTTTTATAAATATATTAGAAGAACAGGGCATGCATTACACAGTAGCCAGTTTTAATAATTTTTGATTATAAAGATATTAAAAACCAAATAAATGTACAGAATTGCAAGCTGCACTGTTTGCAGCTTCTAAATACAGGCTTGCATTCTTAGTGCTCATTTATTCTTTTTTGTTTAAATTTGGCCTGCATTCCTCCTCCTTCTAAAACACATTGTTCCAAAAGCACTGGTGTTTTTTCACTCAGAAACACAACATAGCCAACATCACTAAACAGGAAGGATCCCAGGACAGTTCCATTCCAGTTCATGTCATTTTGCAGAGCTCTATTCCTAGGCTAAAAGTCACACATGAAGTTTCATCCTTTCGCTTGTAGCAATTTAAAAAATAATTTTATAGTAGTTTTAAAAGTAAGTAAATGAAACATGACCAAATGCTGACCAGCCTTTTGTTTGGCCATTCTGTGTAACACCAGCATGGGATATTTACTGCTGTTGTGAGCTTTATTTGTCATCTCTCCTAGTCCCTCCCTGCCACCTTTCTCCTTGGTGTGCACAGATAATTACAGCCAGCCATGGTGATTGTCATTAAGGCTGTGGCAATAACAACTCTTCACAAATATACTGTGATTTGAACCAACTCCATCATAAGTTTATCCAGTAATAATGCATTTCATGGACCCAGAGGGGGGTGAATATATGGCAGAGCACAGCTGTAAATTGCAGTAACTCCTTAAGTCAACAAGGACTCAGTGTCCTGTCAGGTGGGGCACACATTCCATGGGATGTGTTTTTCAAAGGCTGCTTACAAACTGTCTGTCCTTCCTCCAAAGGTGTGTGCACAGCAGCCTTGTGCAGAGGGCAGAGCCTGTGTGCTCCTGTTTGCTGTTTGGAGCCAGCAGAGCGTGGGAGAGGGGAATGAGCAGCCGTCCTCTGGGTCTTCCATCGCTATCCTTGCAAATAAATAAATAAATAACCTAAATTCCCCTTCCTGAGCCAAAAGCTGCCTTCAGATTCACCTCTGCAGTCTTGTTGAAAACAATGTATGAACCAGCAGAGTGCCCTGTGGTGACTTTCAATTCCCCAGTGCATTTCCTGTGCTGCCACATGTGCAGTGTTCATGGGGTGGGAAGGGAAGGGAGAGCATCTTCTTCCCTCTAAAAGTCATTTAGGCAAAACCTGCAGGAGAGCTGGAGCAGTGCAGGCATGGAAAATCACTCGAGCCTGCTGGATTGTTATGTTCTCTACAGTGTGGTGGGCTGTGGTGAAAAGTGATAAATTTGGTTCTTCTGCACTGTATTATCACTTTGTTGCTTAAGTGGCCTTGTGAAAAGGCAACAGCAGCCCACAACAGACAGCATGAGTTAAGTCCATCAACAGCATGATTTTTCTAATGTGAAATCTTGCTACCATTTGTCAGCCTGGAGATGAATTTTGACAATCAAGAGATATTGTGCAGGTGGCTGGAATAATTTTGATGTGTTGATTTTTTTGTTTGTTTCCAATGCATGCTGATTAATCCTAGGTTGTATATCACACCAAATTGGAAAACACAGCCTACCTGTGTGATGAATGTGCTTAGAAAGGTTTAAAGTTTTGCTTGCTGTAACATCAGTGTCCCAAGTCTGTGGACTGACTGATCCAGGATTGAGACTACAACCCTCTCTCCCTCTCAAATGCCACTTTCCTCCTGCCCTGCTCCCTCCTGGGAGGCTGAACCCTGTGATGGACGAAATGCTAAGTCTGTGCTAACCCAAAAGACCAACAGGAATTAGATAATTCTTTATTGCTGACTTTTCTGGGGGTGGCTGCCTGTGCTGCTGGGAAAAGGCAGGAAGGCAGTGATGGGCAACTGGAGGCTGTCCATGGTTCATGAGAAGTGGAGGATGGTAACCTTAATCTTCACACAGATAAAGCTGTACCTGCAGCCTCAGCAGGAACATGTCCAGAACCTGCACACATGGCTCAGGTGAAGCACAAGTATGCCTAAAGGTTCAGAGTAAAATCACATAGAAATTACCTTTGCATCTATTTTGTCTGTGGACTTGGTTGTCCCGTTTTTTATGTGTCTTTGTGCAGGAAAATGTGTTGGTGCCTACAGATTTAGTAGCATTGTCATTATCATAAAATTCTAAATGAGAGTTTCCCTTTCTGCCCCCCCAAGACTGAGTGCAGAGGAATCCCAAGCCGTGATCCTGGAGAGGGATAACTGGAACAAAGGCATCATGTTGTACAGGCTGGTTTTTATCCTCAGTCAGCTGGATCGCAAATACAGAGATAAATATGCATTGCCAAAAAATTGATTATTCTTTTCTTTTTCTTTAAATACTGCGGGGTCTCTCCCTTGTTCTACAAGAAGACCTACAAGGTCACCAAATTAAACCTTTATACAATCCAAAAATTGAATCTTAGTACATCCATTTTCCTAACACAATTTCTGCAGTACCTATTGGTGCTGACAGTTTTGGTCACATATCTCTATTGTGCTGTTCAGTTTTATTTGACAGTGCAGGATGGCATCAGCATGTATTGGAGGTAACATCTGAGCTGTGGCTGCTCTCTTGGGACTGCTGTACTACTTTACCTCCTTGCCATCATAAATGGATGTTTCTGTCATTCCCTAAGATTTCCTCCTGGGTTAGGCATCTTTCTTTAATTATTAATCAAAAGCAATGTAACAATCATTGCAAACAAATGTATCACTGTACTGAAGCAAGGATGTTAGATGGGATGTTAGTACTATTAGTGGAACAGGGTTTGGATGTAAAGGTTGTGATCTTGTCTTTTGCACATCTGCTTGATACATAAATTATTATGCTCATCTGAGTATTGTATTTCCCTGCTGCAAAAAGAGAAAAATGCAGTAGCCTGGTTTTTTCTGCAGCCTGCAAACTGAACAAAGGCCAAGTGACTTATGCAAAGCCATTCCTGAAATCTGTGACATAGCTGGGACAAAAATGTCCCGAGTTTGAATACAACCATATGCTTACCACAGGGAAAAAAGAGAGCATGGCCACAGATAGGCAAAATCCCATTGCTTTTGTTCGAGTTGAGGCTGGTTTCTGAACTCCTATTGTCTGGGCAGCTGAGATGAGTGGATGAACTTCGTGTGACCAGAGTTTTCACAAATGTTCCACTTGCAACAGTCAGGCTTTCAGAGGGAAATCTCCATTTAATGTTTCTTGTTTTTCTAGGCACAAATTAGTGTCACTGCTTGGTTCCCAGTTTGCATTCACTCACACAGGTCTCACTTCAGGCACGGGACCTGTGGCAGTACCTGGGGAATTCCTGCTGTGAATTAAATACCTCTTGCTGGAGGCTGCACAACTTCCCTTTGCCTGCTCCCCTTCCTGCACACCCAGCTTGCCAACCTAGCCACAGGAGATGGGGTTTCATCACTAAAAACTGCTACTCATTGTCTCAGAAATAGAATATCAATATAAAAGATTTGCACAGAAACAAAGCAAAGGCTTCACTCAGTTTCCATTCAGAGCAGCAGCTCAATCCTGCTGCTGAATGTGCAGATGTACAAAGCTGGGGCTCTACCTAATAAAACATGTGTGATCAAATCTGAACTGCTTGTCTCTCCTTGAGACATTCATTTAATACATAAATTTAATATGCTTTTCTTTGATAAAACTCTTATTAGGTGTTGAAGACATTGCCATCTTAAATATCAGACTAAGGATATTTATTGACTCCTGCAAATCAGTAGTTCTACTGAAGATATTAAGCTCCAAAATAAATTATCCATATTTCATTGTGTGCAGTGTGTAAAGGTACAATACATTCCATTGTAGTGTTTAATTTTTTTTTATTCTTGAATTTCTTACAGGTATCAGTCTTAATTCAAGTGAAGTCAGGCCGTCTATTTTAATATTAGCATAACTGTAAAAACTGCCAGAAGGAATTGCCAGCTTATGAACATTCATTTCCATTTGTGTTCACTCAAATTTTCAGAATCTCCTTTAACAAGCCTCTTGCTATTATAATAATAATATAATATAAATATATGCATTTATTAAAAATGCAGTTTTGCAGCCCAGAGTCACCCTTGTAAGGGCACTAAATGGTGGCCCTTATTGTTGGAAAATAAAAATATTCTCCTTCTCCTGTTAACCTCATATTGACTTTATAGGAAGCAGAGGGCAAACTTTCCAGAGCAGCTGATAACTGCTGTGTACTCCACTCATAATGGAACTTGTGTGAATTCTTGCTTAGGCTGATTTGAAAAATACACACTGAAATGTGAAAATGATATCAAATTCTGGCTTTTTACTCCTAGAAAAAAGAAATCCAAACAGTGAGCTGCACTATTTTAATGAAATTGTTTTAATCTACCTGTCTTGAAAACATTTTCTTCCTCTAATCCTGCTGCACTCTGGATGTGATCACTATTGGTGGTCATGAGGAAGAGGTCAAGGTTCCAGTTTTGCATTTCTTTCTCAGTATCATTTACAGCATTCAGCTTCTGTACTTTTAAAAATGCTTGACCCCAACCTGGCTTCCACTCTTACAAGCCTTAACCTCACCTGCCTATACCAGTCTTGGCAATCAGGGGATGTTTTTAAGGCTTTAGGAAGCCACAGACAATTAAATAGATATTTAAACAAATAAAGAAGTGATGTTTGCTTGTAAGCTTATGCCAGCTCAATTTCCTTGCTTTTATCTTACTATAAATACTATCACTATGTGATAATCATGTGAGAATTACAGCAATTTCCGAGTAATTTGAGGTTATCAGTGAAAGAATGCATGTTGTGAAATTCTTCTAAATTATTAGCTAGATCCATCTTTAATATACATTCTATATAATATAATTTAGTGTTATTCCAAAGGATTTTTAACTGCAAAAATAATTACCAATTGAATGTTTGAATATTTTATTGATGGTTAAAAATTATAAAATCTTCCATGCGTTCATGGAAAAATATTTTTTTGTGTGTAACAAGACATTTTAATCCTGCTTTTAAAATTGCCTAGGTTGTGGGTGCTCCTTCTATTGCAAGGAATGGACTAGTGGCTGGTTTTGGGTGCATTAAACAAGAAAGATGTGATCTACCACAATTAGGTCCATGCAAGCAGTCAGCATCCAAATTACAAGTGCTCTTAACAGGTCCTTCAAGTCTGAGATTCACAAGCATGTTCCTGTCTGAGCTCATCAAAATATGTGCAGAAAACTACACTGCATTTTCAGTTGCCTTGTGGGTTTTTTATAGAATATTTGGAAAGATGGATGCCATGTAGATCAGAGACTGCTCTTACAAAAGTTATTAATCTCTGAGAACAATTTCTCCACAATATTTAAATACCTGGGGTGTAGTGGGAGAAGTGGTTTAGTTGTGGACAAAGAATAGTTCAGGAAGCTGCTGATAGGAAGAGAATTGGGGGGTGAAAATATTCCTCCCAAATTCTGGGATTCACCTTTGCCTTTGCTGTGGGTGAACAGTGGTGAGGGAGATTCCCTGCCTGGGAGAGAAACTGAATTTAAACCTCAGCTTGCATGCTGAGAACCCAGTGAATTGCAGAATGTGTCCCTTTACTCTGAAAAAGAGAAAAGGAACACGAGCAGTCTTGGGCTCTATGTAAATTGTTTCATTGTACCTGCTAAATATAACATGAAAAACTTGAGACTTGTAAAATGTCACCTGCTCTTATCGAGCTTTGAAGAGATTACCTCTTAACAGAAGTTTCATTTTCATTTTCTCCAACACTTACTGAAGTGAACGAGGGCCGTGACTCCTTTCTTTCCTAATCCTAGCCAGCAACTTGCTTTTTTCTGTGTTTTATGTCATTCCATATGACATTGCATCAAGGCAATTCAGTGCTGCATGCAGGTGAACCAAAAGCAATTTAAGTCAAAAAATGGACAAATATGGATGTCATTTATAAATCTTGTTCAAAGGTCTCTGGCACAGCTCAAAGCTGAACACTTTGGAGGTGCAGCAAGGTTTTCCTCCGCTTATTTCTCAAGCCAAATTGTGGGGGTTTAATAGAGGTCTGCTGAGTGAGTAGCAGACAACACTTTGT
Source organism: Zonotrichia albicollis (assembly GCF_047830755.1). Classification (NCBI taxonomy): domain Eukaryota; kingdom Metazoa; phylum Chordata; class Aves; order Passeriformes; family Passerellidae; genus Zonotrichia; species Zonotrichia albicollis. The sequence goes on along the minus strand of NC_133831.1, from coordinate 6,212,537 downwards.
ACTTAGAACAATCCTTTCGTAATCTGAAAGTGGTTTTGTTTTTTTATTATTTATAGAAACTTTTTAGAAGGAAAGTATAGGACCCATTATAAAAACAAGTGTAGCGGTGTCAGTGGAACAGCTTTGCAGACTAAACCCCAAACATCTTGTTGTACAGTTTGTTAAAATCTAAAATCTTGTCCAGTGTAGAAAGCTGGAGTATGATGGGGAAATAAAAGAAGGAGTTTTTGATGTCTTCCTTGTTTTCACATCCATTTGAGTCATATCCTGAATGCTGTGCAGTTTGTAAATAAATTTATTACAATTAATTATCATACATTTCCTGTATTTCCAAAAAATATGTTTGTCAGATATATTGCTGTTGATAAAAATGGGTTTAAGGATTCTTGTCTGTAGGTTTGGCTGATTAATTAAGGAACTTATTTTAATAGCAGAATAACATCATCATAGCTTCTTGAAGCAATTAAAGTAATGAATTACTTGCATTCCTTTACATTTTATCTTCATTCTCTATCTTTTGCTACACTCTTTTCCAAATAGTAAATATATTCAGTAATTATATCTGATAACATGTAAGTAGTTTATATTAGATAGTGAGATATATAATGCAGATAAAAATAGCCTAGATAACATCTAGTGTATATTACATTTATTTTATAAATGTGATGCCTGATTGCTGCATGTTTCAAAAGAATTCTGAAAGTTTGATAAACTGATAGGCACTTTATACAGAGGATTTTATTTCACACACCTCCTTAGCTCTTGCAGTTACTTGTGGAACAAAAATGGTTTTAAGAGTGCATGGCAGCAGAGCTGAACACTAAGGGAAAGATGGGAGCATATCCAGTTCAAACTGCCTCTGGTATTTAAGGCACAGCCACTGTTTAATATTTTAATAACAGAACCCAATAACATTTGTGGATGCTATATCCTTAAAAAACCCTAAAATCAGCCTGCTGCTGTAGTATTTAAGACTTTATCCCACATACTGAAACAGACTGTAAATATTAATTGAAATACTACTACAGAACTGTTGCCATTTTCAGATACTCTTGAGATTAAAGCAAAGATAACTAAAAAATGCTGCTGCCCTTAAGTAGCAGCTTCACCTCTAGCTTGCCAGGGTGGCTGTACCAGGGCAAGAGGTGTGGGGTGCCTCTGGGGAGCGTGTGGAATGCACCCTGAGAGATGCATTTCTGTGCTGTCCCACTGCAGCCTCTGGGTGTGGGGCTGCTTTGGGGGGCAGAAGGATGGGACAGTGAGTTCTCACATCCTGCTGGTGACCCCAAGGGCTGACCCCAGTGACCCTGCAGTGGCTCATGGCATCCTCTGTGCCCTGGGTTTCTGTCCCCTCCAAAGGGCTGCATTTGGGAGTGTCACTTTTGCCTGAGTTTGACCTGCAAAATGGAACTTCATTTGGAGAGTGTTAAGGAAGATGAAACAGGAAAGCCTTATAAATGTGATTGTCTGGCAAAAGATTTTGAGAATATAGAAACTATAAGTGAGATGGAAATGAAAGCAAGCTTTGAGATACCTCAGTTACTGAACAACTGGAAAACAATGGTGGGGCTGGCTGAAGGTAATCCCCTTTTGATGGAACAACACACTCTGCTTGCAGACAGGCCCAAGGGTCAGCGCAGACCCTACAGCTTGGCAGAGGAGTCCAAAGAGGAGGTTTTAGGGTTTAAAATGTAACACAATATGGTAATGTAATGATTCTTATAGGCTGTATGTAAATGCTATAGGATTTGTATATTGTACTAGATTGGTTAGTGAGAATTAGAGTATTCAACACAGAAGAAGATTTATTGTATTGTAACAGGAACCTCGCTCTCTTACCCTTTTTGACTCCCTTACACTCTTCCCCTCTTACTCTCTCCCCTCTCATCCTCTCTCCCCCTCTCTTCTCTCAGCCTGCTCCGAGCTGTGGCTGGCAGCTCCCAGCAGGGCCCTGCACCCAGGCCCTTTGCAATAAACCCCAAATCCCAGCAGGGCCCTGCACCCAGGCCCTTTGCAATAAACCCCAAATCCCAGCAGGGCCCTGCACCCAGGCCCTCTGCAATAAACCCCAAATCCCAGCAGGGCCCTGCACCCAGGCCCTTTGCAATAAACCCCAAATCCCAAGAGGCCCCTGCACCCAGGCCCTGTGCAATAAACCTCAAGTTCCAAAAGGCCCCTGCACCCAGGCCCTTTGCAATAAACCCCAAATCCCAAACCTGGCTTCAGAGATCTCTCATCTCCATCCATCCTGACCGTCCTAGCCCCCGATGCTCCTACAAGAGAGCTCTCCCAAAGGGGCAGAAAAGGAGTCCCTGGCAGAGTGGGAGTACAGTCTGAGAGGACAATTCTGCCTTGCTTTGAACCAGCACTGCCCCTCTGGGCTGAGTGCAGCTGACCTCAGCCTTGTCTTCCCAGGGAGCTTTGGAGGGCAAAGCCCAGTGAAAAGCTATATGCCATATTATTAATTTCTGCTCTGGTGAAATATTCCTCAGCACTGAACAAACATTACAAGTAACGCATCTATTTAATGGGGTGTATTATTTTATTATAGCTGGTTGCTATAATGGGCAGTTAAAGCATGATAAACAAAAGCAGCAGAAGTGTGATGTAGGAGATGATCAGATCTCTTTTCCTTATATCTGTTTTGTCAACTTGCATTCATCCTCTCTCTGTTTTCTTTGGTGGGCAGTCATCAAGGCGTGAAATAGCTGCCTTCCCACATTACCAAGCCATGTAAATTTTGCTTTGGGAATGAGTTTATTGCAGGCAGCATTCCTAATCATGGTGCCTGAGCACCACTTGCACAGGGAGGAGCACACAGAGTAAATGTTTAAATTTTTAGAGAAGGCGTAATTAAAGTAATTCTCTAATCTGTGGCCTGGATGAAGTTTAGCATATGAAATAATGATAAAAGGTCATAAATATGTTAGAAAGTTAGCATATCAAAGTAATTGAGAAAAAAATGGTGACACTCAGATTGTTGATGCAAATGAGCATATCATTAAATGATGCTCTGAACAAAAAGACTGGAAAAATGCCTCTAAAACATGTATTTTTCTACTGCCAAGAGCAAAATGCCTTTTTTTTTTTTTTTAATGTTAAGGTTTAGAAGTCTTCCTGTGTTTTGTCTGCTTGTATAGGTTGACTGTAATTTTTTTTCATTTCAAGACCTGTATCCTATTGATGTTATTGCTGTCCACTACACTCCTTCCTAATGGCAGAGTAACACTGAAAGCATAATTGCATTTCCTAATTATGTGTAATTAAGCAAAACCCAGATGATGTATTCAGTGAGCTCTTGGTATAGCCAAGGGTCAAGGACTTCTGGAATTTTGTAGCATTTCTCTAAATAAGCACATTATACTGTTAAAGCCAAGATACAGTTTTGTGCAGTCTGTTCTGTAAACCTGCTTAACAGCTAAAATTTATAGTATTCATTTATTTAGCTGAGTAAGGATATAGTTGAGATTTCCCCCCTCCCGTTTTTAGATTTGTCGTACTTAACCCAGGAAAGGGACTTTAAACTCAGCACCATAATGTTCTGCATGCTGACAAGCTAAGTGATATTTATTTTTTCAAACCTTAATCCTTTTGAAACATGGAGAAATAAATACATCCTCTTATCTAGCATATGCCTGAGACTGGAAATAAATTCTTATTTCCTTGTAGTCCTGTACCAATGGTCTACAATGAATAATTTGGGCAGTCTCAGTGAATATAATAGGAAGAGCTTCTCTATTACCAGTGATAATTATAAGGCTCATAATGGGAAACCTCCAAAGCCCTACCATCAATCAAGGAAAATAAACAATGGAAAATGATAGGTATATAGAAGTGAAAATTGCAAAACCACACATGAAAATGCAGTATTTTCTGTGGGGTTATAAATCATGGGGGAGTCATAATTTTAAATGTAATTAATATTCTCAGATTAAAACGTAACTTTTTAAGGACTTTAGCAGACATTTTTAGAATCAGGAGCCGGATGAGTCAGAGCGTTAGTAATGGGATTAAGGAGACTTTCACTTCTAGATCATTAGGTCAAATATGACCCAAATCCACAGTGCCTGAGAGTTATCATTTCACAGCTGTGCAGTGGCCTTTGTAAAAAGATTTGTTGGTTTTGGTCTAGACCGCAGCAGGAAGGGTCTGCAGCCCAAAACCAGCCACTCTGTGAGCAGTTTTATTCTCAGCAAAAACAAAAGAAGTTGGCCTCCATCATCTCAAAACTTGCATTTTGGAGTATTAGAGCATCATTAAAAATCCTATGACATGAATCCTTCCAGTTGCAGAAGCCAAGACCAAATTGACCTTTGTGATGGAGCTCCCTGGAAGTGATTTCTCCAGGCAGGGATGCAGATGAATGTTGTTTACTGGAATTTTTTTCTCTCTTTGTGTCACAAATGCTTATATTGGAAACCTAAGACAAAGAGAGGCAAAGGCTTCCCACATGGCTCAAAAAATAGAGTTGAGTGATCACAACAAGGTCCAGTTCCCTGAGTTTACCCATCTACACCATTTTGTTGGTAAAATTCAAGATTTGTAAATTAATGATATTGGTTTTTATTGAATGTAAAAGAATTAGGGACCCACCAAGTGTAAAATATTAGTATCCAAATGTTGAAAACCCTAGTTTTTGGGTGCTCAGGGGTTGCACTAACATGTGCTTTCTTACATTTCCTTGTGACCAGTGCCATGGCCTCACCTCCCTTTGGACTGTGGATTATTTACCCCTCTTCAGTCTAGGACATTTACAGAGATGCTGACTTGCAATTTTCCATTCCTTTCTTTTTGTTTTTCTTTGTTTTTCCTGGCCAAAAGCAAACCCAAGTCCTTCCTTTCTTTCCCCTCTTCCTTCCTGTCCCCTGTGGCCCCCAACCCACTCTCCAGACACAATCATTTTTGGCAGAGCTTATATTGTGAAAATACTGGAGGACCCAGGAAATGTCTGTTGCTCTAGTTCTAGTTACAGTATGAACATCACCAGTGGTTTATTCTATGGCCTGAAGGATTCAATTCTTTAAATCCTCAGTTCCATTTTGAGATTCCTCCATGTTCTTTTCCATACCTCTGACTGAAGGTGAGGCTTTTCTTCACATGATTTTGCTCAAACCCAAATATATTTTGGACAGTAGAGAAGCCTGTCTATAGTCTGACTAAAGTTATTTGTAATGTTGTTTATTCATGCATGCACAATATTAAGTATTTCCCAGAAATATTTGTTCCTGTGCTGGAAGGTTAAAAGGGGCAAGGACCAGTGAATCATTGTAACCTGGTGCAGCTCTAGCAATGCAGTTTGCTGCAGGGCTTTGTTTCCTGTTGTGAATTTCATTTACTAGGTACCCATGGCACAAAGCTTTATTAATTGCATGGAGAAATGACACAACTATTATTCCCAGTAACAAATGAGTCACTAAGTTTGCAACAGAAAATGGAAGATAAATGCATGCGTGTGAGATCTGAAATAGTTATAGGAGCTCTTCCTAAAAATACATTTCAACTGATTTACAGCATTCTTGAGTAGTTTAATGTGCTGTACTGTGGGTGATATATTCAGATTTTCAGAGTCCTGATGCATTTCTGAAAAGAATGTCCAGTGTTGTTGTAAGGATTAAATGTCCCACGGGGAATGAAGGCACCAGAGAATGGAGGACAATGAAACATTAGATGTAAAAACAAACAGATGTAGCATAATAAGTAAAAGGTCAATATGTGCTGAGGACCAGCATCTGTAAAACCAGAATGGGAATTTCAAATAGTCAAATAGCAGAGCTCCCTCCCGTCCCTCCCAGACAGAGGAGCCATCAGCTCGTGCTGAGCATGGGCTGAGTGAAAGAGCAGTTCCCCTCTGATATCTTTACTTGCTTATTAAAAAATTCATATGGTTAATATTTAAGTTTCAGAAATCTGTGGCCAGCAAGAGAAAGTTCTTCTAAATGACCCCGTTTGTGCTAATGTAACAATCTAATGAAAACTTTAGTGCTTATCTTTGCATAATTTCCATTCATTTTTGCTGTTCTGATTATTAAAATTGCTCATTTAAGGACTATCTTTTGTTTTGTTTGATTTCAGCATTCCCTTTGGTAAGAATTGCAAAAATTGTGAGGAAGTGGATTTAATAGACACGGTCTCAGAAATGGTTAGTTAAATGGTGCTGCAAATACTCCCAATTTTTCCCTTTGTTCTTCTACATATGTTTAAAGATATTTCTGTTAATTTACAATTTGAAAGGTGGGTGAGAAGCAGAGAGTTTGAAAAATAGATTACTGTCTTCATTAATACAGGTTTGACCTACAAAGTCTTCACGTACTTAATGATTAAAAACCAAAGTACTAAATAATAAATTATAAGAATTTATAGGAGTCATCATCTTGAAATTAGCTTACTGAATGTTCTTATCATAATAAATCTGAGTGGGTGTCTAATTTAGTGTTAGCTGACTAAAATTATATGTTGCAGTCAGATAAAAAAAAAGAAAAAAAACTTTTGTTTCAAGACAAATGATATGAATTTAATCAGAACTAACCCGAAAGGCTACCATATTTTGTTGTGTCTACTTTGCAGAAACTTTGGCAAAACTGGTAGGGGTAGAATGAGGATCGATTTCAATTTGTGAATCTGGCAGACAATAAAATTTCCTGTAGCAATTCAGAGATGTTTGTGATAACGCTTCCCTCACTGCTCCAGCCAGTCAAAAATCCAGGGAACAAATGACAAAATATCTGCTGTATCCCTTATTCAATCTCAGTACAGCAGAGTCGTTTGCCAAGATCTTTTTATATGATTGTAGAACAATCTCTCTCTTCCCTCTTTATCTCTCACCGTTCTAAAAGATGTTTCTCAATTCAGTTCGAATGCATTTCTCTTTTCACATGAATATGAAATGTCACACAGAGACTGGAATGTTTTCAGAGCTGATGAGCTGCTTCTAAAATTCAGCTGCTGGGAATCCTTGAAGGAAAAGAAAGAAAACCAAACATTAATTTAGGAAGCATATTAAAAAGCAGTCCCAATCAATATTTTGTTTCAAGGCAAGCAGTAAAAGGGATTCTGAGCCCTTTCTCAGGACGGTCATTCTGAGCCAAAACAAGTGGGTCTGGCCAGTGTGGAGCCAGCTGTAGAGAGCCTGTGCTGCTCAGGATTCACTGAGAAAAGGACTGGAGCCCCGCTCTGTAAAATGTGCTCAAACCCCAGCAAAACACCTTTGCAAAGGAAATTTCTCTCTGCATTTTATAAAGAACAGCCAGAGCTGCGGAGAGTAGTCAGGTTCTGCTTCATCCTTTTACTTTGCCTCAGTCCCTCACCCTAATTAATTAGAGAGAAATTTGCCTTCCAGAGAAGAAGAAAATACCTCTGGGACTTTCATCAGGAAGTCACAGCTCTTGTGTTTAAAAGGGAAAATTGTTGTTGTTGTTTCAAGTGTGAGAATTTTAAAATGTGATTCACCAGTACTTAATTTTTATCATTAGTGCCAATTCTGCAGCGCTAAATGCTGTTGATAATATTTAAGTTTCTTTATGTAAACATAATTTTTGATTGCAGATTCCTAATCAGAACTAGAAAACCTATGTGCCTCAATCATTTTTCCCAAAGAGCTCCTGGAGATCAGATTCATCTCTGAAAATGCTGATTAGTCAGGTTTCATTTAATCCTTTCTGAGTATTCAAATGTGGAAAAAAGGCAAAACAAAGATGGGAGTGTAAAAATTAGATGCATTATCAAATTAAAAGAGCTTATATCTCTCATTTTCTAAAAAGCCTTTACCTTGCAGATGTCCTGATGTTAAACTCACTGTGATCCCAATATGACGCTCTTTTCCAGTTCTACCCACCACAGATGCCCTAAAATAGAGAACAGTTCAGGTAATTAACATGTAACACTGTAATCATTATTAAATTGGACAAGTGGGTGCCTATGAAATAATTTTTATTTGTCTAATCATTAACAGTCTGATCCAAACTGCCATTGTTTTTTAGGAGTGAAGATGAGCCCCATTTTCCATCTAAATTTTATTTTCTGCCTTTTAGATCATGACCAGTGGTATTTCATTGTATAAAGTAGTGCAAAAAGTGAGATGTGCTGGGAGCACAGCTTGGGAAGTCAGTCTCTACAGCTGCCAAACACACATTCCAGGGCTCTTGGAGCCATGGGATAACTGAGAATATTAAAAAAGGAGTAGGTGTGACCCTTCTCAATATAGTATCAGGTCAAAGGCTGGACTTGATCACCCTTGGAGGTCTTTTCCAACCTTAATGATTCTGTGATTCTGTGGCTGTTTTGTGCTCTGCTCTTTCCTTTGTGCCTGTGCAGTTTACCCAGAGTTTGTGGTGATGTTTCAGAGAGCAGTGAAAGATAAACCAAACACGAGGACAGAGCTACTTCCATGTTCAGTGAAAGAACACTCAATTTATAAGAGCTCTGGGGTTTGTAATGGGAGAGCTGCAATGCACTGATATTTTTTTAACACTTATTTTCAAGTATCATTAGCATTACTAATGTGAGTGTTACTTTTAAAGGCTGGACTCAGCAGTTTCCACGTGTTCCAGATTTCTGGCTGCTGATGTGCAGCTGTGCTGCTGTGTAACAATGCAAGGTCATTTTTATGTCACACATGTAGAAATAGCAGAAATTGGATTCACTCTGGATTAACATAAAGTCCCCTTAATATTTCAGTGGGAAAGAACAAACAAACCTCAGCATGATCCATTAACATCAGGATTCAGGGGATAACCTCCAGAATGGGCTCTAGAAACAGATTACAGACCATGGTCACTGAGAACTCTCTGCACTTGGATGTTGTAACCTTTTTCCCCTGGTCTTTAATTATTTAGCTACTTAATTATGTTCTTTTTTATTATCATATTAATCATTATTGTAATATATAATTTATTATTATTTTAATTTATTATTTTTAGTTATTTAATGCAAAGGAAAAGAGAATTTGAGGGGTTTTTCTACTTCATTTTAATAGATTGTGTTTTTAAGATAAAACTGGACACAGATACCTCAGTGTGATACATCCAAAGATACAGACAGGGAAAAGGAAACAACATTTGGCAGTATCAAATTTCTTTGTTCTGAAGTGGTGCTTGCTTACCTTCTCCCTGCAACTTGTTGAAGTTTACATTTCCATGTAACATTATGTATTGCATAATTTTTCTTAGGATTCAGCCAGCCTGCTAAGAAAAGATTGAGAAAGGAGAAAATGTGCATTTCCCAAATCCACCATACTTTGTACCCAGGTCCACTGTGCAAACCAGCAAATAATTCTGTGAAATTAGAGAAATGATGGTTTTTTTTAATCTTTAAAAGGAGATAATGTGTGAGCAGATAAAATAGGGCAGGGAAGAGCCATTGGGTTTCCAATTTCATAAAGGCTTGTGGTTCAAAAATACAAACACACAGCCTGGTGGCCAAGAAGATTGTTGTTGTGTTGGGATTTTTTTTCCACATGAGTGATATTCTTCAGTCCTGCAAGTTAGTAAAACCAGGACCACTTGCCATAGCTATAAGCTATCAATAAAAATTAATGTACCAGAGGGAATTGAAAGGAAAAAAAGGTACTTAAGTGTTCAGGGCCATCGAGCCACCCATGCATCCTCTGCGAGTGTATTCCGGTACTGGAGCTGTTATTGTAGCCATGGGCTGCCATTTAATGTTATTTTCCTAAGTAAATGCTTCTGTGCTCTGATCAAGGACATTGGCAGTAAACCAAGACACAATCTTCAGAAAAATATGGTGCTGAATGGTATTGAATGCTGTTCAACCAGACCTGGTATCAGAGGATAACTAAAGCCTCTCTTTTTTGAAAGTCATTTCAAACACAGGTTTAAAATCCTTTCAAGAAGGGAAGAGTTCTCCTTTTCTATTTTTCTTTCTTTCTTTTTTGAAAGATTTTTCTTTAAAGAATGACAATGGGAATTAGAAATGAAAAAAGAGGACTGGGATATATCCACTCTAAGGTGATTTTAACTGAGGAGAATGGGAAGATCAACAGCAAGTCCGAAATCCCCAAAGAAACATATTTCTGGGATGGGTTTTTGTGTTTGTCTGCCTTTCCAAGAGGGTGTTTGTTGTTAAACTGAGGGGATCCCCTGTTCACTACATCTCCATAGTGATTTTTTCTGTGGGAGATAGTTTTGTATAGAGGTAGGCTCTGTACCCTGCCCTGGTGGCAATGGTGTAGTTCTGTGTAAAAGAAAGGGACAAGAGGTCACCACCTGGATGGCTGTGTTGAAGTAAAGGAGTTTCCACTGAGGAAGACTAGCATGGATAGCATTATCTGATTTTTTCCCTTTGGTTAAAATGCTAACTGTACTGTGTTTGTCAATCAAGAGAGTGCATTTTGAACATGGAGTGTTGCTGCATTGACCCCTGCAACAGCCGAACCCACATTTGCTAAAATAAAAGACCAAAAAAAAATATCTGGAATGGGTTTCCATTTGCAGTGATCTGTGTGCAGAGCTGTAAAAATTGCATAAGAAAGGCAAGATTGAAGTGATCCCCCAGGTCAATGTTGCCATCAGTCCACAATCTCCATTCCTTCCTCAGGATGATTATTGTATTAAATGTTACATTTGATTCATTTGTAGTTAAGGCATTAAACCTACATTTATTCCAATAAAGTAATGAAGGACAGGGTCTGTGCCCCAGGGACCTGAAACCATCATTTTGGGTATTGGACACTCTGTGGTTGCAGCAGAGAATCCTTTGGGGTATGTGGTGAAGAAAAATGGGATTTTGCATCATCATTTTCCTGTGGGAAGGGTCTGTCCTAGGGAAACCCTGTGCTTTTTGCTGCAGGTGTAAGAAAACAGCCAGGTGCCATCCCTGGAGGGATTTGTTTTTTAAATCAAACTTTGTTAGCCCTTTTTTTTGGTGAAAAAGAAAAGGAGGATATTACAAACCATGGGACTGACCTGGCTTTTTTGTATGTGTTATTGATAAAATATTGACAGCCATCCTTATTTATAAATCTTCAGGGCACAAGAACTTGTTTGAGGCATTCTTCAGGTTTATTCAACATGTTTTTGTTCTCACCCACCTTTCAATCCAATCCTTTCCATTTTCTTTTGGGGAAGCATTTCATGTGTGGCAGTTTTTCACAAAAAATGCCCATACAGGGATAGATCAAATTTTAAACCATCTGAGTGCACTTGTTCTAAAAAATGGGAAGAGCAGAAGCCATGGAAAGAGACAGCAAACAGGAAAGAATTTTTCCCAAAATCTAAAATCTCCCAGCTTCTAATGCTTAACATAATTCTGTTAATTTTTGCCTTGTAAACTTTTAGCATCCACAGTGTCTTGTGGGAGGGATTTAACGCCTAACTTCATATTGCATGAAAAATTCAGACTTCTTTGACTTGTTCTGAGCTTGGGAGCTGCATCCAACTCCTGTCTGAGTGAGGTTCTGTCCCTGTTCCCCCTCCAAGCTGCTCACAGTCCTGAGGCCACGACTACATCCCTGCTCAGCTGCCCTGTGAGGAAGAAGATGCAGAAGTTTATTGTGTACAGAAGTTATTCCATAGCAATAATAATTATTTCTTTAGACTTTTTTGTAGCTCTCCACTGCTGGTGGAGAGTTTTTTAAGGTGAAGGTACCAGAACTTCTCACACTTTCCAAGCTGCAGACAATCTTCAATTTATGGAAAAATTGTGTCTTTTATTTTATTCTCTACTTCTTTCCAAATAAATCTCAGCTTCCTAGCTCATTTTTAATTGCAATGAATATTGAGCTGATGTTCTCATATCACTATGGTAGATCCCCAAGATCTTGCTCTTGCATTCTAAGTTTGATACAGACATGTAGCATTGCATTTTTTTCCCCCATGTACATCATTCATCTGCTTATAATTTCATCTGCCAATTTGTTGCCTGGTTGCTGAGCATCATGAGATCTTTCTGCAAATCTTCCCAGGAAGCTTTCATCCTTGATAGTGTGAATAGCTACCCTTTTTACCAGTATTGGTGAGGAAAGAGGGGAAAAAGTGGAAAGTCTTTTCCACTGCAGATGATGCTGCATGGACACAAATTGTTTAGAGTGAAATCCAGATCCCCACTAGAGGCAATGTGATTAATGGAACTGAAACCTCAAAAATGGTCTTGCAGCTACATTTTTAATGCATAATATTTGCGTGAGTTTGACATTCAGCAAAATGCTTTCTCTCATGCCTGGTTTGAAGTTAAAGATATAAATGGAATGGCCTAGATTTTATTTATGCATCTAAAGTTGTTAAGGAGGTAAAGGAGAACTCAGAGACAGGCAGGCCAGATTTCATATCTCCAAAGCACAGTCCCAGCATTCACAGAAATTTCTCTACCTGTTGACTGAATCATTCCAAGTTGGGCTGATTTTGGTAGCTGGGAATTTTCTATATTTTCATAGAATAAGCAGATGTTTGTTTTATTGTCCGAGGGAGAGGTCATAATGTCTGCAGTGTGATCTTGGAGAGATCAGCATAAAAATGTGTCTCTGTCATGCACATACACAAAAATACACACATTGCTGGCAATGGATTTCCTAGGACCAATTTTAGCTAATGTTGCAGATTGTGAATAATTGAAAAATGTAGTGGAAATGCTTCATCTGAATTTTGTGTGAGCAATAGGTAATGAATATTTGGGAGAGTTTTTGAACTGTTGCTTAAAGGCTCACCACACTGCTCTGCACAAAAAAACCCCTGCAGACAGCTTACACTGAAATTTTGAAAATCCTGGGGAGAAAGAAGTTTAAACAAAAGCTTTTCCAACTCTTTGAGTTCCACAGTGTAGAATTAAGTTAATAAATAAGAGCTTAATATCGATAAAAAGTAAATGTACATCAGTGTTCTGAAATCTCAGCATTCTATGGCACTAAAAACTCTGTCAAATCTGATGTCTTCAGTGGAGTTTTTAAGGTATCTCTAAACCTGTCGATCAAAGATAAAGTATTGTTTCATTACATTTTATTTTAAGCAGGGGAAAGTGGAATTGCATTTGAAAAAAACCCAAACAGCTCCTTTTTTTCATTTTAAATTGGGCAGGATGGGTGAAGAAAACTGGACTAGAATCATCAGGGTTTGTACCACTTTCAGAATGTGAAGTACACAGTAAATTTTGGGGTTTGTCCTTTTGTACAGTGACAACAAAGCTCCTTAGCCAGTCTTTCTAGATGTCTATAATTCTCCCAATGAGGAAGTGTTCTCTTTGCTTATTTCTAATTTAAAGTTCTTTATTTTTCACTTGTATAATAATTTGTATTGGCTTAAAAGTAGCAAGACAAATTAACATTACCTGCAAAATATAAGATTTGGGTTTTGCTGGTGTGGGTAATTCCCCCTTTCAAACCACTCCTCATTTCTTTTTCTTTTCTCTCTTGATACTCAAATTTAGGTCATTTGTCCGTCCTAATAGCTCTTACCTTTCATACATTAAATTTCATTGCCAGCACTCTAAAAATCCAAATAAATTATGCCATTTGCACTGCTATCATCACCCTCTCTAACCTCAGAAAAGTCAAGGAGAATAGTTAGGCAGTTTTTTTTTCCTTTTCTAAATCTCTACCATTTACTTTCTATTATGTTACAAATATGTGTTCCTTTCTACCTTGCCTGTCAGAATGGCTTTCTACTGTTTTCCTTGCTAATGTTGACAAGGTGATTGACTTGCAGATTTCTATAGCAGTTTTAGACCTTAAAAAAAAAAAAAAGAAAAGAAAGAAAGACTGCTCTTATATTCCACAAATTCTGTCTTTTTTAAAAACTGCTTGAACTTCAATTATGATTTGTGGCCTACAGATCTTTGACAAGAATAAATCCTACAGTGTCTGGTCTGACAGACTCAATTTTTGTTTTGAATTGCCTCCTACTTTTCTAGTCGTAGGCACTGTGGTAATTATAGACATAGTCAGTGGATGACAGCCAGGATATTGTTATTGTAGTCTTTGGTTTAGAGAAAGTATTAATTTCATATTTCAGTTGTTTTACATGCTGTCAGGGTATAACTCTTTCCTTGATTCTAGAGTACTGAAAATTAAAAGTTCTGGGCAGTTCTGCTTCAATTCTTCAGCCACATCTGTTTTAATTGCTAGGTTTTATTTCTTTTTATTGGTCTGGCACATGTCTGTAGGGGCTTATCCTGCAGAAATTTTTTTAGTATGTACTTATATAATCAATTCTGGTGAAAATCAGCAGTTTGAATAGAATACAGTCAATGAATATTTTTATGTTTGTATTTAAAAAGGAGGGAAAAGCCTATGGGTGATAGTTCATTATTAGCTTATAAATATAGTATAACTTCCTGCATAATTACAGGTTTTTATAATTTTTATAATGCTTTTTGCTTATTTTCCTTTGGATAATTTTCAAAGTACTATTATTCCCTCAAGAGATCTCTAAGAGGCAGAATTTCTGGCTATTAAAGATTTGCCATCCCACAAGCAGCAGACTGAGAATGCCTCCAGGTTATTTATAACTGGATTTTATCTCAGAAAATTAACTAAAGAAGATAAACCAAAATTCTAGGGGAAAATGCCTTAAACGTCTCATATATTATGCTGTGCTCAAACAGCTATTTTAATTTTAACAGCCTGGCAAGCCCAGTGGAGCTCTTTTTCTGGTTTTGGGCACAAAATAAGATAACACTTTTTGAATTCCTCCAGGAGATCATCTAAGTGCACTTAAAGTGGAGGCATAAAATATGAGTTTACAATGTGATATATTTAAGCTTCACATGTTAGTTTAATTGATTTTCTGTGTTTGCTAGTTCTGAGAGCCCCAGAACTCCTAATTTGCCCTTTAAAAAAACAGTACATTTTCAAAACGTTGCGTTAGCAGGCAAGCTGCTTCGTTCTGCAGAAAGTTTAGTTGTGTTCTGGTTCCTATAACCCTTTCCTGATCAGCAGCACTGAATGTTCTGCCAAGATTTCAGCAGACACACACACTTACATGCCTGCAAAACCCCCTTGGTTTTGGTGGGCCACTCACACGGGTAGAGTTTCACATCTGATGTGTGCTCCTAAATCAGGGATGGAGTTCCTTAACTGTGATTTGTGGGTGGAATTTTGGGGGAGCAAATGAGGAAAACCAGCCTGCCAAATGCAGAGCACCTCAGCCGGGCTGCCTGTGAGAATTTAGGTGTCTGATGTGATTAAGCTTAAAATAACAAACTCGTTTTCTGTCTGACATCCGTTATATTTGAACTTAGGTCTGGCGGGGTGAAAGGTTATTGCAATAATTTATTGTACCTTATAGTACAATCAGTGTTTAAAAAGGAATGGTAGCTGAAAGGCATGTTCTATTCTTACTTCAAGAGAAAAATACTATCAGATTGCAAGGACTAAAATACTTGCAGTTTCTAAGTATGCCTTGTAAATAAAATTATGAGCAAGGGATTTTCAAGCTGAGTTTTGGAACTGAGTACCAGCTCCTTTTCTCCATGTTTGTAATAATAATGCCTTGCATTTCTGATTATGTCATTGTGATGCACAATTGGGTGACCTTTGCAGTTGACAAAATGATTAACAATTTCCTCTGGCTTTTGCTTTTAATTATTCACCTATGTGAGGTAGAGAATGGACTGTAAGAGCTGGAGCACGTAAGGATGATTGGTTCCTATCAGTGTTGTCACATGGCAGAAAGGTCAGAACAGCTGCCTTCAGTGTGCTTAGGCTTAGAGAGTACTCTTAAAGAAACTGGCTTTTTATTTATGGAATTGTATTATGGAATAAAAATTGATGTACATATATAACACATATAAACATACTATATATATATATATATATATATATATAAAGATATGGCATTGATAGGAAGATTTCCATAACATCTTGAAAAATTTTAGTCAAGGAAGAATAACAGCTCCCCAATCCTATAAGGACATATTTCTATAGCTCCAGCTGCATCACTCCTTCAGGACACAAAAACCAGACTGAACTTTGAATTTCAGCTGAAAATTGCATGAAGAAATTAAGGATCTGTCCATTATCTGCCCACTTAGACTTCTTGTCTTTAATAAGTGAAAGGATGGCTAAAAAAATATGGCACAATCTTCTGCCATATGTATTTTCTTTTCTAAATTATCTAGTCTTATAAATATTTGAATAACTTTTGCTCAGAATAAACACTTTCCTCTCAGCTTAACTCTTATGGCTCTTGAGACCATAACAATTAGATAAATTAATATTGATTTGCTAAGAAAATGCTTCTTCATCTGTTAGAATATCTCCTACTGTAGTTTAAAACAAAACTTAAAAATTCAAAAGGGTGTAGATAGCTCCTGACCATTTTCCTACTGAAAGTAATTCTGGGCAGCACTGCACAAAGTTACTGGCCTGAACTTCCTAAATCATAGATTACATAGGAAAAAATCCCAAAGGTGCAAGAAAGGGAAAGTTAGCTACACATTCAGATTAAAACTGAGCCCTAATAGGTATAACCTCCAATTTCTTTTTAGAATTGATTAGCAGTGGGGGACTTGGGTGGCTGGAGCAGAGTGATAGATGCTACTTGGAGATACCTGCTTACCAGAAACAGGATTCATCTAAATACCAGAAACTTACAAGATTTTCAATTACTTCTAACTTTCCTATTAGAAAGGAAAAGATCTACTTGTTCAAATTGCTAATTTTCCTGTGAGATATAAAGAAAAGTTACCCCTTAGGGAGAGATTTGGCAGAACCTTTTCCTTTGCAGTGTGTTGGTCTGTGATCCACCAGGCTCAGGGCTTGGCACAGGTGCTGTCTTAGCTGGAACAGGTAAACTTTGAGGAAAAGGCAAGCAGGGAATGAACAGGACATCAGCAAATAAAGAAACACAGATAAGTGTTGTTGGCAGCTTTACATGTATGTATCTTTTCAGCTAATTAATATGAATCTCTGTAAATTTATGCCATGCTTTTGTCCTTCAAGTTAAGTCTCAGCATATGGTTTGTGGATTTGACTAAGAACTCTGAAACTTCATGGTTTTCCATTTGTCCCTGAAAAAAAAAAAGAAAAAAAGAGAAAAAGAGAAAAGGAAGAAGATGGAAGTCAGGAAGGAGCCCATAAACCAAAATAAAACTGATATTTCATTTGTGTTGTGCTGATAGATATTGAGTTCTTCCCATAGACTTGTGCATTAAGGGTTTTGCTGAGTGAGCTAGGACACTGTCTCTTTAAGTGTTTAACAGTAATTGGTTCATGTCCTGGTGTTCATTGAAAATCCTAGACATTTCATGGAAAATCTTCTTAATGAGGGAATGAATTTTTCATTCACATTAGAAAGCTCACTCTGACAAACAATTTCTAAATAAAACTTTGGCGACATGACATCCCATATTGGACTTGACAAAGAGGACAGGTGCATTAGAATAAAACTGTATGGCGATCCTTCAAGCTGTCAGCCATGAATATTTTATTTCTTAATGAATCATCTTTGTGAAATGAACTTTCTTGTTGTAGTGTCAGTGCCATTTACAACAAAAAACCTGCTCCTTTTAAAAGGTGAACTCCTTAAAGATGCTGATGCCTGCATAAAATACTTAACCCTAGCCAAGGTATTCAGTAAATTTAATAGTGTATTTTTTTTTTTCCAAAAGTGTTTGAAATGTAGTCTCATACTACCAGGTGTGACTGTCAAACACAACCTTTTGCAGTTGCAATTTTGTTAACAAAGCCATTATTCAAGGTAGATTAGCAAGGGGGTTGATCCTTATTAGAAAACAGAGAATACTTGCCTAATTATTGTTTTGATGCTTCCTTTATTTTTAATGGTATATTACATTTATTTAGGACTTGTGTGTAATAGTAGATTTATGTAAATGACTTTATATATGAAAATCATTTCCAGCAGACAAGAGAAGCTTTCACCCTCTTGTATCCCCGTTCCTTGCAATGTGAACAGAATAAATCATAGGCAATCCTTGTTGGCAGTTTTGGGGTATTTTTCCCCAAAGGTGTGAAGTCAGTGATGGCTGCAGTGGGTGTGAAGGGTGTTCAGAGCCTCCTGCAGCTACGACCCCCAGTATCCAGGTATCCCCACACTCTCTTATTTCTTTATTCTAAGAGAATACAAATGTCAGATCAGTTTATTCTTCCTCACAGTTTATTTGTCATAGTAGATTTGAATGTACTGGTTTTGCTAACAATTTTACATTCATTGAGTTATCTTTAAAGCATATATGTTTCAGCATTTTCCTTTTGTTCTGCAAAAGCAGCTTGATTTGGATTCTCTGGGGAAAGCTCAATTTTTATTGATATTAAAAATACCCATTTGATTGCAAACCTCAAAGTGGACTAGATTCAATTTAATTTACATAATGGTGTCTTCAGGGACAAAGATTGCGTGTCCTTTGTGGCATTAGTTGGTGGATGTTTGTTTCTAGCATGTGTCAAGTTCAAATTACAGGGTTTGTCATTTTACTTATAGGCTAAATGTTTTGACTCCAGGAGATGTGATTATACTCATTGTCTTTGCAGTCCCTGCCCTGTGTCCTTGCTGATATTGGATATATGTGAGCAATTGTCAGCCAGCACCCTGATCTCCATGCAAAGGTTACAGAAATCAGGAATAGATCCCTTTAGTGCTTCTCTTGCAACCTCCTCCTCATGTTCCAGTTTCTTCCTTTCCATGATGGACTTCTTGTGCAAACTTTCCTTCCAAACATCTGTGCTGTTTAAGGAAAACTTTCTCAGGTTCTGCTCTCATTGAAATCAGTAGCATCCTTACCACTGCCTTTAGCTGGAGAAAATATCTATATTGGAATAAATCACATGAGGCTCCATTTTCTTCAAGGTGGAAAAAGCCCATTCTTTATTCACATACCTCGTTTTTATACAATTTTACAGACTTTGTGTGTGACTCCAATTGGTCAGGAGCTTTCTTGCCAATTACTTTATTGTTTAGTAAAAGGTTCTTACCCTGTATTGGTTGGTCACTCAAACCCCAGTGTGTACATGCAGGAAAAGTTGTTTGTGAGAGATAGTTTTCATTTTTCCATCTAACAGTGTAAAAACAGTTTATACAGGTGTCAGTTGTTTTTCACCCAGGAATAGATTGTTATGTTAATGAACTGCTCACACCAGGACTGCTTTCACATGGGAACTTGCAAAGTGTAAATTTCCCTTAGAAGAAATGACAGGCTGGCCACTGATAGAACAGAGCAGACCTGATTTTATGAAGCTTTTCTTTATGATTTTTCTATGATACTGCCACAGGCCTGCATTCAGAAAGGTTTTATTTCCCTGGGCATTGACTTCTCACTATGTGCTTCCCATGCAGTCACAAACTGTCTGTAGGGTTAGTCAAATTATGGGAAAACCTGGAATTGCTTCACCAGGCTTCACAAGAAAGTGCCCAAACTCCGCCCTTGAAGGCTCTGTGTTTTCAGATTGCTGTTTGTGGATGAAGCCTTCTATGTGCAGGAAGCATTTATCATCAGTAATTAGTGACATCAAAAAGGGGCTGTCTGGGCCAAATGAATTCCACTGAAGTCCCTGAATGGGACGTCTGCAGCAGGCTTTGGAGAGCTAAATGTGCCCTCACATGCTCTGAGGTGGTTTTGCTGCTTTGTTATTGCTTGTGATCCTGCAGCACCAGAGGGCCAAGTCACTTTTGCTTTGTTGAGCACCACAGAAATGCACACCTGGGGTACAAAGGCAGCTCCTGGCTGGAAGTTCACAGTCCAGGAGTAGGACAGGACACCGCCAATGCACTGAGTGGACAGGAGAGCCCAAAGAAACAAAAACACCATGGCAGATAAATCAGGGTAGGCAGTGGGTTTTAACAATCCCCAACAGCCTGAATATTCCTTTTATTGGTATGGAATTTTTAAAAGGAATTTGAGGTTGGTGGGGCTAGTGCTGTGTGCATTTGAGGAAGCACTTGCTAAACTTTGAGGCAGCCTGAAAAAGTCTAAGTGTCTCCAGAAGACACTGGAATCTTCCATAGTGAATGGGAGAAGGGAAGAATCAGTCTCTGCTGGGGACTGGTATGAGAGAAGGAGGGGATCCACTGAGAAGGAATTCCCACTCTTGAAATGTTATATTGTGTTTTATTGGTCTGTTAGGAGGGCCTGGGTTGGCCACACTGAGAGTTGCAATTCACTGGAAAGGCCCTGATCTTCAAAATTCCTATTGATTTAAATGGGACTTAATGCATTTAACAACTTGGTGATCAAGGGGCAATGTTGATAACTCTCTCTTAATCTTCTTTCTCATATCTAATTAAAATCTTAGGGTTTTTTTAAGCATTCTTGCCTTTCTCTTGAAATTATCAGTCTGTCTTTATCCTTCTTCAGTTTCTAATTTTACTTGCATTTAAATACTCTTTTTCAATGGCCCAGCAAGTACTAATCAAATAAACTTTAAAAGATTGCTCCTGATTAAATTATTTTTTAATAATGAGTTCCTGTTACCAGGGAATACAGAGTTAAAAAGGTGATATCACTAAAATTAATTAGCATGAGACATGCTGGACTGGTAGAAGTGACTGGATCTTAATCAATAGCAATATGATTACACCCATGCAGCAATTATAAATTATTTAAAACAGTACCCCTAGGTTACTGACTAGTTGCCTTTAAATTAAATTCTCTGTCAATAATTGATGCAAAGAATTAATGTGAGAACACCTTCAGTTACTGAAACTTTTTTAAGGTGGCATAAAATATTGAACTGTTGCCTGTCATTAGCAGCCACCCTGTCTGTTTTGCACAGCATTGTTCTTTACTAAATTGGTCGAGAAGGACCTCCAGAGCATGAAAGATGACTAATGATCCTGATGCTGTGCTCACTCTTCTTCTAAGGACACTGACACTGAGAAATATAAATTTCATGTGCAAGGGGAACTGAAAGCTGATGAGACCAGTAACGCTCCTGCTCCATTTTGCTGCTGAAGCAGTGAAAAAAAAATGTTTTTCCTTGGTTTTTATATTATGTTAGATGAAGAAGATAAAAGGAAAACAGTCTGGAATGTGTGATGTGTAAGTGGTGTTTAGCAGGCTGTTGATTTGTTGGGAGTGGTAATTTCCTTCCCTAATGCCCAGTCATATAGGAGTTAAAAAAATTCCTTCTGTCCTCTTCCTTGGTATAAATTTTTGTTTTCTGGGGTTGAGTGTTTGGGAGCAGCTGGGATGCATGGGGTGTTAATTTTTTCAAGGAGAAGAAAGGAAATCTGATAATTGCAGTCTTGGTAATATTAGAGAGAGTGCCAAGCAGGTCCAGTGCATCTGTTGCTGCAATCAGCTGCAATCTCAGTGTGCACAGGGAGGGCATCCACACGTGAGGTTTTCATCAAAGTTTGGCCCCTTCTTTTTACTACTGACCATTATTTCTTGCTATATAAACCCCCTGATATTTGGGCAAATTAGCAAGCACTTTCTAGATTAAGGCAGCATAATTTAGGACAGTATGTGTATACTTTGAGAGGCAAAAAGCTTAAAAATCTAGAAAATAAAAGGATATTTCTAGTGACATAATTATTCAAAATCCTGCATTTGAAAATATTATTAAACCTTAAGGTCTTAGCTTATATAAATCAGAATTATTATGGAGGTATTGACATAAACTCACAGAAGGCTGGAAGTTCATGGATGGAGCCTGGAGCTGGGAGGGGATGTTTGCTCCTGATTTTTGGCTTTTGCTTGCTTACCATGGGAAGCTGGCAAAGCTGTACTGACATGTAGGCACAGTAGAAATTTAAAAAGACAGTCAGTCTTCTTGTTATCTTTTGCTTTCATTTTTCTCTTATTTTTTTTTTAATTTTATTCCGTTTCCAAAATACTCGTCATCTACAAATTTATTTTAAATTTGTCCCAGATTTACATATTTACACTCAAAAAATTACACTTTTGGCAATTTAGTGAATAAAGCCACTAAAATTTTCTCCTGTTGTTTGTTACAGCTGTATAAATTGCATGTCATTGAAGTTTGTTAGTACCAGTAAAGACTTGGTGTATGCCATGAACAAGTACAGATCAGGGATGGGGAAAATGCTAAGAAAAAAAAAGAAATTTTATTTATTTGCAGAGAATTTTAATGGTGTAACAGAGATATATTAAATGTTTATTAATTATAAAATAGTACTTCTCATTTTCTAACAAAAAATCCTTTGACAAGGTTTGGGATAAAATAAGTGAATTCAATATTTAAGTCGGCATTTCAGAAAAATAAATCTAAGCCAAAATGCAGGTGTTGCAGACTCCAGGGGAAGAGGAAAGGTGCTTTTCACTGTTGGAAACCTTCAGTCTAACACCCTTACCCTGCTTCAGCCCCTCTGCATTTTCTCCATGGGGAAGTGTGGAAGTCACAGGAGTAAAGATGTTATGAAGTCTAGAGATTTATAATTTTATCTCTGGTGGAATTTTACCTCCACTCTGAAATGGCAGGTTTTAACATAATTGCTAAAATTTAGGAGCACAGGAGCAGTTTATCAATGAGTCCCTTATGATAAGCAATTGGACCAAGAGCAAACACAGCAGAAAAAACAGTGGTCAGGTGGAGAAATCAGGAACTTCCAACCTTTCGATCTTTCCAGGTTACTGCATCCCTACACAGCAGTTCTGGTCCATTTCTGTGCTTTGCTTTCCTCATCTGTGAACAGCAAATGGTGCAGGGGGTGATGTGAGAGTTATTTAAGAGCTGGGTAGTGTTTTGGAAGTGTAAGTCTAACTTTGTGACCTTGCCTGTCACTGCTGGGTGGTACCTGTAGGACATGGCTGACTGCAATACTGTGTATTTGCCTGTTTTATATTAAATTCTAGCAAAATTGAAATGACTTTTATATAATTGCAGGGAGATTAAATAATGGAGGTTTAAACTCTCCATTAACAAAAAACTGCAAACAAACCAAAAGATTCCTGGAACCTGCTGTTTGATCACTTCACTGATTTTATCAGATGTTAAATAAATGGAACAACAAGGATCTGATTTGCCTTGTAGTATTTATGATGTTTGGTAAGAGTTTGCATTTGGAGACATAAAAAACTCAGCTACTATTGTGTGCTGACAGAATGTGTTTAGTCAGAGTTTCAGTCTAACTAAGCTGTTCTGGGTGCACAGGAAGACACTGTCTGTGTGTTTATCTCAGTAGCTAAAGTTTCTAATTCATAAAATAACTTCCATCTGTGTTTGTTAAAGTGCATACCAAGCCAACAGACTATTTGACAGAGTGACATCAGCAGCTGATGCACAGTTTCATGTAGCTCGACAGCACCAGGATAAAAGTTTGTGGTCTGTTTGGAGACCTGCTTATTCTTCTCTTTATCTGCACTTCTCTTTGCTGTTTTATTTCTGTT
Source organism: Zonotrichia albicollis (assembly GCF_047830755.1). Lineage (NCBI taxonomy): Eukaryota > Metazoa > Chordata > Aves > Passeriformes > Passerellidae > Zonotrichia > Zonotrichia albicollis. The sequence continues at coordinate 6,189,287 of NC_133831.1, read as the reverse complement.
ACAAGTTGAACATCCTGTGTTGGTGTAAAGGCAGTGGAGGTTTCTCCTCCCTATAGTGCAACTGCACAATCACCCTACAGAAAATACCTGACATCTCTACAGTTTAGTGACTTGGAACCTTGTCTTCCCCCGTTCATTTTTACCCTTCAGTCCTTTGGCACTTGCAGAGTGGGGAATTTAACAAATGGTTAGAAATCTTCAGTCGTGCGTTGGCTCTGACTCGTGTGCAGGAGATTTCACATATATAACTCTTAAGCTGATGAGCAATTGCTCATTTTATGGATTTTTAAGCAAGCATGGAAAATATTTCAGGTTGGATAAAAATTTTGCTCGTGTCTGAAATATGAAAAATTTCACTACTTTCATGCTTTCTTTTTGTATTTTCTTTCACTGCAACACATAAATTGCATTTACTTTGTGAAACTAAAATGAGGTTGAACTGGGAAGCCATATTTCAAAACATTAAATAAAAATATATTTGACCAAGAAAATAGAAACATCAAAGAATAAAAATTAAAAGCCCCATAAATCCCATTTCATCCTTGTCCACTCCTGCTGAGCAAAAGATGACCCCAAAAGAAATGCACCTACTGAAGCAAAACGGCTATTCATTTCACTGATGTGAAAATTTCCCAAGTGGAAAATAAAATCTTAGGAGCTGTTTTGGTTTCCTTTTTTCTATTCTTATTTGGCTTCACCATACCTGGTAGCAGATAATACATGGTTTTGAGGACAGCTTTCTATAATATAGTTTGGATTAATGCTAAACACAACAATCTGAAAATTGTCCTTATTTTTTTGCTGAAAAATTGGTTAATGTGTCCAGGACAAGCACTGTGACCAGCTCAGCCATCATGCTTGCACAAGCTACTCAAGTGTTTCTTCTGCCTGACTGATTCTGTGGGAAGATCTGAGGGAGGTGGAGAACGCCATGTTAAAGTGGGATGAAATGAAATTAGAAAACAGAACAAGAAGCCTGATTGAAACTGTGTATGACAAGTGTTGTTTCTGCTTTTAAGAAACTCACGAAATCAACCATTTAGACCTCAAAAAGATCTCCGACTTCCCATGCCAAAGGTGTTTTGCGAAATCGATGACTAAATTTGTCCAGGATTTGTATTTTAATTCTCAGAATGTTCATTGACAATCTGATTAATGGGTTATTTCCGTTTATCATCTATCTCCAGCTAGTTTTTACAGAATACAGAGAGAGCGTTTTGTTCTGAAACGTGGTTACGTGACCAAAACGAAAGCACACATGAGCTGCACAATCCTACGCCGCGGCTTCAGCCGGGTTCTTCCCGTAACGCTGGGCCCGAGGTGATTTACCAGAACACATCTGCACACAGATCACGCATATCTCACATATCGCACATGTACATACGTGAGAACTCGTGTGTGCTCTGCATCAGTGTCATTGCTGCTCAACAAAAAAAAAAAATCAATTTGCCTTGCTTGAATTCTTTCCACAATGAGCATAAATATTAGATCGGTGCTAATGTGCAGTGTCCAGCTTGGAAAACCACATTTCAAGGTCTGATAAATTTGCCAGACGTAAAAATGGGCTTAAAAGAGATGTAAGAAGTACTACTGATAGAAGTAGTAAAAGGAGGTTGTAGAATGTCTATTATTATTTTTAATGCATAGTTTTTGAGCAAATATTCAGTTGTGGATTGGTCTGGTAGGTGACCCTTTGTAAAGCTTGAATCTTTAGAGAGAGAGCAGTTTGCTGCTAGCATTAATATTTTTATTTTTATTGCACTCCTCCATGGAAACAATTAATAAATGCCCTGAGAAGCAAGTGTTGGTGTTCTTCCTCTTCACACAGGGAGAGCGAGTAGCAAACAGAGAGCAAAGACTCAACACCAGAGTTTCACTCCTGGTGCTGGTGAGGTACTCGTGTCGTGTTTCAGAAATTGTTTCCAAACTCGGAAATGGGGCAAATGTTTCCAGCAGCACTCTGAGGTGCAAGAGTTTAGGGTGTTGAGGACACCAGGTGGTTGGCTTGGGAGGTACAAGGAGCTCATGGCCTTGGAGGTCCCAGCTGGGAGAACACTCCACTGGCCATGGCTCCTCCAAGATAGTGCAAGGGCTCTCAGGCATTTCTGGGGCAGATGGTCCTCAGGGGGCAGGTGAAGGCTGACTTTGTTCTTCTTGAGGTTTGGTGTGATGCTTTGGGCCTCTGGAAAGCTGCAGGTGAGACGGAAAAACTTTCCTCCACTTTGTCCTTAGAAGCCTTTCCAAGTCTAAGGATTAAAGCAAGCAGAAGTCCCCTCCACAATGACTCTGAGCCAGCCCAGTCTGTTCTGGGTGGGTTTTGCTCTAAGCTGCACCTTGTGCAGCCTCAGGAAGCTTATCCTCGCACAGTAGGAGCCTCTGATGGATGCAGGGTCATGGGGTCTCCTACAAGATAACACAAACAAATCCCTCCCAGCTTCACTGGGTCTGCTGCTCCTCCCAGCTGACAGCACCAAAACTTGGCCCTGCAATGTTCCCCTGCTCCCACAGCTGTGCAAACATCCTCAGGAACATTTTCAGTGGTGCCATGGAAAGTGCTGATGGTTTGTACACCCCTGAAATGTGGCAAATGGGCCTATGGCAGGGGGTGGGCACTGCCAGGAAAAAAAGCAGGAAGGGAAAAAGCAATAGTTTCAATATTTTAAGGAAGATTACAAAATAAGAAGGAAAAATTATAACAAAACCTTAAAGAATTTTTTTGCCATTACACTGAAGAACATGGGGAGGAGGAGACACTAACCAATCTACCCATTCCTGCTCAAGCAACATGTATGTCTTTAAATTAGCTTGAATTCCTGTGGGTCATCCTGTAAATACTCTTACCTCTCCCTTAGGCAGCTGTAGAGACTCAGGCCTGGTGTCCTTACAGGAAATGACAGAAAGGAAATCTGTTTTTGGCCTTTGGGCAGAGGCAAACCTTTAGTTACAAGAGAAAAAAGGGGAAGTTTTCAGTGACCTTCTGCTGGGCAGCCCTGCTGGCGCAGTGTCCCCAGGCATGGGGCATGGAGCCAAGCTGTGTTCCCTGGGGAATGGCCACACTCTCAGGGAGGATCTTTCCTAAGTGGTCTGAGTGGCCAGGGCCCAAAAGGAGCACTGCAGGGCAGAAAATGCCATCTGAGCATCACCTTCCTGAGCTCAATCAGGATGCTTGCAGTGCCAGAAGTGAAGATGAACCAGTGTTGCTGCAACAGAATTCCATTTTCAGAAAAACACAGGTTATTTATTCCCACCTGACCCGTCCAGCTCCAAGGTAGCTCAGTGCACACAGGGAGAGGAACAGCATGGATTTAGGATGTGCTGTACTCTCCTGGCACTCAGGGAGAGCTGGGACTGGTGGCACCATATGGTCCATTTATAGCCTGGGCTCTGAGAGCTCTGGGGACTGTCAGAGGCCCCATTCCCCACAGGGCTCTGCTCTCAAAATGTGCCCAAAGCCAGCTCAGATGGTGCCCACCAAGTACCAGCAGGCAGGGGCGATACCCTCAGAACTGCACTTTTTGCCTTCCCTCTGAATACAGAAAAGAATTGTCTTGTGCATCGAAAACATGGAAAAAAATCTATGTTCATGTTGTAGAAAGCATCAGTGGTGTGGTGTAAGAGGTTTTAAAAAATCCAGTATCTGCTCACAGGATGCTTGGAAAATGGCCACAGACCCTTTTTGGTTTGATATTTTCTGCACTGACATCACTTTTTAAATTAACTTACTTTTTTTCTCTCTCTTTTTTTTTTTTTTTTATACTTTTTTTTCCCCTTAGTGTTCAGCATCTCCAATTTTAAAGTTTAAATAGATCTATACTTTCCCCAAGGACTTATGTGCAAACTAATATTAAGATTAAAATCTTTTATGTTTGTTCTGTAGCTTGAAACAAAAAACTAGTGCATAGTCTGTTTTATCCCACTGGCTCTCTAAGGTTCAGGTATTAACATAAATACAGCCCATTAACACTTGTTCCTCTCTGTCAGGACATAAATTAAGTCTGCAGGTGTTCCATGAAGCTTTACCCTTGGTACTAATTAAGCCTTGATAATTAGGTTTGTTAAATTCAGGCCTTTAAGCTTATATTCCCTCTTTGGGTTGCCAAAATGGGGATTTGCAATATACAGGGCCCTTTTTGCTGGTTTTCTATTTTTATTTTATTTTATTTTGTCTTATTTTAGTTTTGTTTTCAACAAAACTGCGGTAGTAATGAACTCTCCTTTGCCTAGATGGTTAAAGATTCAAAAGCTGTGAAGAACTTGGATATCTGCTGATATTTACATCAGAACATTTTCTTTTGCTGGCTTTTTTGGCAGAACACAGTCATTGTAGTGGAAAGTTTCCAGTCCATATGTTAAACACACAGATGCTTCAACTAGATAAATGGTTGCAATTCCAAATGAAATATCATTGAGAAATGTACAAGTGGAGATCTTAAAATGATAATATTAAAAAATATGTTGAAAAACAATTGAAGTTTAATTTAGCAAGCGTATCCCATATAGCAGTAAGATTTTCCTTACAGAGGAAAGAGTATAGATAAAAGTTCTTATACCTTTGATTTTTGTCAAGTGTTTTAAAAGGTTCTGTTCCCAGGTCATATGGTCTCAGTGCTAAATAAAAATAATAACTGGAGAAATCTGTCTCAAAGGAATCCTCCTGGGAGGAGGGTTATTTGTAACACATACACAGAACATTAAATAGTCTAATCAAAATGGATTTTCTTGCCAGTTAATCTCTTCTCTTTTGTTTCTCCATAAATATATAGTCCATCAGATCAAATGTTTGATAAATGTCATTTTTCATCTAGAATAAATGAAACCACAGCTACAACTCTATTAGATGCACTTTTCACATCATTCATTGCGATCATGCTAACTTGATGCTAATACCTTTTATGGCTTTTTTTATCCATGGGATAGTAAAAAAAATATTTTTACTCAAAACATTGTTTTTTTAAAGAAATCAAAATTAAATAAATTAATTAATAAATGCCATTAGAGACTTTCACCCACATTGGATTCTCATCCTTCATTTTATTTGGTGTTTGATTGACCAGAAAGCCACAATTAATCATTTTCGGGCAAGAGCTTTGTTTTGGGTCAGCAAAAGCATTTTATTCAGATGTAGTATGGAAACAGGCATGCAGTGTAAGATGCCTAATTTAAAAAAAATATTATTATTTTTAATAAGACATTGTTTAAAGTTTGGGAAAAACCATTTGGTTAACTTTCTTGGAAGAATAAAAATTAATTAGTGTACATATTTATACCCTGCTGCAAAAAGGATTTAATACAGAATGGCAGGAAATGAGAATTAGGATGTTAAAATAATATTTTAATATATCCATTGTGGCATTCAGATTGTTGTTCCTTGGAATGGTTCAGCTATAAAAGAACCCCGCTGAAGGAGAGAAAAGGCAAAATATATAATGATTATCATTAAAAGGCGTCACTTCTTATTGCAGAAAATACTAATCTCACCTTGTAATTTACAGCATTTCTATATTTATAATGAGAAATAGCATGATACATAGCATATTTCATAGTAACAGTGTCCTAAATACTGAATTAATTGGCAGATTTTTAATGGTGGCCCCATTGAGGCGTATAACGATTGACAAAATACTCTAGGAGAGAGTATACTTGATAGATTCCACTTATTAATAGGTCAAAGTCATTAGGGAGATAATGTATGAGAGGAGCTCCATTCAACCCCTCAATGTTTTGACTTTTTAGAAAAAAGGAAGCCTGAGAGCTGGGCCATTGGAGTCCAAGCCTGTAACAGAATGCAGAGTTTTTAAAGTTAATAATGCTTTTGGTTCTGCAGCTTTTTCCAAGTCAAGGGAGGGAGGAAGATTTTGGTTTGGATATATAATTATTGCACCGTTTTTAAGGGTTTGACCTCCAGCTGCCAGTTATAAATCTGAAAGTTGTTGGAAGGATAAAATACATTTCTTCTTGCTTGTGTGCACCGGTTTGTCTTCAGCATCCACATTTGTGCTTCTGGAGCTTCCATTGTTAGGGATTCAGGAGTCTTTGTGTTTTATTAGGAGGTTGTAATTCCTGCATTTACAGGAAAATGCTGCTTTCCCTTTTTTGTCCCCCCCCATCCTGCATTCTAGTTTGGAAAAACCTCAAAAATAGTCCCAGGACTTTTCTGAGAATGGCCTGTGCTGAGTGAGGGACGTTAGACATGCACATTCCCCCCTTCTGTACAATAACTGGCCTTTCCTGTTATATTACTGAAAATGTTATTAACGAAGCCAGGAGTCACTGCTGATTAAAACCCTCAAGGACAAGGACATGACAACTTTTTCCTTTGCAGTGAAGTCTCGCTCTGTACATTGTGCAGCTCCGTGTGGGAAGGGAGGCTGCTGCAAGGGCTAAAAGGTGGATGGAAAGCTGGGGGTTAAGGCATTTCAAAATGTCAGGCAGCTTGTTATATTGCAGTACATCATTCTGTCCCTGGAGACTGCTGCTGAGGCCTAGGCCAAAGCTATATAGAGAGCAGAAAATTTGACACGAGCTTCCAAATTTTCTCTTTAGCTCTCTTGAGTTGCAACCCATATGCCATGGTTAAACCATCAGGCTTTGCTCCACTGAGACCTTAGGACAAAGCAACTCAGTATTTCCTTTTCAGTGAAAGTGACTGCTTGTTTCCCTTGCAGAAATCTCTTTTCCCACCCACTGTCTTCTTAGAATGAAAATAGCTTCTTTTTTTCCCCCCCTAAGTAAAGTAAGAGGTTGTTTTGAATTGCCTCTTGTTTTGCTGTTCTTCTTAAAAACGCTGGTGGAATCCAACAGTAGATTTTAATGAATTATAAAAAGATGTCAGTGTTTGGATTGTACATTTGCTGTGTTTTTCAGAAGTGTGTAGTCACACCCAAAGCAGAAATAGAATTTGTGGACATTCCTCCAAACCCCAGGTTGTTGTGTCATTGCAATGTATGCCTGAAATGTAGGAGAGGGATTCTAACAAATATCCAGGCTCTTCAAAGCAAAAAAACCCCTCATTCAGTAAATTCTTTATAAGGGCAATCACTTTCCCCATGAATTCTCAGTCTCACATGATCAGTGGTTCATTACTAAACAATGTCAATATATGAGATTCCAAGCTAATGAAAGTGCAATGAAATCACAGCCCACGTTTTCACTCCTGCACATGGAACCAAACACACTGAGGTTTCTGTTGTCATGTAATAGCATGATAATTTATTATTCCCACTGCATGTATCACAGTTGTGCAAGAGAGCCAGAACATGCCAAAATTGCTATTTGTGAGAAATTGAGTTACGGCCAAGCGTAGTTAAACGCTGGGGCCAGAACCTCATCTCACTTTCCATAAAGCTGTCCTGACAAGCGGCTGAGGATTCTCATAGTGTTAGAAAGTTTCAGATGCTCTGGAGCTGGCAGCCTGCTCTTTTAGCCCCCTGTGCATGCCTGGGTCAGGTACAGCACCTAAAAACCTCCTTGAACATGCCTGGGACCCAGGCCAGGTGAATGATGGAGAGGACTGTGGGGGTACCTATGCCTCATGAATTCTTGCTTCAAACATAACTTGGCCAAAAAACCCAGGATCTGTGCTCTGCTAAACTGTTTTACTATCCTTACGTCTTCCAGCCTGGCTAAACTCAGCATATTTAGATAATTTTTTTATTCCTTCCTTTTCTCTAAAGGATATTTGCATGAGCATGTGTAAGAAAGAGAAAGACCAAATGGCTTACATGCTGGTTTTCTTCTCCAAGTTTATCCTTGCAGTATTATTATTACTGTTATTACCCCTATAAATTAAACTTTATTTGACAAGTACTAGTGTTGGTGTTCACATGTAAAGAGTTTGGAGATTTCAGAAAAGACCTATGAGAATGGTGAGAACTTTTATCCCATAGCAGAAGAATAAAGCAGCACTGTCTTTGTGAGGAAAAGATGAAGATATTCCTTGCTTGGAGAAAACTTCTGCTGGAAAAGGGCTTCTAATCTAGCAGGAGGAGATAAAGTGGCTGGGCTGAAACTGCACAAATTGTAGTTTTAAAATTATAAAAAAGAAAAAAGAAACACTGCAATTAAGCACTGTAACAACTTGCCAGGGAATGTAGTGACTTCTCCATCACTTGAAGTCTTTAAATCAAGATTGAATGTCTTTCTAAAAGATATTGGTTGTAGCTCAACCAGAAGTTATGAGCCATGGGCTGGATGCAGGAATCCCTTGGCTAAATTCTGTTAAACAGAAGGTCATAGTAGATGATCATAATGATCCCTTCTAGCCTTTAAATCTATTACTCCATTAATCTACTCCAGCCATGAAAGTGTCATTTGCCCACACAAATTTCAGGTCTTTTTGAGCTTGCACACATTTCAGTGGAGCAGCTTGGATGGAGGCTAACTCCGAAAATGTGAGCACAGCTCCTTCTGCTGAGCAGCTGCTTCAGCGCCAAACTGGAGCCTTTTCTTCTTAAAGCTTTATTCCCCAGAGGGGTGGGCTACCTGTTTGTGTGATACAAATGTGTGCTGTGTTTTCTTCTCAGGCACTGTAGCTGAGGTACGTAAACATGTAGAGTTTAAATCACAGAAGGAGCCATTTATAATTCTTGTTCATTTTGTACACAAATCCATGTGATTCCATTAGATATGCAGCACAGCCTGTTATACAGCAGTGAATGGAGATCAAGCACTTCTGTTTACCTATGAAATTGCCTATTAAAATTACAATAACCACCATAAAAATGACTTTTTTATGTCTCTCCTTTGAGAGGAAGTTTCAATTTACTGGTTCATATGAAAATATCTTGCAAGTAATTGTAAATATTTTAGGTAGATTTACTCTGATATTACTTGATGTGTCAAATTCATTGAAAAAAAAAATCTACTGAAATGTTAAAGAGACACAATCAAGTTGAAATCTATTCAATTATTTAAAAAGGGGAAAATCATTTAATATTCTGTTCTAGTACAGAGCTCCTCATTACAAATTGTTATGTAAATCCAGGTTTGAAAGTTGAATGTTCCCTTTTAGTTCTATTTTCCAAAAGAACCCTTAAAAATCATGAAAATAGTGGAACAGGTGGAATTATCAGTAGACAGAGGGCCTTATCTGTGATTGGCTTGAATCAACACAGTTCTTCAACATTTGGGACTCCAGTCAGTGAAAGCCAAGCTGCAGGGGAGAAAGTATTTCCTCTTTCTATCAGTGTGGCTTGTATTGCCTAAAACTTTCCATCAGGCTGTATAAAAGAGATCTCAGGCTAACTTTTGACTGATATTATTATTATTATTATTAATAACATTAGCAAGATGATGGTGATGGTGATGCAAATTTAAATTTCTGATCCAGATCACAAATAAGTGGCTCTGCTTTCCCTGCCCTGGAAAGAAAAAGAACCCAGTCCCTGAGGCAGATCCATACACTCAGGTCAGAACCCAAATGAGCCAAGGTGAAAGCCAGGCAAAGCCAGAACTCCTGGATCATCTCCTGAGCCTGATGCCTGGGGAGGTGCAGGTGAATCCCACATTAGTTTTAGGGCTTTCAGGTCTGCCAGCTTTTCTAGCCGGTTGCTTTTTTGGTTGTTTTTTTTTTGTGGTAGCTGGAAAGAAAGGAGTTTCCAAAGATAAGCCAGTCAGAGGCTGGAGTGAGATGGAGGTTTGGGGTGTGTTGCAGTGGTTTTGGGAACCTGCTCTCTGATAGAAAATCTCCTGTGGTTTGTTTAGCCCTTTTCCCTCTGTTTTGGGCTACCTCAGAGGATAAACCAGAGGTGGGCCTGTCTTTTCTGGAAAAGATGCGTATAGGCGCGGATGTTGTTTTGGGGAGAGCCACTTCCTCTGTGTGCACCAAAATAAGGCCCTTTTCAGTCCCTTTTTATGGAAAGCAGTTAGTCTAGGGGTCAGTTTTGTGAGGAGCTGAAGCCTTCCTGCCTCATCTTGTGGGAGTGGAGAACGATGAGTGAGGAGGGAGATCTGCACCTCTAAGAGCAGAAGGTGCACCCCAGGACATTTGGGGCTTTTGGTACCAGCTCAGATGGAAGAAAGCCACTGCTCTTTGTGGCTGCTCCTGGATGTTTTTCCTATGGGACCTATTGATCAAGCCTTTTCTTCAATTTCTCTGATATTCAGCAATTTTGTAATCTGAGCTGGTGTTTTGGGTGCTGTTCACTCAGCTCCTGGAGGACATGAGGGTGTGTGGCCTCGTTTCTGAGGTGAGTCAGTGTTGTTTGGTGCCTTCTTTAATGATGTGGCTGTTTGTGGACAGTGGTGAGGAAAGGACATATGCTGCCACTAAAAATTACACGGATAAAATTCAGATCCTCTTTCTTACCAAGCCTCCCAGAGATATGTGCTCACTGTTCAGCTGTTAAGATTGTTATTAAACTTTATGGACCATAAACCCCATGGAAACAAGGAAAGTGAGCAACTATGCTATTACAATAGTGTCAAAATAGGAGACATATTTCATAGCCTCAAAACTGTGAGCCTGCCTCCATGAAGCATTTCAGCCCTGGTGGACTGCCTCAAACTAGTGTTTGTTTAATCTCTAAATTAAATGCAATGTTGCTAATACATAAAGCCTTGAAAAATATGTTCCTTTAAGTTTAAAGTTCAGTTCCATAAATCTAGCTTTGCAGACTGCCTTCTGAAATGGAAGTTGATTTTTTTTTTGTTTTTTTTTTTAATTTATTTGTCAGACATCCATCATCTCTTAATATTTCCTGTCATGGGGATCTACTTAATTCCAAACTAAATCCATCTTGATTTCCACTAAATACCCCGACTTGCTCAGTACAACAGCCTCCTGATTAGGGGAGACAGACAAACAAGGGGCTGAAAACATCCTTGGGGGTGGGAGGAGGGAAAGCAGAGATGCCAAATGCAGCCTGGCTCAACAGGACAATGTATTTACTTTCAAATGTATTTATTTTGAGAAAGGAACTGTCAGGTTCTGTGTGTGAGTGTGGTTTATTTAACATGTTAGCAGACCTGTCCCTTGTATGTATATATTTGCCTTTCAGTGTCCTCCTGCAAATTGCTTTTGACTCGGCCAAGTTACAGCAGTTTAAATACCATCCTTCATGTAGGCACAGGAAATTTCCAACAACAGCACTTCAAAAAAATCCCCCAGACTCATATTGCAATATTTTAAAGAGCAAGGAGCGTGTATATCTGTAGGGTTTTCTGTATTTTTTTAACCCCTTTAGGGGTGGGAAAGCCATCCATTCCCTTTTCCCAGAGATTATTAGCTCTGTCCCACCAAATGGAATATTTTAAGGTAGGTGAAAATACCAAAAGTGCTGTCTAGTTTTGGTATTATTGACCTAAAGAAAAAGTGAAGATGCAGTGATGTTTGATTTTTTTTTTCTATTAAAAGGTAAATTCTCCCAGATTGATTTTTTTTTTCCCAAAGAGAGGCTAATGTAGCAAAGTGGGGCTGCAGTAGAAAACCAAAGAAAATAAAGGTGGCATAACTGAAACTTTGTCCTGGGTTAGAAATTACTTATCAGACAATATCACATCATGTGTTGCTGGTTTCTCTGTGATTTGTGAGCAACTGCTCTGTTGAACAGTTTTTGTTTGTTTGTTTTATTTTTATATATTTGGTGCTAGTTTATTTTTCACTCAAGAATCCAAAAGAGATTTCAGGTTTGGAAAACAGATAATCAAGTTTTAAAAATAATGACTAATACATTTCATAGGAAGAGAAACTTAATATTTCTTCTTTCCCTGCCTATAATGATGATTAATAAAAAGGCAGCTTCAGAGTGACCTGTCCCTCCTCCTACACACTTGCTTTCCTTTTTTCTAATGCTAATGACTATCACTGTAATTGTGAGGTGCTGTTGATCATAGGAAAGGAATGTATTTCATGCTGCTGTTTATTCTGGGTCTATAAAGCTGATATTCCTATGATTCTCCTATCTAAGCTGATTAATTGTCACCAAATTAGGCACTGTGCTTTGAAGTAATTTAACCTATTGTTTTCTGTGTGTGGCAAACATGTTAATGCTGGCAGTGAAAGTTTCTCACCTGTGTGTTATCCTGGCTAGTTGCTCCTCAAATGTGACCCCCTGAGTAGGGTTTAAAATGTTATGAGCCTGCAAATGTAATTTTTCACGTGATTAGGAGGTTATTTTTCCTAGCTAGCTTGCTAAGTGTACATTGATGGCATTGCATGTAACCTGACCTGTACAGTGCTTGCTAGCAATGATGTTATTTATTTGTTATTTATTATTATTGAGAGCGGTTTTTTTAAAGAATGATGTAATCCAGTGAATTGTTTGTAAACATACCAGGAGAAATTAATGTAGAAAACACTTACTCCTCTATGAAAATCAGAGAAGGAAAAAAGCTGAGTGATATATCTATATGTTTATACATATATATAAACACTTTTTAAACTAGGTCAGCAATTCATATGAAAACATCCATGCCAAGAGTTTCTCTGCCAGGAAGACTTGTGTTCTTCCCCAGGTGCTTCTATTGTAAAGTGTCTTGTTCCTTAAGTGGGCATAATGTTACTGTATTTTATAGGTACCTTCCCAAAAGAAATTTAATTACATTGTCATTTTAGATGGTAAGAATAAGCTGCACAGTATCCAGTTCCCAAAAAGTGAATTCATTTTTAATGTGCCATCTGTTGCTGCAATACAATATGAAGATAAATAGTTGAAAAAGAGAAAGAGAATTGACAAAAAAGAGAAATGGGTTTTGATTTGCCCTTTCATCGCACACATAAAACAACATAAGCTCAATCAATGCACAGAAATGAAAGCTAATACATAATAGCTGTTGGTCCTGAATTTTCCCCACCTATTGTTTCAAGTCCTAATTAAGAAAGAGGAGCTCTGAGATGTGAGTTTGTGCAGCTCCTGCTGCCTTGCCCAGGCTCAGCTGTGCCATGCCAGGCTCCTGGCAGCAGATTTGGGGTCTGGGGGGTCCCACCCTGCTGGGGCTGGGCTGTGGTGGCCCCATGGCTTGGAAAAAAGGAGAACCAACATCCCAACTCATAAAAGCCCATGCCAGGAAGGTTTAATCAGTGCTTTTCATGAAAGGGATATTCCTGGATAGTTTGGGATCCTTTACCAGAGAGATCCCCACTCTAATGCTATGATTTTAGACAGCTTAAAGCTGTGATTATTATTTAGCAGAGATATATGGGGAGGCTTGAAAGGTGAGGTTATTTACTATGTATAATTAGCTAGGTTTATTATTTGTAATATAATGTTTGTAAAAGACACTTTGTGGATTCTAGATGTAAGTACCAAAGCCCAGTAAGGGGGTTTTATTAGTTACAAAGATCAGTTAGTATCAAAAAGATATTCTGTAAAGCCCATTATTCAAATGCTTGAAAAGAAATATTGAATGAAATTACAGGCATAGAGCCTTTCTTCTTTAGGGACACATGCTTCTATGAAGATTTTCTGGTGAGATAAGATTGTCTATTCTTCCTCTTCCCTCCTTGTGTTCAAAATGAACTACATTTCAGAGACATCTGTGTGTAGACTCTCAAAGCTTTAAAGGAACAACAGGGTAAGGAAATGAGTGTTGTTAGCTCAGTGAAATAAATTCCACCTGACACTTTAGGGTGACATCGCCTTGTTCCAACAGGAGGAGATTAAAGAAAGAAATTCTCTCTTTCCTATGATAAGAAATATCCCTTTATTATCCAGACCCAAAGTACATATTAAAATAATAATAAAAACTATCCAATTTGCTGCTTTTCCCAAGATGCTGAAGTGCCATGTTTAAGTGGGAAAATGTTTTAAATAAAGCACTTGGTATGTGAACATGCCCTCTCTTATCAGAATTTACTTTTTAGGCTCAAGTGATAAAAGAGTCAGATATATAGAATTTGGTTTGTTTGGAGGTTCCCCTCTTCCTCTGGGAGTTTTATATCCCAGACAGCTGGACACTCCACAAATAGCTCAAGATAGAATTTGTGGTTTTTGTTTTAGTATAGCACAAAAAAACCCTGAACAGAAATCCAAGAAAGAGACAATCCCTGAAGTATTGTTAGGCTAACTACAAATAAAGAGAGAAGCAGTTATTTTACTATGGCCGTTGTAGTAAAATTAGGTAATTGGGAGGGTTTTTTGTGCCTGATTTGAAAAAGTTTAGAGCAGTTCTCATCTCAGGTAGCTCTTGAAATCAAAAAAACCCTTTGGGCATCTGCTGCATAAGTAAATTTTAACTTGGCCTTGAGAAACTGCAAATTTCCATGGAGCACTTATTGGTCTCTCTCTCATTTAGTGCAAATCAACCCGATTTTAAGAATTCAGTAAATCTAATAAATGCAATTATATACATGATATAGATATGTATAAATACATATATGATTTAAATTTACTGATGTGACAAAGGTCTTGGCTCCCACCAGAGCTCTGTCCCACTGATCTTCACAATTCCTTCTTTGAAAGTTTGTTCTAGGAAGAAAATGAAGGAGAGATGGGGTTGGGGATGCTTTCTCTTGGTTTTGTTACATCTGTAAATCCTTCTATGCAGATCATGACAGTAATTCCAAAGAGCACTTTCTGACTTCTGTACTGAAATACATGTGGGAATAATGGAGTTTTGTTGTGTCTGATCTCAGGTTGCCTTTATTATGCAAAACCAATGAGCAGCTTCCAGTGCTCAGAGAAATCCTGATGGAACATATTAACAAAAGCTTGTACAATTACTTTTTACTGACTGTCAAATGATGCTAGGCTTGTCCTCAGTTACAGGGAACATGGTTTAGTTTTGTTTTATGTTGTTGTTATTTAATTGTGGGAAAAAGAATTTTACTTCATACCTGCGCTTGGTCTCATTCATATTCTCCTCCTCGTTTCCCTTTTTTTCTTTCTTCCCTCTTTTGTTTTCATAGAGATTTCTAAATCTGATTTGGAATCACTAAAGCTTGAGAAACAAGCCATTGTTTTCACCCAAAATCTGCATTTATTCCACTTAAACCCTTTTTTTCAGAGGGGAAAGCAATTCAATAATTTTTGAAAAATTATGCTCTTGATTTTGTTCTTTTTTTTTTTTTAATGCAAGGATTTATTTTTGTAAAATTTATAATGAGGATATTTAGGTCCACAGGAAAAACTGCTTTTTGAACAAGCATCTGCAGAAATGTGCTGTATTGAAATGGCACATTCAGAAGGCAAAACAGCCTCATTTGTTTTACTGCTTTTCTTCAATGATTAACACTGTTGCTAAAAGTTTTAGTTTAATTCTTGCTGCTTCAATTTCAGAAAAGTTTGGAAGTATTTATCAAGGTTTAGACAAAACTAGAAGTTTGAGAAACAGCCTTAAGAAAGTATTTAGGTAATTTATGAATTCTTTCTTTTTTTCCACTATGCAGACATCAATAGACTGAACAAAATAGGTCTGTTTAGTATCAAGTCATTCAGTCCAATTAAGGTACTAGAAAGACTAATTTTAAAATTAGAATTAATGTTTACAACTTGATTTCTGTAGGTTTTTATTCCCCTTCCCTTTCTTCTGGCAGGGGGCAGCAGGCAGATATGTCTTTATTTCAACTTTATGTGCTCAATGGAGACAGTGTGACAATATTCAATGTTTGCCTTTAGGGAGTGAGGAAAAGCCTGTGTGACAAATCTCCACTTTCCAAGACATAGGGACAGAAAAATATATGTGTTGGTTTGGGTTTTTTTTAATCTTCCCTCTTTTTTTTTTTATTTCCAGAGGACAGCTTAGTGCAGGGCCCTAGGTTTTAAAGATGAGACTTTTGTGTGTGTGTGGTGATGCTTTTTGCTCTAAGGAGACTTGGAAGGCAAATCTGATAAAGGAAGAATAAACCTCTGTTCTGATCTCACTGGGAGCAGCTTCCTGGTCAGCAGCATTTGCAATGCTTGGTGTGTATTCAGCTCTGTAAAGCATCTCTTCTAAAAAGCTGCTTTTTCTACCATGCCCTCAGCAAAATCTAGTACCATACAAATCTGTTAAATATTTCTTATCCTAATCATTCCTTGTGGCTGCATCTTAGAACCATGAGCTGTGTCCCTAAATTCTCATGTGACGACTCTGTTTGTTTGACCTCGCTGTGCTCCTGCTCTGAGTGAGAGCTCGTGGTTGTAGCAGCTCCAAACCAAGCCAGAATTGTTCCCTGGTACCTTTGCAGCACCTCTGAGCTGTGTTACCGGTGCTGAGCTTCCATCCTGATGTAGCACAGATGCTTCTGTCCAGCACTGCTGAGCCTCTCACAGGGCAGTGAGACCCCAGTGGGGCAGCTCTCGGTTTTGGAAGGACAATTCTCCAGGAGCACATCAAATTCTGTTACCTCCTTCACAGGGAAATGTTCCACCTTCCTGTGATGGGTTTTGTTTGGAGCTATGCAAATAATACAAGTTCAGGCCAAAAAGAGCAACGATGTGTGCAAATAGCACAAACCTGATGAGGAGCAACTTGGGGACATTCAGCCTGGAGGAAAGGAGGCTGGGGGGACCTCACTCTGCAATTCCCTGACAGGAGGGTGAAGCTGAGGGGGTCAGTCCCTGCTCCCAGTGATAAAAATGCAGTAAATATGTCATGGGATGTAAGGGGATTAAACTTTGGAGGGACAAATTATCATAGGTACAAGTGTGTTACTTTAATTATCCTTTCTATTTCAGTATCTCAGATAGCAGTTTATGGAGTGATCGGATTAGATAACAATGTTTGAGCTGATGTCAACTTGTAAAAATGCTACAGCAAATTATGTAATGCTATACTTTTGTGTAAAATCAGTCAGCAATGTTCAGGTATGACAACTGAGAATAGGACAACAATATTGGCTTTTCTTGTACATCTGACAGCAGAACAGAGTCCAAGTACAGCTCACTCATAAAACAAGTGCTTTAAACTTCCACCAAATGTGTTAATTTTTTTTTCTAAGCCTCTGAGTGATTATTTGTCACCTTTTTGTTGTTTTATTTCCTCTTTCTCCAGTTTAGCAGAATGTGTGGGCTATTTTGTCTCCAAATCAAAACACATTTCAGTCATCAGTAGAGTTCCAAGAAGAAGCTCTGGGTGTGAGACAGCTCAGTCAGACCCGGAGACTGTGGCTGTGATAGTGACAAACTGGGACAGAAATTCTGTGGGATCAGTAACGGGATGTGCTTGGCTTTGTGCACACCAGACAAAGCCACGTGTGCCTTGTTCTCATGCTGCTAAAGAAAAATAAATATAAACAGATTCCCTCACCTGAGCATCCCGTGCTCCCTGGCCACTGCAAGTCCTTGCTGAGAATGATGCTGCTCCTTGCTTGTGGATCTGCCCTCTGCCAATTGCCAGCATAAAGCTTTGACTCTCATAAAATGTTTTGAATTTGAACCTGGAACAAACTTTCTTTTCCTTGTTTCATCTATTCTAGAACAACTTCAAAGTACAATTTTGGGCTAGTACATTGAGAAGTCTCAGTGATGGTGTGAGAGGACCAGTCTGACATGAGAGGTTTGGCTTCTTGAAGAGCAGAGAAATTTAAGAGCAGGAGGGGAAGGAGGAGAAAAATGGGAGGATGCACATAAATATTTAAGGCATAAATTAAAGCTGCCACAGAGCTGTGATGACTTTAGTGTCTAATGTCCAAGCTGATTTCTATGGCTGTGCCCTGTGTGAGCTGCATTCCTTCAAACATAGTTCTCTTTACAGCACAAACCCTTTTCTTCCCAAGTACCTTTGACCACCTTTTTCCCTGAGCCTGCGCTGCATGGGTGCAATAGATGTTGATGTCTGTGTTTCCCTGAGTATTACAAGGCTTGGACTTCAGGGAGTTTTTCATATAACTCCCACTTTCAAGAGATCAGGGACTTGTGCTTAAAACTGAGACAATATTCAGACTGGGATGAAATAACGTAATGCACATTCTAGTTTGTGTTTTTACACTAAAGCTCCAGTCAGGAATTGAAAAGAGAATGCTAATTGCTGTGGCCTCTGGTTATATAGTATACATGCCTACAAATGCATTTTGTCCTTTGTAAATACACATTTACATAAAATATTATTTATATTTGTGTTTCATTAAACGCAGAGGTTCAGCAGCAGTGTCTCTGGCCCTCTGTTTCTGCCTGTCATTCCTTACTGCCTGCAAAATCTTCTGGCTTTGAAGTAAATAACCGTTTTTGCTACAGATGTCTTAGTGCTATAGAGAGCTGTTAAAGTAATTGTACCTACTTCCAAAATGTATGAAAAATGAGAATTCCTGAGAAAAGGTTTTGACATCTTCTGAAAAGATAATAACAGTGTAGGCTAACAGGGAGAAAGCTGTACGCTTTACTTTCAGTTTGATCACTTATTTTATACCTGTGCATTACTGTTTCTTTAATGTTCACATATAAAATTCAGTTAAATGTTGTTCCTAAAAGCTGCAGGCAAACTCCTCTGAAAATACCAAGATAATGAACTTGAACCTGAGCTTTCTCCATCAAAGAAATCATTATAGACAATGTGTTTTAGCTTTTGGCTTTATTCAGTTTAAATTCACATTTTCTCTTCCATGGGAAGAAGAAAGTGCATCTTTAAGAGGAGGTGTTTGTTAAATCAATATATACCTGTTGGTATTGCTAGGAATTGCCTTTCTGCTTTCAAATTGCTGTACAAAATACCTGAGTAGGCATAATGTCAAGAATGGAAATAATCAAAGTGTATTTAAGACTCGCTTAAAAAAATCCATTTAAAAAGTAGGAATGTGTTTTTCAGGCATTTTAAGACCATAAATTGAAACACAAGTATTTAAATTATTTTTCAAAGAGATTCAAAAGTGTAGTGTATTTGCATAGCTACTGAGTGAACTTTTTTGTCCTCAGCATTTAAGTTTTCTAGCAGTTCTGTATTTTAGAAGACTCCAGTGCCCCATAAAAAGCAAATACTCAATTTTTCAGTTTCTAGGCACTGAATATTTTCCCTTCTGCTGGATTTGTTTTTACAACAGTAATTTATTTTAAAAAGAAAAAGGGACAGAAAGTGAGAAACTGAAGAAATGAATGGAAGATTTTGGAAAAGGTCATTAAACAAGCTCTCTAAAATCTGATAGATACTGTCAAACGTTAAAATAAATATTCTGCCGTGGTGGAGAGGAGGTGAGTGGGGCCCTGAGCAGCAGGGCTGCACAGAGCCTGCACTTTGCTGCCTAAACTTACTGAAGCTCTGCCAGCTGATTTCATTGGCGAGAGGGTCCAGAAGGTAAATGTTTGTGGTGAGACGAACAAAACTACTTCACTCCTTACCAGTCAACAGCTACAGGGGGCTCTCAAAGGCCACTCACAAGGGCTGAGGCTCCACGTTTGGGCTTGCCAGCACAAGAAGTTCCTATGGAATTTTATTTATCTGTTTATTTATTATTCCTCCAGAATCACAAAGTGCCCAGCAATCACTGATCTTGAGAGAAAAAAATTGAAGCCATGGTTTAAGTGGGATTAATCCTGAGTTACACATCGAGTAGCCCTGGAAAAACAAGCTTTTAAAACTGAAGTTTTATATATTTAGACTTGGATGGGTTTGGTGATTGGTTGGTTGCTTTGGGTTTATTTTTAGTTTAGAAGAGCTACAATGAACCCATCAAGAGGCACTTGAGCATGCTGCCAAGTATTGAAAAATGATGGAACAACAATGTGGTAGCACTAACTCATCTTGTGCATCCTGGGGTGCCCAAGGCTGCTTCCACCCCCTGTGGAACACCCAGGGAAACCTTCTGCTGCTGCCTCTCTGACACAGCCCGGCAGACAAAAGTGACATTTATGTCCATTCTAGCAAAACCCAAGCACAAAAGGCAGGCAAACACCCTTGGCTTTCAAAACTAAGCTGGTTTCTACTCTCTCACATGGTCTATTAATGCTCCAGGCAATTAATGTCACCTCTATTTTGTTTGTATTGATCCTCAGCCTGCTCGTTCTCCCGTGCCTTGTTCTGTGCCAAGTCGTGGGCCGGCCTTTCTTCCTCTTGACTCGGTCAAAAAGGAGACAGAGTGTTTTCTGGAGCACAGTAATTTGGGTGATGGAGAGTTATTTGCAGTGATAAACTCCCATCCTGTAGAATGCCCCTCTTTTCCCCACCATCATTCCTTGGGGCCACGATCCTGTTGGAAGATACTCGTCCTAATTCATAGTGGGAAGAAATCTGACCATTATGAACATCAAATCACTCTTTAGGATGGGGGGTTTGTCAGTCAGGATGATAAAGGCAGTTTGTGTATCAAAGTCTGATGGGTCTATGGAACATGGGGAGACTGGGAGCAGTGAAAAGCCTCCAACCCTACAGGAAGGAGGCAGCCTGTATCTCATGATGCTCCCATTCTCTTCTCATGATTCTCCCATTTCTCATGATTCTCTCTTGTGAAATGAGGGCAAATAGATCTCCCTCGTGTCCACAGACTCCAAAGTTATTGCTCCTCCCTGCCTTCCACAACAGGAGAAGGCATGAATGGTGCGCAACAACTTTTTCCAGAAAGGTTTTTAAGATGTTGAGCTCTCATGTTCAGCAGAGTCCTTTCCTGAAGTCTCACATGCTGGTACATTCACCCAGAAACCAAAAAAACATCCACCATGATTCCTCCTGGAAAAGCAGGTTTTAATACGACAATAAAAAGATTTTGGGTTTGGGGCTTTTTTAGTGCAATCAAGTTTACAAACTTCCATGCACAAAATTGAGGGATTTATATGCTGCACAAAGTCAAAGACCATATTTGGATATTTCTGTATAGTTAGAGCATTATATGAAAGATCTTTGATGTAGATTTTAAGTTTCAGGACAGTTTCTACAATTACATTTAATAGTGGCTCTGTAGTGTCCAACAAACATCAGCTATTTTTGTACAGCTTCACCTGCAAAAATAAACTTCAGAACTGGGCAATTTTCAGAAGTCCCCTAAATACAACATCCTTGTCCCATATTATATACATATGGGACAAGAATATTGTATTTAAGTTTATTTAAGTTTATTAAGTTTTCTGTACCAACTTCAGAAGAACCCAAATGGTAAAATGGTGTGGTAATGTAGCAACAATTCTGCCTGGAGTGATGTGGTCTTTTTCAGTTTGTCACCTCTCTCTGTGGAAAGCAATCATCTCTACTGTCCAAATTAGTTTTGGTGTTCTTGTCCCTGCTGTTTTAGCTGCTGTTAGAGCTCTACTGTGTTTTAGAGTTGCAGTGCTGTAATCTGGAGCCTCAGGTGTGACATAAAAGCTTATGACTGCAATGCATTTGGGGTTTTTCCATTGATGCCAAGAGTGATACAGCTCTGAAAGGATGGAGATCCAACAGCCAAGGCAGCAATCCTGGAGATGAAGGGTTGTGTTGATAAGGCAATACAGCCTGATTGTGTTTCTAGAATAATTCAGAATATTATCAACTAAGTGTTTGTAATAAAGCTTTCACAATCTCAGATAAAATCTTACCTCTTTAGAGAGAGATGAAAACTGAAAGCATATGGGGCTTTTTTTGTGTGTTTTATGATTTCTTATGTTTGGTGGTTCATTTTTTGTTTTCTTTGTATAATCTGTGCTGCCAGCACAGTTAGGGCTCAATGCCTTGTGAGAGATTCTGCCTTCCACAAATTTGCAAGGACTGTAAAATTTTAATTTTTTTCTTCATCTTTCCCAACAGACTTCATCACAACCTTGTTCCCCTAGAAATAAATATATATTATAGGGAGCAATGTTTCTTTGCTGTTACTCTGGAGGCAACCTGGTATTTGCAGAACACCTTCCTGCTAGGTGTGGAAATGCACTGAGCACACCTATGAGTGACCTCTGATGTTTGTTTATCCTGATTTATGAGATCCCATGCATACTACAGGGAAGAAAAATAAATATGCAAAGTGCCAGTAGACTTTTAATGGAGTTACCCTGTATTTCTCCACAGAAGCTGACCTTGAAATTGCTTTTCATGCACAAGTCAAAATATGTAAATTAAGATCTCAAAGTGACAGTTCAAAACATGTATATAGTTTGTAAAGTTCTTGCCAAAGCCATGGAAATTTCATGTTCTACAAAGGCCATTCATCTGCCTCTGAAACTGTGTGTAGCAAAGTGTAGAAAAATGGCATTGCTCAAGCACTCAGAGGGAAATTTGGTCAAAACACAATTTCACTTCAGCAGGATGAGAAGTCTGCCAAAATTTGCTCATGAAATCTGTGACCGTGCTGCCAGTGCAGTGAGGAGCTTCCAGCTCCCTAACAGCAGCAAAAACTAAGCCGGTATCTAAAACTGACTGATCTATGCCTAATTTTCTTTAATGACATTTGCTTTGTTACCGTTCAGAGTGTCAGAAAATGTAAAACAAGCAGGAAAACTCACTGTTCCAACATGAAATGAGAAACCTGTGGGGTTTCCATCTCCTCTTTCCTAAATAGTACAAATAATATAAAATTCTTTTAAATGTTTCTGTTGGCTGCATTACATGTCAAATGCTCCCAGAAACACTTTCATCTCATATTTTACCTCTTGATTTCCCTGTGCTCCCATTCTCCAAGCATTGCTTCTAATGGTTTTCAGTCCCAGCTCAAAACAGCTTCATAATACTGAGGATATTAAGTATTTTCCTCTTTACCCTCTGCTATTGTTTGCAACATAAAACAATCAGTAAAATGAATTTCAGTTACGTTTATGATTAGTCCTTGTCTACAGAAACAACCACATTTGGCATGGGAGCATCTTCTGGAAGCAGCCTTGCAGAGAAACAAGCAGATCTGCTGGGCTGCTGAACAGATGAGTAGGAAATAGTTGGGTTCCCAGTGACAGATCTGTTGTGGGGATGAAGGGAAAATTCAGGCAAAACATTTGGTTATGTGGCAATGCAGAGGATTAGTCAAACATTATAATTAATGCCACTAGTGCTAAGAAGACATTGGGGATGTGGGATGTGTTGATTGTTTCTCCTCTCGGTTTGTGCTGTTTCCGCTGCCTTTCAGCTGTGCCAGGGAAAGCCCCCAGAGCGAGCTTTAGCCGCTGCTCCTCTGGATCTGCATCATTACCTCACTCCAAACAAAGTCCTTTTTTTTTCTGTCAATAGAGGATGAAAACATTATTGGATTCAGGAGCTCATAGTAGTCCTGTACGCAGCTAGGGGTGAAGAGGATAGATTTATGAAATGGACCATTTCAAATGGCATTATCTCCCCACAGTGAGGAACACCTTTCATAAATCATGGGAGAGCACTTGGAAAAGAAAGCATTTGTTATTCCTGCCATATATTGTTTCTGCATCCCCCACCATGTGTTCTTGGGATGGGGGAGAATCTTCTGTCTGCATTTTTTTCTTCCCTAATAATTAATGCTTTTTATCTTACAACACCAGAAAAAATTCAGAACAAGCTTGACTATCTGAATTTTTAGCTTACCTTTGTTTAGTTGCAGAGACACACCGAGCCTCAGTTTTCTGGTTTGGGTATGAAGCCAACTATTTCTTACACACTTCCAATATTGCAGGGCATTTTCTGCTTCATTATGTAGCAGGAGGTCAACTGGGAAGAGAAGTTAAAGTATAGACAAAAAACTTGCTATTTTTTAAGGCTGGAAGGTTAGTGCTATTTTATGGGTATTTTTGCTTCTTAAACTCAAAGACCCTATTTTTGCTCCATTAATAAAGCTGTCTCTGATGCCTTTTGAACTGACCAACACCTATATATTGTACTGGATAGGAAGAGAGTTTTTTCTGTGTTGTCAGTATTTTTTCTGTATTTTTCACAACCCAACATTGCAATAATTTCACCAGTGAGTCTGACACCACTTGGGATAAGTGCAGGTCTCCATTAAACCTGTAACTAGCCTGATGTGAAAAGTCAACATTTATTACACAGTATTATTTGTGTGGATACTTTGCAATCATCCCTTTGCTGCAGAGAGGAAACTTTTGAGAATGCTCTGAGATAGCAACTTGTCATTACCTGTAATGAGCCAAGGAGAAAGGCCTTGATTTTGGGAAACGTGTTTTGACCAGGACTGATGGAAAGATAAAGGTGATGGTAGTGAAGCAAAATTGCCTGTGTCTAAGAATAGAACAAAAGGAAGGATGAACTCATTATTGAAGTGTGCGTTAAATTCAGAATATTAGCTAGAAATTAAGCAAATATTATATAAATAATTTCTAGTTTGAACTCTGAAGTTGGGGAAGGTCAGACTTGCTTGTCCATGCTAGCTTAATTCTGCCTTCTTGTGGATCTCTGTAAAAATTAATTTTTTCTACTACACCCTTCCACGTGTTTATACCCCAGTGGAAGCACATCATACTGAAAACAAAGGACAGACTGTAGCAAGACAAAGGGTGACATTTCTTGAACTTGAAATGTTTGTATTGGCTACCTGGAATTTTTTTTTTTAGACAAATGAGTGTGGGGAAGGAGCAAGTGGCTCAGTGTTTTTAATACATATATTTTTTTGAGTGTCCATCTTAATATGACAAGAGTTTCATTATTGTATTAATGTGTAATTCATAGAAACCTGAACGAAATGTATTTATTTCCTTATAGACATGACTTTCTTTTTCTCCTGTATGTGCTTATAAAGCCTCTATTAAGGCCAGAGCATAGATGAGAGAAGCCTATTGCTGCCAACATGAAGCTCAGAGTTTCCTGGGCAGTGGAAACTGAGAGATCAAGTCAAGGTCAAACTCACTATTTATTCCTGAAATTTCTGCAGACACTGTTATTTAGGTGTAATGAGCCCTGCTTGGATCCGGTTGGGAAAGATACAAAAGCTTTGAACTTTTAGGTTTGGAGGCTCCAGTTACACACGTGGGTATCTGAGCCCTGGATCTGAAGGCTTGGCATTTTAGATGTTGACTTTCCACAGGGTTTAGGAGAACTTGTTCCTGTGATAGTGGAAATGTGTTTTGCTGAGGGCTAAGAAACTCTTAGCAGGAGTATAAACTTACCTGGGTGCTGCTCTGCTGGGGCTTGGGCAGCTCCTGTGCTCACTGAGCACTTGGGTGCGCAAGGAGGGGGAGAAAAAGCATTTTAGCAGCCATCCAAAAATGTATTGTATTGTATAAATGTATTAAAGCTGCAAGTGGAATTCAATTCAGCAATATTCCACAGTGTATTTTTTATGAGTAAACAGGAGGGTGATGGTGGCTAAAAAAACCACTTTGCTATCACATGTGAGAACCTCCTACAGGAGTTTGTTTGGTACAGATAGCAGCAGCTTCTTCTGGGAAATAATGGAATCTTTTCTTCTTCAGATTTCTTAAAAGGCTTGATATATAATAAAATTGGTTATGTCATTATGGCAGAAGAATTGCTTTTCTAGCTGAGCTGGGGTATTGAACAGTACTGTGTTAATGGATAAAAATGGTTCTCCTGGATAAGGAGAGACAAGTATTGTCACCCCTGTTTTGAGGTGCATGTATGGTATATTTGTCCTCTTTTTTTGCTTTCTGACAGCCATTATGAGGGCACTGTGGTGAATTTTTTTTTTTTTTTTTTTTTTGCTGCTGTCAGGCTTTGAAGATCTTTATGCTGTAGGTGAGGTCAGGAATTCCCCATGTACTGTTCCACCTCAACCCCTGCCCAGTGAATGGCAGGTAGCAGTTTTACCTCTGTTAATATATGGGTATCACCACTTTGTTTTAATGCTTCAGTGTTTAAAGCTGTTAAATAAAGCCAGGATTCATCAAGAACTGTTTTAATAGAATTGTCAGGTAGCTGCAGTGCCCCTGATTTAAATGAGTAAGCAACACCTATGGGCAAATGATCTTTCTGCACACAGAAATTAATTACAATTCAGGACTGATGAACTTTTATGAGCTAGTTAATT
This sequence comes from Zonotrichia albicollis, assembly GCF_047830755.1. Lineage (NCBI taxonomy): Eukaryota > Metazoa > Chordata > Aves > Passeriformes > Passerellidae > Zonotrichia > Zonotrichia albicollis. Next base: position 6,163,579 of record NC_133831.1, on the reverse strand, counting down.
TTTAAAAGATGCTGTGTATGGTTTATTGAAATTAAAAGAAAGTGACAGCTTTCTGCCCCTACCCTCATAAAATTCTGTCCTGCATATAATATTGACCTAATTTAGTTCAAAGGCGCTGGATCTCCTCTTTAACACTTCATTGTGTAAAGGCCACTTGAAGGTTTCAGTACTCCACAAGTAAACAGAATAGCTTCTTGCTGGTTATCCATGTTATGTTGGCTTTTATCAGTAGACGAGCTCTAAACTCCTCCACCCTTTGTCCTTGATTACCCTCAAAATCATTTTTTAAACAAAGTGTGGCTCAAATTTAGCATCAGGTTACAAAACACCCCTTTACAGAGTGTTATGAATGAATATTGATTATAAAACTGTGCACCATATACCACAGGATTGCAGATATTTTTATGGTGTGGATCTTCTCCTGGTGAAAAGATTTCATGGGCCACTGCCCTCCCTAATTATGACTGTAGGACACAGCTCACTTCCCATTCAAACCAGGACCACATTGTCTTTTATTTGTATTCACACAACATTCTTGTGGGAAAGTAAAGGAGCAGCTTATGGAAAAGGTAATATTATGGAGGAATTTTGGTTGGTACTGTCCCAAGATCCTGGCTAAGGGCTGTTGCCGTTCAAGTCACTTGTAAAAAGTTACTTTGACCAATACCAAGCAGTGCTCCAAAATATCAGCGAGAATTTACTTATTTTCTTACTACTGTTACGAGTCTTCCTTCCCTCCAATGACCTTCACAAACCCACAGACCATAAATTTTCAAACCTCTATTTTACAGGCAAAATTTTGTAGAAACTTTTTTTATTTTTTTTGTCCTGGAGCTGCATTTTTTTTGCTGTGATGCTTGACTTCCTTGACCAATGTCAGTGTTCTTTTGTAGAAATTCTTGCCATGTCTGTGAAACCTGACAGCCCAGCCCAGTGTTATGTGATTGCTGTTGGACTGTGCAGTGTGGATCTGCAAGGAGAACTCTTCTGGGGTTCAATGTTCCAATAACATCCAATCACTTTTCTGAATTAACCTGTCCAATAAACAAGACAAGAGATTAACCTTCTGTTAAATACGTAAAATACCTAGAAAAGAAGTGCAAAAATCCAAAGAAATTCAAAACCCTTTTAATATCTAGCAAATGAGTTTGATCAATATTATATTTTTCTGAAGCCACTTAAATTTTTACTTCTTGCCTTTTCCTGAAGCAATATAGAAACATTAATATTTTAAAGTTTAAGGGAAAAAGATGGATACAGGAAGTCTCCAGCATTTATGTCTATCCTATAGCTAAATTTCCACATCGGTTGTGGGACAGGTGCATTGAGGATTTTCAGTATCAGCACAGGTGAGAGTGGAAAGGTGTTTTCCTTTCTTTTGGAAGGTTCTATTAAGCAAAGACTGGGCACAGCTGCTCCAACTGGACATTTGCATGAGGAATGTTAATTTTCATGCCTCAATACAGAAATCTCAGGTTTCCTGGGTGAATTAGCTGTTAATGGGTTTCTGAAATGTACCATCAGTGGTGTGGGAGAATGTAGTCTGTGCTGAGGCCAGAGCAGGGGCTGTAATCAGATAACCAGTTATTAGAATAAAGCCAGAGGATAATACTTTGCATTGCTCACTGTAGTAATTGGCCTGCCCTGTGTCGTACAGGCTTTGGCACTGTAAAAAAGTGTTGTTTTACCTACCAGCTATTTATAACAGCTTTTACTTCCTGTGTATTCTAAATTGAAAATGTAATTACAAACTATAAGAGGGAAATATATAAAGTGTTCCAAAATAACATCTTAGGCTGCTGTCACAAACATTTCAAGGCTTTGCTGGTAAAGTTCAGGTTCATTTGCCTTGCAGGGGGCACACAATAATGCTATTGACAAAACACTAGCAATTAAATAACTTTTTTTCTTAGATTACAGTTTTGTGACCAAGGACAGACTGCAAGAAGTCAAAGAAGTAAACAATTTGCTATTTTTCAGAACATGGCAGGGAAAATGTGTAGACCCTTGAAAACCCACGAGATCAGAGTGTTTGTTAGGTTGTTTCATTTTTACAAAACAATTATTCTCTAAGTTAGTTATTGTTTTCCTATTTGTTGTCACTATGTATCCACTGCACTTTTTTGGGATAGTCAATATCTTAGGAGTTTAAATGTGCAACATACCTGTGTTTTTCGTCCCTATCCATGCTGCAGCTGCTTCTTTAGCTGAACAGTGCAATTCTTGTGTGCACTTCTGACTGTTCTGCAGCCTGGAACCTGCTGCCGTGGTGCTATTTTTGTTAACATCTGTGCTTTTATGACAGCTGGTTTTGTGTTCTCATGCTCGTTGTTCAGTTTGCCTACCAGTTTGTCAGTCAGTGCCTCCCACTAACTTTTGAACTCTGTTAAATACCAAATAGTCCTGAAGTCTCCAGGTAGCTGCATTCTTCCCAAATTGCAGCAGACACAGACTCAATTTAGTGCTCTTGCTGCAGGAAAGGAGGAAAAATTCATCTTTTTCATCTGCTGAGTGGCTGCTGGCTGCCAGCTGGCTGTGTGGGCTCCAGGACACAGCACCCACCTGGGACAGCACAGGGGGTCAACGTGCAGGAGATAAGGGATGGATGGGGAGATGGTTCTGCAGGGGCTCCAGGGAAAGGCAGAGTCAGTGCTTGGAGAGGGTCTCGAGACCCTGCAGATGGGGTTGAGGACATGGGGAGAGCAATGAGGTGATGGGAATGGGTAGGTGACCACTTCTGCTGTGAGGAGTCAACGCATGGACACAAACCACACATTTGCTCTGCTTACAAGTGTGTTGGTATTTCAGCTTAGCCTAATTGCTGCTTTTGACTCAGCTCAATGCATAATGCTGCATGTCATGCTGTCCCACTTTTAATTTCACAGCTGAACACATTTCTGTTGTTCTAATGTGCTTTTCCAAGCCTTGCTTTCCTCCATCAGGAGGACATGGAAGGTGTTTGACCTGCACTACTGGCAGTTCCTCTGGCGGATCCTTTGGGGAATATCACTGGAAACATGGACAAAATCCCTCTCCCTCAGGAGCCGGCTATCCATTTTCTCTGAAAAGTGGAGCTTGTGTTCCTGGGCTTTTCTTGGGCATCAGATATTCACCAAGATGATGAGATAGGTCTTTTGGATCTGGTGAATGCAGTACCAGCAGTTGCAGCTAAGAATGGAACAGATGAAAGTCTGATAATTAAATTTGTAAGCAGAGAAACATTGTAAATAGCATTGTGATGGCCCAGATGGATTTTTCCTGAACTAATCTGTCAAATTCAAGATAATCCCCCTTTATTTTGCTTGAAAATGTGGAGTTTTTTTGCAAATTTTACATGCTACTCAGTTGGGTTTTCTAGTCATAAGGAGAATCCACTTTAGTACCAATCCTGCAAAGTTATGTAGTTTTTTCCTCAGCCTGTTTATCTGGCTTGTGACTGCTAATGGAGATGTGTTTCAAGATGTACAAATATCTCTGGCATATGATGACCTAACAAAATATTTTGATTCAATCTAGTGCAGTTCTTTTCTTCATCACAAATTAAGGTGAACTTATTCTCCCCAAAATGGATATCAATATTTTCTAAATCATATTTCAGCATTTTTCACTTGATTATGCTGTTGACAATACTCCGTCTCTCTTTGTCAGTGGTCATTTGGGGAATGGATTTTTATCTTTAAAGAGTGGTTTATTTTTCAGTATGGTTAGGTATAACAAAGTTTCTATACATGCTCTATCACTGGCAGTTGAAAATATAATTGGACATCCTAACCCTTCTGAGCTGGACATGCACTCATTAATTAAACACTCCCTTAAATGTCTCCAAATATCTGTGCTGTGGCTGCTGGAGGGAGTGAGCCTTGTGGATGTGGAATTGGTAGATAGAAGTGATGTCCCATTTTTTTATCTTACTGCATTTAATTATTCATATTCCTTGGTGAACTAAGTCCAAAAAACCATGGTAATAATTCTGTTACTTCATTGATTTTTTTGATGTGTACTCATTGGCCAAGAAAAAATGGTAAACTTAGGACTTTAACATAAAAGTTATGTTGTGCCTTAAAAGAAACATGAGAATATATACAGCATATTCATGTTTGACTTTAATGCCTGCTTTCTTAAAGCACAGAAAATCCTGTGGTTTAAATGTCTATTATTCTTTTACTCATTAAAGTGTTTAATTTTATTACTGTCAAAATTATTTCACTGTTTCCATAAAAACCATGGGAAATTCACTGAAGAGTTTTGTTTCTCATGTCATCCAAAATTATCCCACTCTAAAATTCTCAATTATACATCAGTAACTATTGAAGAAGAAAGGCTGAAATCAAGCAACTTTGCTTATGGCTGGTATTCCAGCTGAGTTTATGAGGAATGTTATTCTCAATGATTCTAACAGAAACTCCTTGCCAACAACTTTATCACAGTGATAAGAATAAAAAAAATATGATATTTACTTCATTGAGTGCCAGAAAATACATATGTGCAAATATCATCTGCCTAATCTATGTGCCAGACAGGTCTGTTGTAAGGTATAACCCTAGATTTACTGAATGGAACTGCTGCCAGGTTTTAAATTTACTGTCTTTTATTTTGGGAAACATGGCATCAAATGTTTCACTTGGGTGAGGGGAACATCCCTGACAACAAATATCTAGAAATGGTCAAAGCTCATGGTTTTTAAGGTCTGGTAGAATGTCTTTATGTACAATAATTGTTGTTATGTAGTAGTGTAAGATTTATGATGTCCTTAACAATTCATGCCCTAAGAGTTTGTGACTTATAAATTATGTGCCAGTGTGTCAAAGAATACCTGTTCTGCTTTGCTTGGGTTTCTGTTTTTTGTGGTGTTGGGTGTTTTTTCAGGGGTGTGTGTGTGGTGTTTGGTTGGGTTTGTTTTCTTGTTTTTGAGGGGTTTTTGTGTGAGTGTATGGGCTTTTTATAGTGGTGCATTCTTTTGGGGGGTATAATGTAAAAAACATGGAATACAATACAGTATTATCTACTAAAAAGTAATTTTTTGCATATAATTATCTTGAAGTAGTATTCGAAACGCTACAAATATTTTGTCTCTTTACAGCTGGCGACCTTTGGCAGTCTTTTGATAGACTCCTTTTCATTGAGGGTGGGGGCAAGGACAGCTATTTGTAATTGTTTAAAATTTCTTGAATTGTTTCTCCCCCAACTCTGTTGAATCCTCTCATGGACATCCCTGCAAACCTATGAATTTATAAAGGCTTGCTACAGAGAATTGTTTTAAAGGTCTATGTTCTCTTGGCTTGAGCTTCCTTGAAGCTTGTTTTAGGGTTTATTAGAATTAAATTGTTTTTTTAGTACATGCTGCAGAAATTCTGAGGCTTCTGCTGATGTCCTGACTTCATGCCACTTCCTGATGGACACTTGTCCACAGTTAGTGTCATCTTTTAACAATGGGGATTATGGAGAAATTGAAAATTCAGATTTATGAATATCTGTAGTAAGAGGGAAGGTCTCCAAAACAGAGACTTTGGTACTTTGCAGCAGGGCTCATCTATAACTGGACTTGGGTGGGTTGTCCTGGGAGCAAGCAGAGCCACTGAGGTGTTGCAGTGTGTTCACCCATCACCTGTGCACTTCATAAAGCACAAAGATCATTGAGATCTCAGAGAAAATCAGCCTCAAATTCCTCCCTGGCACCTGCAGCAGCATCCCGGTGAGCTCTGGAGCTGCTGTCTCCCAGATTCCCTGGATCTGTGTGTGCAGAGCAGAGATGCCACAGCTCCCCTGGCCGTGGGCAGGATGGGGCCCAAGCCCTGCATCCCCTTCATCCTGTGTCTTGCTCCTGTGGAGCCTCTGTAATTCATAACACAGTCACGTTGCCCAGGAATGTTTCCTTAGACAGATTCTATCTCTGAGGGCTTAACTCAAGGGATTTTCAAACACTCACTTGATTTATGTATGTGAACATGGAGCTGCTCATAAGAGGAGTTTATTTTACAACTTCTTTAGTACTGTGCACCAGAAAACCTCCAGTAAGTTTAACTTCCTTAATGTTCTTTTTCTTCTGTTCTGTTCCCTTCAGTCATGTATAAGTTGATTTCTCATCTTTTTAAGGATTTTTTAAAATTCCATGGTGAGGAAGGTGACTGATTCTTCCATCTTTGATTTCATTCTTTGGTTCTGGTGGTTTATTGTCACTGTGCCAGCAGATGCAATTTCAGATCTCAATCCTGTCTTAGCTTCATTTGCTGCATATTTGTATGTTTGTAGCTGTATGAACCTTTTTTGTGTGAATAGATTTAAATTGTGTCCATGTAAAAATACAAATTCTGAAACATCATTATTTCATAGTTTGAAGATGTACCTTCCTAAAACTCAAATGTCATCTGAATTTATTTTTCATTTATATAAGTGAAATATTGTGTTGTCTTTTTAAGTCTGGGACAGAGCAACTGAGTGTTCAGCCACAGTTGCTTTTTGAGGTTTTGATTCCCACTGAAATGGTCCTTTTAATGTCATCTTTAATTTAATCAGATAATGTCATCAAAATAACATTTATCCTATTACTGCAAATTCACTGCATTATTAGCTGGTGTAACAGACAAAAAAAATGGTATGAACCCCCATGGAAATCTGTGCTTCCAGGAAAAATTGATGCAGTTCATAGAAGCTCTATATTTAATTTGCAGTTTCAAAGCACTCTCTATGGAAAGACTTTATGAGTCTGAAATAATTTAAAAACACTTTTCAATAGAACCCATAGCACCCACCAACTTAGTCTGATTTTTTTTCAAATCACCATTCTTTTGCCCACGTTTAAAGTAAGCTGAACAAGACATTTAACACAGTCACAGAAATATTAATATTCTTGTAAATCTACCACCATTTGAAAGCGTGGGTCTTGGATGAAAATTTGTATCCATTAATTGAATGTTAATTGACTTTAGTTTCTAGCACAGGTACATTAGGATTTTATATAATTTCATCTTTCATTTTAGAATCTTACACAAAGTTTGATGGGTTGCAACATGTTTTAGATTTAGAAATATTTGAGGGTCCCCTTCTGTGACCTCTGCTGACAGCCTGAACTTCCATCATTTCCATTCTTTCCTCTAGATAATTCTCATCAAAATCCTAGGGATTTTTTTTCCTGTTTAAAATAATATGAATTATTCTTTGTAAAATATTCCCTTACTGATGCAGACATGTTTTGTGCAGTGTGCTATCTGTCATTCCTGACCAGAAATAATCTCTGATGCTCAAAGAATTCCTGAAATTAGGTGCAGCTCTGCTGAATTTATTGGTAATTAGCAAAACTCAGGTATGCAGAAGGGAACAGCAAGCAGGAATAATCACTGTTGCTTGGGAAGGAAGGGAAAGTTGTTTTGCATTTAGGAGAAACAAACTTTTTACAAGTAAATTTTCAGTTGGTGATGTTGAGAAGGCATCTTCAAGTTATTATGTGTTTAAGCAATGTGTCTGTTTAGTTTGCACAGGAATAGTACTAGAAATGTAAAAATGAACAAAAAAAGCACATCTGGTTATTTTAATCCTGTGTGGAAGAGATTTTCAGAATCTACTAAAAACACAGCAAAGATTTCTGTCCCACTGCTTATTAGCTTTAAGAAAGCATCGAAGTGACTTTATGTTAGAACTTCACAAGATTTATCAGCATTTTTCCTTTATTTTTTGTGTTTCTATTTGTCTCCAAAGATCAGATCTTTGTTTATTAATTCAAGATTTCTTCTCAGCCTTTCAAATACTGAATCCTGACAAGAAACCCACTATCTTTTGTGACCTGTATGCCCTTAGCAAGGAATTCAACATCCCAGGTTTGTCTTCAGGGTTGTGATCTTGATGACTCTATGGATGAATTTAATCTTTTCGTCATGAGCTCAGAGGAAGCTTGGGGTTATATTTGGGTTTGCATGGCCCTGACAAATAAGACTTTATGTGGTGGAAGGAAGAGTTTCTGTGATGAGAACAACCTTACTCCCAGTCATACAAATATAGGTACTGTCAGTTCAACAGTCTCAGCTTCCACCTTGGAACACACAGAGAAGGGTTCTGTAAAAGTCACCACAGAAAACACAACAAAGCATTTCTCAGCTCAAAACCAACACTTGGAATTACACCAGGAAACAAATTAGCAATGTCTCTGAGGTCCAGCTCCTCGGATGTGCTGGATCAGAAATGCCACTTAGCAGTAACAGAACTGACATTTCTGTGTGGTTTCTTAAGATAACTTGATGTAAAGCTTGTTGTGGCAGCAACCCATTACAGAGGTGAGCAGTTGTACTGTTAAAGAGAGGAAAAAAATCCCTAAAAACTCTTTTTCCACCTCAAAAAAATATTGCAGTTAATGTGTTCAGGCTGAGCATAAAAACTGTGTCATGTAAAATTGTTCATGAGAACAGCAGCACAGAGGCTCTTCCATGTTGTTACTGCAGTGTCTTCTCGGCTGGATTTTCTTTGTGGTGTTATTTCCCTCCACCTTTAAAATTGTACACAAATATGAAGGTAAACAAACAGGGAGAAAATTCAGTTGCTCAGAAAGGAGAATTATCTAACCATCTATTAAATCCTGTCACCCCAGCTGTCAGGTAGGAGGGGCTCTCCTGCCAGAGATACTGAAGATCATCTCTGTGCACAATGAGATGAACCTGATCCCAACAGCAAGCTGGTGTAAAATTAATGTTATACCTCAAGGAGAACAATAAATGTCTCAGGTTTGGAGGCCAGTATCAGTTATGGATTCCTCAGCTGTGCAAAACTTATTTTTACCTGCTCACATTCAAACCAGTATCAGTTTAGTCCATTCTCTGCTCATGATGACATTCCAGCACAAACTGAAACTAAGAAACCCCACAAATATTCAGTCCACACATTGCATTTTTACTAAGTATGTGCTTCAAATGTGCTTATCTATGACATAGACAAGTTTTTATTGTGCCATTGTAAAATTCACTTTTTCAAATTGGTGGTTCTGATTAGCACACAGCTGGCATGCAAATATTCCCCTGGCATGTAACTTTTCCTCTCTTTCTTCCTGTCTCTCTTTTTTAATCTGCTGTTGCTCCAAAGAATGAAAATTGTATTTCTTGATTCCTCTGCATGGTGGTGAACTTTACACTATTTTGCACTTATTTCTGGTTACTGAACTAGAAAATCCCATAAACCCAAAATGAGCCTGAATATTGTTCTGTTAGCATCACACAGTCAGCAGGACAGGTTGTGCACCTCCAGTTGCACAGATGATTGGAGGGTTTGTTTGATTTTGGGTTTGTTTGGCTAAACATTCTTTAGGTGTCCTTTTATACAACCAATCCTGATGTTCATACAGTTTCTCACAACCTTATTGATTGATTAATTCTTTTATTCTTTTGTGGGTGAAAACTAGTGGTTTTGCTAATAGCATTTGCCAGAAAGATTTTATTTTATTTTTGCCAGAAAGTGTTTTATTTTAGGTATCTTTTTAGGAAAAGTTGATTTAATTTACTCCATCTTTTCAGCAAATAGGTGCTAGGAAGTAGAAACATAATATTTCTTTGTTCCATTTGCAGGGTGTAAATAGAAGAATAACATATACTGTGTACTTAGTATTTGGGTATTTCATCAATTACAAATATGCTTTTCTGGCATATTTATTAACTTAAAATTATATGATACAGTGTAATGCAACCCATATTGCATAATGCCTGAAACCTGTCACATAACTCACTTCATCTTTTCAACTCCAATATTTTAGTTTATCAGAAAGGAAGTGGGGGAACATTGGGAGATGAAAATAAGCAGCTTTTGCCTATTGCTGCATTAGTACAAATGTACCAGAAATTTTTGGAAGCAGCTGGTGCAAAGGGGAAAAAAAAGAAAGAAAGAAAAAATATCCCTGACTGTGCAGAGAGGATCCAAGCCATTTTACTGTCCCTGCTTGGGTAAGAGAAGTTGCTTCTTTATTTAACTATTATTTCTCTTTTCCAAATAAATATGAGCTGCTTCTAAATAGGGTGATGATAGCAGGTGGTCTCTCAAGCAGAAATTATTTTCAAGCTGACAAGTACACTGAGCACAGTATAACTACATGTATTTCAGGAAAACATCATGCACGTCTGTTTAAGGATTCATTAACATGGTATAGATTAAAGCCATTGAAGATGGCACAGATTGTTTCATTTTATTACATTCAATTGGATTGGATGTGTGCCATTTGCAAAGAGCAATATTACCACAAAAAAAAAAAAAAAAAAAAAAAAGAAGTCTGGCACATTTGTCACATAATATTCCCCTATTGAGAATGAACTGTTTCTGAACATCAAAAGGTAAAAATCTGTTCTTCCCTCACCCTCTGCCATATTAACCACAAGAAAATATGACTGCACATCTTGTTAGGAGGCATTTGAGCAGCACATTTGCTGTGCCCAGAGTTTAGTGTGGTAGGGAGACCTTTGTGTTCTTCATGATGCAGGGATTGGAGTTCACAGCCTGCTGCCTCCCCAGACCTCAGAGCTCGTCCAGCTCTGTCACCCTGGGACATCCCCACAGCCCTCCCTGGGACATCCCCATCCCCAGAGCCCTCCCTGGGACATCCCTGTGCCCAGAGCCCTCCCTGGGACATCCCCACAGCCCTCCCTGGGACATCCCATTCCCCAGAGCTCTCCCTGGGACATCCCTGGAGCCCTCCCTGGGACATCCCCACAGCCCTCCCTGGGACATCCCTGTCCCCAGAGCCCTCCTTGGGACATCCCTGTCCCCAGAGCCCTCCTTGGAATGTCCCTGTCCCCAGAGCCTTCCCTGGGACACCCCCAGAGCCCTCCCTGGGACATCCCCAGAGCCCTCCGTGGGACATCCCTGTCCCCAGAGCCATCCCTGGGACATTCCTGTGCCCAGAGCCCTCCCTGGGACACCCCCAGAGCCCTCCCTGGGACATCCCCAGAGCCCTCTCTGGGACATCCCTGTCCCCAGAGCCCTCCCTGGGACATCCCTGTCCCCAGAGCCCTCTCTGGGACATCCCTGGAGCCCTCCCTGGGACATCCCTGTCCCCAGAGCCCTCTCTGGGCCATCCCTGTCCCCGGAGCCCTCCCTGGGATCAGGGATGGGGTGTGGGAGCAGAGGGGTGGCCCTGTCCCCCTGCAGAGGCAGCACCACTCCCAGATGAGGGGGAGCAGCTGCTATTAAAGAGAGGATGGTCACACAAAGAGTGAGATTTGAATTCACATAATGTTGCTGTTTATAACATGAATACTTTGGACATCTGCTTAAAGTCTGGTGTTCTGAATGGATGGGAGCCTTCCCAAGGCAGGGCTTAGGAAGCTTTATCTGTTACAGGAGGGCTGCAGATTGTAAAGATATGTCTTAATCAGCTAGAGCTTGGGTCTTCTAGTATTTGAATCAGTAGCAAAGCTCAAAAAACCATGTACATGGCAAATGATGGCATAACCAATGAAAAAATAAATGGATTTAAAAAGTGTGGGTATATTTCCTAAATATACATATGAGAAATACTCCTTTTCATTCCATACCCTTAAAAAGTCCTTTTAGTGTGTGCATGTGTGTGTGTATGGGGAGGAGGGGGAACACAACAAAAGCAAATTTGCTGTCATTGGCTTATATCTAAACATTCTCTTTTAAATTGGACAGTAACAGAGTTGCAGCATAGCCAAGGTTGTATTTTCTGCTTCTGCTGGAAGATCCATTTAAAATGTATTTTTATACCATCCCTTTTGCATTAATCAACATTATTTTTCAGAACTCAGCCTCACCTATATTTCTAGTTTATAGTATTATCATTGCTATTTATGCTGGCTTATTTCCCATTGTGTTTGAAGGGGAATTAAATTTTAATTAATCGTTAATTTAGAGGAGGACCATTTAATAAATGTGCTTTTGGAGCTAAAGTCCAGCAGTCAGGATGGAGTAGCTTTTATTGTTGTTATCAGTCGAGGTTACTGATCACTAAAAAATTGACAAGCACTGTAGGTAAGGGGTGATTTGATTCATAGTGTACCTCCAGTGAGATGCATTGAAGAGTTAATTTTTTTTTTGTTTGGTTTTGTTTTGTTTTCTTTTTTTTTTTATTTTTGGTGGTGCAGTTGGGACTCAGCTGTTGTTTCCTCTGGGATTAAACAGCTGTCAGCATTGTTAATGACATCAAATTCATGCATTAAAATTCTCTCATTCCTCTCCATATAAAATGGGGATGTGGAAAGCACTGCTATATCCCCCTTTGTGAAGGAATGAAAATCCAAGGGAAGATAACAGCACTTATTACAAAACCACAGACCGGAGCTTCTGTTGATGGAATCTCGTAATGAGTAATTAAGCTACTTTGCAGAAGTCAGCGCTGTCACGTTTGCAATTGGGTATTTCCATTCCCCTGTGGATACAGCTGGGAAAAGACTACTAAGGTGATAAAAAAAGAAAAATAGAATTGTTCTAGAAATATCATCTTCATGAAGCCGGAGGTTTCAATGCAAAGTGGCTATGAAAAATTAGCCTACAGAAATAACCTGTCTGGTGTAAAAGACATTCCTTTAAAAATTCATAACTTCTATCATCTGATAAACAAAAAACAATGAGGTTTTATTATCCTGCAGTCTCACAAGGATATGGCAATGGCAGGTTTATTTCTGGGATGGGGTGTTGGCTTTTCTTTTTTTTTTTTTTTTTGTTTTTTTTCTTCAGCCTTTTGCTCTATAAAGGAAAGTTTTCAACTCTGAGTGTTCAGTTCTATAGTTCTGAAAACATGTTATGGGAAGCTTGTGGCCTTTCAGGGGAAATTATCTTTTCAGGGGAGAAAAGAATTGAAACAGATTTCTTTTTTTTTTTTTTTTTTTTTTTGCTGTAAAGTTCAAAACACTACTCATGCTTTTAAACTGATATATAATTCTTATGCCCCTATGAACTCCAATTATTAAAAATAGTCCTGAATTTTCACTAGCTTGAGTGTCCCTATTCTCTTTTCAGTTCTTTTCTATGTTTTTTTATGGTTTGTTAAGCAATTAACTTACTCTTAACTTTCTTCTTTCAAGTAGCTTTGTTTTTTTAGAGGCAAAAAAAATTAAGCAGAAAGCATAACTCTCTGAATGTCTTTATCCTTCTTCCAAGAAGTTGCTTTTGTGCAGAAGTACCCTTTTTTTTTTAATATCCCCATATGTCAGCTGTTACAGTGAAATCAAATTAAATTAAGCCCAATGAAGAAACCAGCCTGTTAACAAAATGAATTGATAAAGCAGTCATTTATTGAATTCAGTAAAATGTACTGAAATATGTAGGAATAAACCAATTAATTGATTAACCAGCTTCCAGATCAGATGGTGAAATATGACTATCTGATGAGTCAAATTAAATGTGTTAAGAGACTGATAGCAGGAATCTCTAAAACATGCTATGCCTTATTAAAAACTGGTTCTGTGAAAAGCTTAGGAATTTATTGTTTCAAGGCCATGCATTTGGGAAAAACTCCAGTTTATTAGCAGAGCTGTGGTGGGAGGTGAAAGCGCAATTTATTTTGTTTTGTTAAAACATTAACAATGGAATAAGCACCCCATGGTATTAAATAATACACATGAACGTGGTCACTATTGTAAGATGGATTATTGAGCATCCTGGTTTTTAGTGAGATCCCTACATGACTCCCAAATTCAGTCAAGTGTCACACTGGTTGTGTCAAGTACCTTTTTGTAGCTAATTTAATCATGGTTGGGCCAGAAATGGACCTATGGAGCTGTGTAATGTTAATTTATACATCGTTCCTCATCATTACCGAAAATGTGCCCTTCTGGAACTAATGCTCACTAGTTTTATCATTAATGTGCATTAATAATGTGTAAAAATATTTTTTCCATTAGCTTATATTTTCAGAAGAGGAAAAAAAAAACCCTACATAAATTGGAAAAATACTCCTATGTGTACCTGAATTGTAAGCAGGCCCTGCAGGTTTGGAGGCGTGCTGTGCTCCAGGAGATGGAGGAGGGAAGCTGTGAGTGACACAGTCCTTTGTGTAATTATCTTGGAAAAGGAAGGGCCTGAAGGGACACTCTGGGAGTGGTGTCAGAAAGAAGTGCTTTAGTTTTGGGAGCAGAGAGCTGATCCTTCCCCATGGTCCCTATAGCTCTCCCTCCAGATGTGCCACAGTGTCATCTTTATAAATCCTGGGTGAGTAAAGACAAGTTGATAGGGTATGGTGGGAAAATGTGATAGTACCATCTACAACCAAGAAACCATAAAGGTTTGTAACCCAGGGGGTGCAGAAGAGGTTGTGTTTCCTTTCCCCAACACAGTTGCAGGTGTTCTCTGTCCAGGTTTTACTGCCTCTCAAAGTTATCAAAGGCGTTGTCAGCACAATGGGAACGCTGTCCTGATCCAAGCTTTGGCAGAGGAAGCTGCTTGTGGATGCTGTGGTGCAAACACCCTGTGTAACACAGATTTTGCCTCTCCCTGTGATTAAAATTTTCTGTAAGCTGCTGTCCTTCTTTCAGCAGCACAGATGCTAAAGGTTCTCCATCAAAATGATTTTGAGTCATGACTTGGTGTCCTGGTTTCAGCTAGCACAGTGTTAATTTCATCCCAGTAGCTGTTACAGTGCTATGTTTTGGATTCAGAATGAGACCAACATCTCTGGAAATCATTAAATTTCTTTATAGTCTTGAGGGGAGAGAGAAAATAGAGTCAAATATGTCTTGATTGTCTAAATAGATGAGAAACTTTAGGAAATACTGAGTAGATATTTGCTTCAGCAATAGAAAGACCTAGAACCTGTTCTGCTGTGCAGACAAGTAAAACATGAGCTTTATCCCTAGTCTTTGTGACATATAAGTGATGAGACAGTCTAAGCCTTTTTAAAGTTGTTGGTTTGAAGCCAAAGAAGTGCAAAATGAGTAATTTGGGATTGTGTATGCCATGTCAGGTGTAAGGAAATGATTTCCAAATGCTTTCACATCAAGCCACTAAGCCCACAGGAAAAAGTCTCTAAAAATCACACTTTATCAGACATGCCCTATTAATTAGGGGAATAAGTCTAGGTAAAAAATATTCACAAATACTTGAATAACTGTCAATTATTTTTTCCTCATACTTAGTAGGGACCTACGTGTTGGAGTGCGCCCAATTTGAGTCTGTGTATTTCTTCTCAGTGGATAATATAGTAGTTGCAAATCTTTCATTATCTCAAAGACCTGCATTGCTCTGAAAGATGTATATTTAAAAAGATGCTGGCAGTAACTGCTGCTGACAACCAGCCCTGTTTGAAATAGACTCCCTCCGTGGCACTGTGTGGGGAAGGCTCCGTACATTGATCTATGGATTTTTCATTTGCTTTCAAACAGTCCTGCTCGCGTGTCTGCAAGGAGTGAATAAGCAAAGTTTGAATCAGTTTGACTTTGGAAGCATGATTCTGAGCAATTACCTTGGGAAAATACACCTCCTCCTGACTAAATAGATCTGTCAGGAGGAGCCGGAGTGCGGCGCGCAGCCCTGCCGTACACGTGTGCGCTGGTAAACCGGACCCAGCCAATTAAACATCAAAATGTTGGCTGCATTCAGTTCACAGGGAGACTTATGTAAGTTCATTTTCATAGCGTGCCTATGTGTCTTTAGACTCTAACTGACAGGTTCCCACCGTGAATAGGCTGGGGAGATATCAATTATCTGGTTAGCTGTGCGCTGCCATTCTATGCTCCGTGGCTTTCTGACAGAAGCAGGCAGAAAGCGAGAGAAGCAGAATAATTCTGGTTCAGCAAGGCTGTTAATATTTCAGTCTAGGAACCTCAAATCGTTGTGAATAGATGGGGGAAATGGTCATTTTAAGCCTGACTGCTGCAATTTCTTTTATTAAGAGCGTGTGGAGTGCTAATGAGTATTTCACCCCAAAGCAGCAACCACAGGATACCAAGATTGGGCATTTGGGGGTTCAGTAATTTGTAATCTAATATTAGTTTGAATCATCCACTTCTAATAGCAACAAATAACTTTTATCTAATTATTTCAATGTATTTTACACAGCAGTCACGTATACAAATCCATGTGATTTGTTAGAAAATAGCTGTTGTATCCATTGTTTTAAATCGTGTGCCTGCTCCAAGCACAGCCTTGAGTTGTGATATGTGAGCCTGAGTGACTTTTATTGCTGCTGTTTTCCATCCTTGTGAATGTCTATCTGGAAGAGCATTTATGTTCATTAAATGTTTTCCATTCCCAGAGCAGCATGTCATGTACTGCTGCTCCCTGGCCATCAATGAGGTGGTGCTGTGCTCCTCACAAGGAACCCACATCCAATCTTGTCAGGGTGGCCATCACAGCCATTACACTTGTTAAGCAAACTAGGCAAGGACCCAGAGCACCAATTTCTAATGGACAGTTCCTGTATCTGTCACATCATCTTTCCTCTCACTGTGGGCAACCCTTAGAATTCAAGGAAGATCAGTAAATAAGCCAAGTTTGAGCAGACTGCTGCTGCACAGAGGGGTAATGAGAAGGTTTGGAATGAAATGTCTGTGGATTCCTTTTGCACAGTGCCCTGTCTTCAGTCAGGTCCCTCTGAAATGCTTAAAGACTCCTTGTTTTTTAACAGACAGATTGCAATTTGGTTTTCTTGGTGGACTTGTGAATGCACATAAATAGATTTATTTCCGTTTTCAGCTTTTTTTTTTTTCCTATAGCTTTTTTGCTATCTGTTTGGGCATTTTTTTTAGCTGAGAGTAAAATCAGCCTAGCTATCAAGCTTATGGGGTGAAAAACTGTAGGTTAGGCAAATTCCAAGATTTACAGCAATTCTTCTGTACTTTGTTGTTAGAACACTTTATGCCATTATGGGTGTAGGAATGAACATATAACATAACATATAACAGCATATAACATATAATAAGGCTTGATACAATCCTTGTAGAGGCTGGAGTGTTAACAACTGCCTTGTGTATCTCAGATTAAAGATTGTTCAGGTTTTTAGTTTTCCATATCACAATGTTTAGGATTCCCTACTTTTTTGAGGAATCCCATGGCTTCTTTAACTTGCACAACTCACAGCTGATAATGAGAGCAAGGGGGAATAAGTCTTTGGCTTCACAGCCCTCCATCTGGAGACCAATAAATAGGCTGGATAAACCACAGCACCTCACATATCTTTAGTTTATGCAAGACCTTTCCTCTCAATAAGAGGCACATCTCCCAAGAGCCACCCAATGAAAGACTTGCTCGCCACCCATTTGCTCAGGACTTTTTCTCTCCTTCCTCCTCTTCCTAATTTCTTAATATAAATGCACATTTTCCCCTTTTTTTTTTGGGGGGGGGGGGGGGAGAAGCAATGTAACTTTTGTAGGAGAGCGCTGTGTGTTCGAATGGCACATTTTCCAGGCGTTCCATTTGATAATTTCCCCGAGATACCGGAGTTCCCTCCCAGCAATGAGTTAAGGTGACAAAGGAGCCGGGTTTGTTTGCAGGAAGCCAAGGATAACGGCGCCTAAACTTTACCATTGGTGGCGGAGGGAGGCACGGAAAATTGCTTTTTATAATTAAAAAGGGAATCTCAGATGTTTTATATCTTGAATATTTACAATAAAACCTTCAAGTGCTTGTCAAGAGGGTAATGTGTCATTAGCAGGAGCCTTTGCCTCTCTTCTCCTCTCGGACATGACAGTGCAGCAGGATAAGAGAAGAGTAATTATAGTTCAGCAGGGCTGCCAGGTGTGATAAATGGGTAATCAGCACACAGGAGCCCCGGTTCTCAAAGGAGGACTATTACAGCGTTATCAGCGTGTGCGGCAGCGTCGCGCCGAGCCCGAGCCGGGCCCGGGGCTGCTCAATGCGGCTGCGGCTGCCAGCGCTGCCCGCTCCGGCCCCAGTTCCTCCTTTGTGCGCCCGCCACCGCCGCGGGAGCCGCATCAAAGGCGGCTGCGGAGCTCCTCGCCTTCGCTTTCTGCTAATATTTACACAAAACTGCCCCGCTCTCCAGGTGAGGCGGCGCGTCCCGAGGAGATGCGGGAGCCGAGCTCCGCTCCGCGCTGCTTTATCCATCCGTCCATCCATCCATCCCCGTTCGCGGGGTTTGACCTCGGTGCGTGATTCTCCTGCTGCCCCTCCGGGTTTGGCTCCGCCGCGCTGGGGCAGAGCGCTCTCTCACCAACAAACTTGGAGATAATCAGCTGCCTGGCAATCCTGAGCTCTCCTCAGTGCTCTGTCCGTGTCCGCCCCCCGCGCTGCTCATTTATCTGTTTGTATTGCACATCACAATTGAGTAAATTTGGTTCAAATTAATCAAAACCCCATCCAACCAATAAGGGCAACATTGATCCCCTTCCACTTCTTTATTTCCAGTTCAGTGCTACCAATGGCAGCATCGCAATAGGAATGTTTTTAAATAATTCTTAAAAATAATTCTTTGTGAAAAAGTGAAGATGCTGTGGCTGTAATAAATTGTTGTTAAGGGAAAGGACATAACGTGCCTTGGAAAAAGTGGAGGGCCAACACTTCTGATGCAAGGTTATTTTTACAATACTTGCATTTTTATCGGTTGATGTATTTTAACTGGAGCCCTGACAATAGTCACAAAAAATTATTACTCTGGCATGGAGCTACTTATCTGACAAATGCAATGCGAATGGTCTTGTTCTTATCAATGAGATCAGATTTCAAAAAAAATGAGTACGAGGAATGAGGCGTTGCTTTGTGAACAGATAACCTTGCAGGCAAACTCACAAACCTGAATAAAAGGATGTCTCTATGAAATAATCTGTGCATAAGTGCAATCAGGTCAGACTGTAATAGACAGCGAGGGGGGTGGAATCAAAAGGGGGAAAAACTCATTTCATCACAGTTAATGGCAAGGAAAAGAAGGCAAGGAAGGACTTTCTTTGGAGCGGAGCTGTTGCGACAAAGACCAGGGCTTCAGCGTGTCATGCACCATTTGCTGGTGCACTAGCGCTCTTTTCAAGAGCTGTGAAGCCATTATTGTAATGTGAAAAAAGTAGAAAGAAATACTCCCTCCTGGTCACTGGAAGGGCAAATGAGGTGCAGGCTTTTCTTTTTTTTTTTCTTTTTTTTCTCTTCCTTGTTGTTTTTTTTTTTTTGTTTTTTTTTTTTTTCCCTGCACTGTTTGTGCAGGGAGGTTTCTAGATTCCCCCTGGTAAAGCTCCACTGGGATGCAGGAAAGATCACAGTGCCCTTATAAACAACACTTCTTGGCACTGTTTACCTTCTTTTGTGACTTTGTTGCGTGTGAAGGAGGATAGGAGTATCAGAGGTCCAATTGCAATGAACATTTTCCCTTTTGTCTTTGAAGGAGCAGAACCTTAGCATATTCTCTAGCTGGTTTCACAGAGCATTTCTGTGGTTTAGGTTTTAAATAAAAAAAAAATCTCAGTACATTCCTGTATGGTAAAGTTATCTAGTGGTGATAATAAATCCAATATTCTGCGGATTTTGTGTGTTTTATTAAAAAGAGAAGAGAAAGAATCCTTTGTTCATTGGCATAATGCAATCCTGTCTCTGAACAGTTCTAATTTGCAAACCAAGTACTTTGTAAATTGTGGAAACCTGGTTATAACTTGAAGGCTGAATAAAATGGGTCA
The DNA here is from genome assembly GCF_047830755.1 of Zonotrichia albicollis. Taxonomy (NCBI): domain Eukaryota; kingdom Metazoa; phylum Chordata; class Aves; order Passeriformes; family Passerellidae; genus Zonotrichia; species Zonotrichia albicollis. Next base: position 6,144,041 of record NC_133831.1, on the reverse strand, counting down.
TCTTATAACTGAAAGATAAATATAGATGTAAAATAGTGCCACCAATGTCTTTTAAGCAAGAAAAAATAAATAAATAATAGGTTTCAGAACTGCCTTGTTCTTGTATAGTTTATGGGTAGAGCAAGATTACACATACAGCCCTGCAGCCGATTCCCAGGACTGCTAAAGTGTGAAGAACAGGAGTGACATTCTAGTCTTCAATAAATCACTATAAAAATGTTTATGAACCCTGCAATTTACTGTCTTTTAAATGCAAATTGAAAGGGGCATCGTCACAAGTGTAAAGGAGACCTGCAGTGGCCTAAAGGAATTATAAAATGTTGCAAAAGGCTTCTGAAATTGTGTGATCTTAAATGGTTCTATTTTAAAAAATGATTTCCCATTTATACTTCTGTGACAGCTTTGTTAATTTATTAAAGAGATCTCTGTGAGTTGCAGGGAGGTGTTTATGAGCACTGTGCTTCACAGGAGCTGTTCACAGGGGCTCTCAAGGAGCTGCAGTTTAATTTGGCAGGCACTGGGGGCAAGTTTGCCGCTCACCTACAACTAACAGGGGTTCAGAAATGTACAAAGCAGTGGTCTTGTCTGACAGATTACTGGTAAAGTAGAAAACATTTCCTTCCTCTTCCCAGCTCTTCCATACAGTCATTTATTGTGAAACTCCTAAATAGCAAAAACGTGCTGGATGAACAGATCAGCATCCCTCAGATGGATGGGAGACACTTGAGGATGTGGCTTAGGGGTGTAAATGGTGATGATACTGGCTTGATGACTGGATTTGATGACGTTAAAAGGCTTTTCCAACCTTATTGACTCTACGATTCTAAGTCCAAACTGAGAGAAGAGAGAATCATCTTTCTGTGCTGTAGCTTTGCTTTCTCCAATGGAAATGAACTCATTTCCATTTATACATTTATCATTTTATCTAGAAAATAAAATCTGGTATTTGTGGAAGCAGATTTAATTCCTATAAATTAGGCATTATGGAAGGAGTTTTCATCACTTGGATTTTGGTTGCTTTCTTCTTTTGTTCCACTGCTTGGTAAATTTTTAGAGTGTCTTTTTTTTTCCTGTTTTTTTTTTTTGGCTGAGAGCCATGATTTTCTGCACTTGGGTGATGTAATTGACACCAAACCTGATTTTTTTTTTTTTAAGTATTCCTTGAGACAGTATGGGATATGAATGTGTGCAGTTGGAACTCTGTACTTGTTTGCATAGCTTAGAATTCTCCACAGCCTACTTCATCACTTCTGTCCAATTTAATGACAAATAACCACAATGGACTCACATGATATTCATGCTGTGTATGAGAAAGATGTAAATGTATCTGGCAGTGGATGATGCTACTCCTGGTTTTCATATCCTTGTACTCCTTAAGAAAACAGGCGTGGGTATCTGATTTCTGGCAACCCTTGAGTTAAATATGCTGCTTTGGCACTGACTGATTTTTTAGCTGTCAGAAATGGTTGGAGAATGGGCTGTCAGGATCCAAAGCCTGTAGAACATCTGCTTGTCTGGCCTGGGCAGCTTCTCAGCATACACATGGTAGAGGATCTTTGGAAACAAAACTATGTAAATAAATTAATTTGGAGGGTGTATCTTCATGACTCTACCCATGGAAAAATGATATTGCTTGGCTCTATCACATTGCAGACTTTCTAACCCCTAAATGGAGCAGTAATAGTTTACAACTCAATAGCACTGAATGTACTGCTGTTCATTTTGTTGTCATGCAAAACTGCTGAAGCACTATGCCTCTTCCTGCAGCCCTGTGCCTGCCTGGATATTGTCTTTGTAGCAAAGTTTAATATGTAGGTATCTGCTTGTCAGGATTAAAAGTGTTGTAATCCAGTGTTTTCAGAAACATGACCTCCTTTGCTGTTTCAGACCTGCTTGAGCCATGGGCTCACAGCAACCAGGACCTTGTCTGGAGTCATTCTGACCCACAGCCAGCCCCCTCTGTGTCCCGGTGACCAAAATTTCTCCTCCTGTGTCTGTAAAATATTTCATGCTCATTTTCATCAGGCACTATCACTTCGTGGTTTAGAGCAGGCTTTGGGAGAGCTGGGCTCCTCCCCAGGAAAATGACTCAGCTCCCCACCTTTGCATAATTGCTAATACCCCCATTATCAGTGCTGTCCTGGCAGCACTGGAGACATTTAGGAACTGTACTATGCACCCATAATCCCACAAGCCTGAAACTTATGCAAAGCCCTCGGAAATCACATCTGTGTTCCTTCAACACTGGGGAGGATCAAAGACTCACCTGTGCACAAAGACTCTCAGCAGTGCTGGATCAGTGGCTTGTCACTGTCTGTGCAGCTGCAGGCACAGGGAGAGCCAAACGGGACAGGGATTTGCTAACAGGAGCATTAACGTGGACCTGCTAAATTCTCTGTCTAGGATAAGACCTCGTTTCTGCATTTTAAGTGAAAGTAATGTGCTGCTCATCAGTGAAGGGAGAGGAATGGTGCATCTCTGGTGGGGGCTGAAGGCAAGGGCAGATGAAGGCTTGCCAAGATGTGGCTGGGTTTGGCACGTGGTAGTGCAGCCTGGAAGGGTGGCAATGCTTATGCACAACAGCTAGGTTTGGTTTTCAGGTTTATAACACACATGGAGCAGGGCAGAAGATTTTACATTGTGAGTTCATGAGTTGAGTCAATTGCCTGATGTGTTGTCCCACCATAAGAGTGCAGAAAATGATCCATTTTTACTGGAGGTGGGAAATGCTTCCTTTGTTCATCTATTCTAAAAGTGTGTTTCATGACTGTGATTCAGAGCTATCCAACATGGTTTCTTTCAGAATCTATTACTCCAGTTTTACCAATACCTTGTGTGCTTCCAGGTGGAGGGAACCCAAGAAGCTGCATCTGGCCTCTCAAGTGAGAAGATGCTCTAATCACTTGTACATATCACTTATGTCCTGTAAATAAGACTAGTTGCTAGCTGAGCACTGACAGAAGACTGGAGGTCTGTTAAAAGTCTCATGCCCAGAAACCAAACAGAAGGAAGATTCAGAGCACAGGCTGTCCTGTTTCCTCTCATTCTCCCCCTAAGATGAGCAAAGGTTGCTAAAACAGTGCTGATAATGAGGTTTGACCCTCTCATTACCCTCAACCTCTGCCTACAAACCATCTGCACTGAAAATTCCTGAACTCCACCCAAGGGGTTTGAACTTGGAAACTGTTAACCTTCCAAATATGATGTAGTTTCTGGCGTTATTTGCTCCCTAGCCCTTATAATACTCTGATATTTAATGTACAATGGCATTCAGTCTCAAGCACATCAATCTACCAGCACTAAGCCATCCTTCCTTCCTTCTGGATTCCTGTTTCCCTTCCTTCCCTGGCTGCCCAGGGGTAGCAGCAGGGTGCATTTATGGGTGGGCTCTGCTTTGCCAGTGTTGAGCATTAGATTGAAACTACACTTCTATTTGCTGTCTGTGGATGTGTGTGAGTTCCTGGCTCTCATCAGGATAGGGATTTGCCCCTCTGTCCTTGGGCAGGATTTTCCCTCCTGCTATAAATTTGCAGAGTCCTGTGTGTCATTTCCCCCCTGGCTGCCACCCTGTGCCTCATAAGTGATTGTACTCCAGTGGGGAAGTGATTTGTATGTATATTTTTATAAAACACTTTGGGATCCTTGGGGAAGAAAGTTGTTATATAAATGTATTTCCCAGGGGAAAGTAGTGGAAATCTCATTACTTGGAACATACAGCGTATTTAAAAGTCGGTTTGACAAAACACTAGAAAATAAAGGAAAAAATCCTGAACTGGCACTGGGATGGTCTAAATGCTCTAGCAGATATTTTCCATCTCTGAAGTTTGTCTCATGATTTTATTTAGTGCATTGGAAAAAGGGCATGAGGAATGCTAAAGCCATGCACATATAAAATATTTTTCAGGAACACTGTGGCTTATTTTAATATAACCTTTAGCAAAATACTGTGGTTTGCTTACTTGCTGATTTATTTTAGGTAGTTCAAAATATTTCTATTAGTGATCTCTTTGAAATACTTTAGGTGGTGCAATGGATTTGTAGCAAAACACAGCATGTAACTTGAGTGTACTCTCTGAAGCCAGGTATCTGGTGCCAAGCAAAATTTGTATGTGTAGCTTCTGTTTTAAGCAATTATATGGTGTGTAATACACTGCAGAGAAATTAAGTGGAAGTACATTTTGCCCTAAGGGAATTCTGTAGCTGTTGGATTTCTTTTAAACAAGTTTTGCCCCTCATACAGTGAGGTTCCTGTAATAAATCACTTATGTAATCATCTACGGTATATTAACAAAAATGACAAAAAAACCCAGACAAACCAAAAAAAAAAAAAAAAAGGCAAAAAAAGAAAGAAAGGAGATGTCAACTGGAAACAAATGGTAAAGTAAAGGTTTGCTATAGCACACTCACCTGTTTGGAGGGAAGTGGTTAAACAGGAGCTGAGGAGGCTGCTCTGAGGCTGGACGCAGTGCAATGACTTCACTGCAGTAAACTGCTTATGTAATAAACTGCATGGATGTCACTGGAGAGTAACCAAACCCATCCATCTGAGCTGCTCCTCAGCCCACTTAAATTAATAGTGATCTTCTCTCTGAAGGGAAAAAATTGAGAAAATACATCAAGAAAAGCCATGCAGAGATGTTATGAAATAAAACTAGTGAGGTCATTAAAGAGAAGCCTTTCTTCAGCTTGGAGAAAGGCTGGAGTTGTGATACTTCAGCCTTCAGAAGCTGCTTATCAGTCTTCAGCCAAGTTATTCTAGCTGCTATTTACTGGTTAAATAGGAAGTGTGCAGTGAGTAAGGGTCTCACCTAATTGATGTATAAATTGGTCAAATGGTTTTCAAGACCATTCATTTTTAAGAAGTCTTGTTTTGGCTGCCATAGCTAAGATATAGTTTTGTATTCCTTTATAAGATACAGAAAAATGACAGCTACAAGCAATCAAGCTGCATTGCTGTGCAGTATGTCAGCTCCTTTCAGCAGACCTGATTTCCAGAATAACCTTTTTCCCCCAGACATTTGTTTTCCTTTGATTCCAGTGATGAGTCCCAAAGGGATTTCATGCAGAATGGTTGTGAAATCCAGCTTTGAGAAGCCATAGAAAGGGAGAAAGAGTGGCAAATCTCAGAAACAAATTAAATTAAAATGCAAATTCCAACTGATCATTTGAAAACTCTTTTAAGAATTGGTAGCAAATTTTTAAAGAAGAATTCAACAGTTAGGAGAACATGGTGATTTCCAGTAGTGCCTTTTGTATGTATCAGATAATTTACTACTTGTTCATGAATATCCACTTTTTCCACTCCATCACCGAATTTCTGTTCATGCCCAATATGCAGAAGGATAATTTACCACTTGCAGGATATCTTACAAGATGTCAGCCTTGTTCACAGATAGGTTCTTCCTTGTTCCCTTGCTCTTCATGGCCACTTATTTGTCATGTGAGATTTAGAGAGTGTCTAATCTCATCTTTCACCCTTATTTCCCTACTTAAACAAAAAAATTAAACAAACAACTCCCCGCCAAAAAGCTTAAACCAGTCAACCAACAAAAAAACCTCCAAACTAAATAAATACTATATAAAACTATTTAAATATTTGTGAACATTTACATACATTTGTAAAACACTTCCAGGTTCTGTGCTGGCAAAGCCCCACCAGTGAGGAGTCAGCTGCCCAGTTACAGGTTTTGTAATAGTTGGAGCTTGCTCTGTGAAATAAAAATTGGGTATAACATGGGATCAGCCTTAAAATTATAGTCTCTGGTTTGTTCCCATACTCACTGAGCACCTGGGAGCTCAGTCCTTCCCACAACTGGTTGTTTCCCAGCAGGGACTCCCTCTACTCCTCCTCCTTTTCCTTCTGTAATCTCAGGCAACCTTCCTCTCATTCATCTCTTTTATACTGGAAAAAATATGCAATAAAAGGAGAGAAAATGTTGATCTCCACAGATCTCAGTAGATGTGTTCAAGAAGATTTAAAGAAGCTTTTCAGTGATATGCTTTAAGGATATGTTTGGGGTTTTTTTGTCAGAGATTATTGCTTTTAGACCTTTATTTTTTTATTTTTTGTCCTCTAAACAGACAGATTGCTTACTTCTTTATATGTTTACTGGGGCTCAAATTGCTACTTTTAGTATTTTAGAGAAGTGCTAGCAATAAGGTGTATGTTTTTAGTTGTAGTCTCCTCTTGTTCTCATCATTTTGGTTTGAGTAATTCTGATTTTTTTTGTAACAGATGGTTTGGATGTGGTCATTATTTTCTGTAGTCAGTTCTTTTTCTCCAGTGTTCTTGGTTGAAAAATTCATATTTGTAGTATGAGGTACAAGTGACACTTGATGATGAGTACAGAAGAGGCTCAGGGATTTTTTAAGCACTTGAGTGAGAAGGTAAACTTGCAGAGAAGTATTGAATTTAGTGGTCATAAAACAAAACAAAACACTTGCATAATTTAGATACTCACTTGTATACATTTAGATACTCAGTGCATGCTCCAAATTTGCATCATTTGTGTACTACAAATACAGTGTGCAAAATCATTTTAATGTAGAATTTAATCTCTGTGTTTTCTGGTTTCTGTGGAGTATATCTGGTATCATCTGCTCCTCTTTTTGCTCTGTTGCAGCAGACACTGATGGCTTGGCAGTAAAATAGCATCTTAGACAAACTGTCTCTTTCAAAAAGTGTTTCTTGAAGATCGTAAAAATTTAAGTAAAAACAAATCTGTGAGAGATACTATTCATTTAGCTGTCTTTTCCCTCTGATCTTTTTCATAACCTGTGCTTCCCTACACCAAAGGCAGTTTTTTATTAAGGGTATGGTCTGTGTCCCAAGCTATGCTGCATTGCCCTTGCCCTCTTCTATTGTTTACTCATGTATTGTGTAGACAATATGAAGACCATTTTCAGATTATTTTAACAAAAAGAAAGAACACTTGGAATCTGTAGCACCCATGCAATTCAGTAAGGACAAGGAAAACTGGAGGGTACCTGTGCAAGCCTCCATGCTGAGAGATGAACACACAGGGTAAATCTGGTGCTGCAGGTGGGTCTCACACTCACACTCATCCTTGGATCATTTAATGAGCAAAGAGTGTTTGTCTGGAACACAAAATGCAAATCTTCCTCATGCTGAAAGGAAATTCACGTTCCCCACAACTAAGGTGAACTACTGTGGATGAGAACATCTTTATTTTATTTCTGGGAAGTCCCTTTCCAATACCCAAACATCACTGTTCAGTTTGTGAGGTTTCAGTAATAAGCTGTATTATGAAACAGGGAACAAAACAATTGGTATTTCCAAAGAAGGTTTGGAATATCATTGCCTTTCCCTTGGAAGACATTTCAGCTGCCTTCCCCCTTTGCCCTCCACTCTGTAAAACTCAATCCCCTGTGAGAAATTCAAATCTATGAGCATGGCAAGGACATTGTGGAGCCCAGGCAGCACATTTGCATATTCTCATAACCATAAACATGTATTTTTTCCATTTGTGCTGTGATGTTCTCCATTCACATTCTAAGTGGCAAAAGCTTTTATCTGTGATTGGGCCCAGTCCTCAGTGGACAAGAACTGAGTGTATCACATGGCATTTATTTATCTCAAAAAGTTGTCTTTCAAGACATGTCTAAAAACATATGGGAGTTATGTGAAGCAAAGCAATTGCAAGTTCATTTGTTATTTCAACAAGCTCATTTCTTATGATTTCAGTTGTATAATAGATGGGGAGCTGTTTGCAGGTTCTTTGTTGTCATATATTTTCCATTTGGTTCCTTGGGTTAAGGAAGTGAAAGGCTGAACAGAGGAGTGGCTGGTGTTACACCATCTGTGGGGTTTTTGCCTTCCCTTCTCCTGAAATTCTTTTCAGGCTTTCATTTAGAGGCTGTGAGTCCTGCAGGACTGGGGATGCAGCCATCACCTGATGTGGTGCTCTTGCCATTTGGGGTCCCAGGCTGGAAAATTCTGTGTATATCTCTGTATTTGGTGTATTTCTGTCTGGGCAATCATTTGTTGGGTTTGTGCATCACTGGGCCATGTCCAGCATGAGAGATTTTCAGCATCTTCCTCAGTAATCCTTTACTTGCAATTGCCCTATGATGGCTCATTGTGTTAGTTACTCCTACAATGGATTTATGAAGTATTATTGGTGCACAAGAAGATATTTATTCTACAACAGTGGAGTAAAAGCATTTCTCCAAAGCCTATTGTCTCTTATATCAGTTCTCCCTAGGGAGGGAAGATACATCACATATTTGCTGCCTGTCACTTTTAGTTTTGGTTTTGTCTTGTACTTTTTGTTTATGCGCTATCAACAACCTTTTCCACGTTGAACAGAATGAGTAATTTTGTGAGTTATGGTTTGTATGGACTCCTTTCCTACCTACAACAAAATGTTCCTGCCTGATGAGAGGGATCCTCTTCCTAATCCTGAGTGTCACGAAGAAAAAAATGGATGTTATTTTTTCAAAAATCAGAGATATGATTGGCTTGGTAGCTGTTTACAGGATCACAACACTATTACAGACCTTTGAGATCTGTAAGTACCAGGCACCAGAAGCTTGGTACAGAAGAAAGCATTTGACCTTCATGATGTATGTACCTAGTGATGATTTGGCCATGGCAAAGCCATATTTTCATGTAATCTTTATCTATATGACCACGAAGAAGTGGTACAGAGATATTCAGTACATATATTTTAACCTTATAATCCTTTTCTCATTGCTGCCATTAACTTTAATTTAAAATAATGCAGGTCAATATGATGGATTGAGCAGCTTATTAATTATATTCTTTGCATCAGGAAAGAACTTGGGAGGTCAGGCTTTTTAAATGGGTAGAGAATGAGAGGAACTCACCTGGGGCTGGTTCTGAAATGGGATTTTAGTGGGCTGTGTGTTGGTAGAAAGGGGTGCAGGGAAGAAATGAGTTTTCTGCATTTGGCATTTCATTGCCTTCCACCAGAGCTGGTGGAGTGTGTGGCACATCCATGAGCCCCACAAAACTCCAAGTGTTAGGAATGGTGACACTTGCTCCTCCAGCTTCTGTAATAATTGCAGAATCATCTCACAGCAGCCCTATGGGTTGAAGTGGAACTGAATGCATTTTTTTGCCTTTCCCAAAGACATTCTGTTTAGCTGGATTTTGTGTAGGAGGGATGTAATTATCACCTCATCTGTGAATCTGCTCCGGACTATTTTTACTTTTTCAGTTGTGTCTCTCAGAAAAATGAGAATAGGATAAAATGGTAAGTTAACAGTTTATATCCTGGTTTATAGGGGTTGAATTTTTGGTAAATGTTTCTGATTTAGGTTTTTTTTTTAGTGCAAGGAAGAGTGCCAGGCATCATTCTTGTCTGACATGCTTTGCTGTAGGCAGTGAAGTTGAGCTGACAGTTCAGTGGATTTTGTTAAGAATACCTGGTCAGAAATACCTATTGCATGGTCTATGATGGCTCCTTTTAAAATATGAAAAAAGCAGCTTGATATATCATATTCTCACCAGCTCATCTGACATGCCATTGTGTTGACTTTGCTGGGAGATATCCCATGTTTCATCCCCTTGCAGCCTTCAGAGCCATGTTTGAGGCAGCTCAGATGTTTCACTGCCTTTTTATTTCGTTTTAAAGGGTGTCAAAAATGCCTCATTTTTCACATATTTCTTTTCTCTTTGAAAAGAGTGTCAGAAATACCACATTTCCCATAGATGCTCTAAACCTGAGGCCCAGGGTGGCCTCCCATATCTCTGTGCCTGATCTGTCAGCTGTGCTGGAGCTGGAATGATGTACTCTGGTAACGTGGGTGAACAACACCCATCCATTAAAGGGGAGCATTTTAAGTCATGCTCTGAACCAGACCAAGAGCAAACTGAAGGCAAACAGCTGGAGGAAACTTTGGGAGCTGAATGCCCAAACAGCAGGTGTTGTGAAGCAGCAAACAAGCTCAGAGCCCAGTTCCTCAAAAGTTGTCCAGGGAGTCCTGTTTCACTGCTTCATGGATAAACCTGTAAAATGTGGAGAACAGCAGCTGTGCAAAGACAAATAACAACCTGATAATCAGGCTCCTGTTGGCATTAAATAGTTGTGAGAGTCCAGTGATCCAGGGAATCATAACTATAGTGTGGAATGAAATATCCCCCAGTGGCAACATTAAATTCCTCCCCTCCTTAGGAAGGTCATAGGGGAGAGCTCTCCTGATCTTCTGATGGTATCCAGTACCATTATTTTCTGTTTTAATCCTAATCCAGCCATAGCTATACACTCCTGTATTACTTAGGCATCTGTGCCTACATGGCTAAATTAGTTCCTAAGAGTTTGGTTGCCATTTATATATAATATTTACATACATAGCTGAGTGTTTATGATAACAAAGCATGCAGTTAAAAGACTGATATTCTTAAAAGCCTTTATCAAGCAATATATCATCTGTTCTGTCTTGACAGACTGCAGGCTTCCTAGTGATGCTCACAACAAAATTATTCTGGAGGGACGCTGCTTAAAATTGCCTCATTGCTGATACTTTAATTTTTGTTTTGTCTTGTTTTTTCTATGCTACAATATATAATTTATAAAATTTAGATTGCAAGCAATCTAGATACTTGTGGAAAGTAATATCTGTATGCCTGAAAGTAATATCTATATCAATACCTTTGAGCTGGGATGGCCCTATTTCTTCTCACATTATCCTAAAATTTGGTGTCTAATGAAAAATTTGTATTACAACAATATAAAAGGAGTGGAAGATTAAAAATGCTTTTGGACCAAAGTCTCCAACTGGATCAGTCCCAGGACTGTGGCAAAAAGCATGGGCTGATTTAATGAGTGAGTAATCATATCAGGAGAAATACCAGTATAATATATCAGTAAAATCATATCAGGAGAAATATCTCAGCTTTGGGCTTTACAGAATTGGAGGGGCCCTGTTCTGCCTTGCTGGAGTTGTCACGTGAATATCTCAATTCCACTTCACTTGCCTCACTCTGTCAGGCTCTTGAGTTACAAAGCAATGAAACTGCCTAAGAGAGGCTTGGAATAACTTCTTTCAAACGATACAAAACCAATCTCTAAATCTACCAGGATTATTCTTTTTTTTATTTTAGCTGCTAAATTCCTGTCACAGTAGAACTGAGGAAGAAAAAGCAGGATGGTTATCAAAAGTGTGTGATATTAACTTCCATTACTGCACGGCCTGCTGTGAGCAGAAATGCTTAGATGTAAAAGCAAACAGAAATTCCTGCCAAGAGGGGAGGTGTTCCAAACACACAGGGTGGGGTCAGCATCAAGAAAAAGTGACAGGTTGGAGAGGGGGAACTGTGTATAGGCTGTGCCATAATGAATGGTTATTGTTCCACAAGCCACTTGGTGCAAAGTGAAAAAAATTTCTATCTAGAAATGATTGCAAAAAACAAACCCCAAAACAACCCAAACCCTGATTCTTTTCCTTTCCACTTGAAGTTCTATATTTTTATATCAAGTGACCATATTCTGGAAAGCACAGCTTGATAGTCAAAGGTCCCAAGCACCTAATGTCTTTAAGATATTTAAATGAAGTACAAGTATTCAGAACTACTGAAAACAGTGTCCTTGATCATTCAGTAGGCAACATGATACATTTCTCTGTTTGTTTCAAGAGAAAGTGTTCAGGAGAGCTCATGGGACATAAATACACATATAGGTCTCATATAGGACTCATGGGAAATGTTCCAATGCTGGAACCAAAGGGGAAAGATTTCCTTCCACTGGACCAGCACAATTGTGGGTCTTTGGACTTTTGTGTCAGGGCTGGAGGCTTCCTCCTCCTTAACTAAAGGCTTAAAATTGGAGAAGAGCCAACCTGAGAATATTATAAGAGCAGGGAAAAAATTAATGGTAAAAGAAAAGGGAAAACCTCAGCCCTGTAAGTAAATGCCACTTGCTCTGCAGAGAAGACACTATTACCTTTGAGAAGTTGGAGGAGTGAAATTTTTAACCATTTAACCATTCAGAAGGGCTTGGAAATTGTATTCTAAAATGTACTTATTAACACTGAAAGGAGAAGATAAAAAATGTTGCAAAAAAAGGTGATATAGAATGCTGCTTAAAAATGTATTGTGTTACACTTCCATAAATGTTACACTGGAAAATCTTTGAGAGACGTAGCCTGCCCTTTAAACCTTTAGGCATTTATGGCCTTAATTATGCTTTTCACCAAGATTTTGCATATTTAATATTTCCTTTTAGAGCTTTCAAGAGTCTCAGTTATTAATTCCACTGAGGATTTATAGGTCTTCTGAATATCCTTTAAGTATAAAGATTGTAGACTCATCAAATACTGTTTTCTTCCTTTAAATTTTTATGATTTCTGTATCAAACAGGCAACTGCAGTTTTAGAGTTGAAAGTACAATATTTATTGCTGGAGGTTTCTCTCCACCTTTCCAAAGAGAAGCAATTCCCCCATTTCTGCAGTGAAATCTGTGTCTTCAGATGTGGTTACAGAATGCAGACAAATGATCTCTAACTCACAAGAACAGGCAGGTACTTTTCATACTGCATGGCCAAAACAATAACATCTCACCTAAAGATGCTATTTATAGAGTGAACCACCTGCCATGGAGAACAGTGTTAACCAGGGGCCTATGAATAAATCATGGAGCCTAATTTTCCGTTATTACAGCCATTGTTTAAAAATGCATGTCTAGCCAGGACTTTGTAATGATTTTGTATTACTTAAAAAAACTTGTACAATTTTTTCCCCCTCAATTATTTAATTACTTCTTCATTATCTTCCCTCTCCTCCAGTGTTTGTAGAGCTTTTCAAAACCAATCGGACAAAAAAAAAAAAAAAAAAAAAAAAGAAATAGGAGAAAAGGACTTTTTTTTTTTTTAATTGCCCCTGAGACTATCAATGCTTTAGATATTTTTATGCTTCTTTCTTCAAATGCTTTCACCATGTTATGCCTTGGCGTCTGTAGCAAAACCCATTAGCTGTGACAGGTTAAGATGCCTCCACCGGGCTCCCCGCAAAGGAGCTGAGTGAGTGCCAGTGATGATTCCCTGCCACGTGCCACAGCAGCTCTCTGAGGAAGGCAAATCCAGAACTCTGCTCTTCACCCCCCAGTCCTGTGGGGGAAGCTGCTCTGGGAATCTCAGTTGCTTGGTGGGGGATTTTTCACTGCTGGCTGCACCATGGCTTTGGTTCATTAACCCACAGGCAACAAGGACGTTCCTCACTCAGTAGATCTTTTGCAGCACTTAGGGAATTTTTTAGCTTTAGAGAATGCTGTAGGTGGAAGACACGATGTACTAATTAAATTGAATTTCACTGACTGTGGAAACTCCATCAATGTGAGCCAACCTGTACGTTCTGCATGTCATGGTACTACTGAGCAGGAGCTAAACCAACCCTCTCCAGCATCTCTAAGTTGGTCCCAAACTTATTTGACCTCTTCCCAGCTGTTTCCATACGTGTAATGGGATTCATATTCCAGATCCTGCATGAGGATTATTCCTGAGCAGTCCCCATTGAGATCCCTGAGAACAAACCTCACATGTCCTCCTGGAGTTATTGTAAATAGGTGTGGATTATTCATTGCTGTATTAACTCTGCAGAATCCCATCCCATTTAGAGATGGATCATATGTTCTTGTGTTAGAGGATGTGTTTGACACATTTTTTCATGCACATAAAGAAGAGCAGTGAGGAATTAATGGCATGATCCAGGCTGGAAGGAAACAGTAATTTCATAATTCCCACACTGAGAGCTTTGTTTAGATGAAGCTCTGATTGAAAAAGTCATAAGCAGACTCTCTGTAACTTTGCTAAGGCTAGGAAAATTAATATATTGAAAACACAGGAAATAGATGTTGGTATTTCTGATCCAAATTGACCAGACTACTTTCTTCTCCTGCCATACCAGCTTAATAATCATGAATTTGTTTAAATTTTTTTTTGGTAGCAGAGTTTTGCAGTGTTCTGTTACTTTGGTTCCACATAAAAGATTGAGCTATTCTTTCAATATAAGGCCAATATTCCTTATGAATTTGTGGGTGCATGATCTTTCCAGAAGAACCTGCTGCAAGCAAAGGCAATAGCATAGCTGGCAAGGCAATACCCAAACTTTTGGTAAGGTTTCTTCCCTCTAAATCTCAAATAACTTGAAAAGGGGGCAAGAATATTGTTATGTTCACTTTAAAGATGGATCAGATGAGACATAGGAAAACTAAGTGGTTGTAGATGAAGCAGAGAAAGAGCTGGAAATGGAACAGGTTCAGCCCTCCTGAATCCCCTCTCAGTTCCCTTTCCCATCATTGCTCTCAAGCTTCTTGTTTTGAGTGCCTCCTACTAAAAGGGTTTGGAAAATGTCATTACAGTGCATATTCATGTTGAGAATAACTGATGGCAGAGACCTGGTTCCCACTCCTGTGGCTCCTTCTTGCAGCACTGAAATCTGCTTGCAGAGGCCTCTGCACCCTCCTGCTGCTGCTCCTCTGCACAGAGCCAGGAGCTCCTGCTGGAAATTCAGCTCAGCCACGTCCCACTCTGGTGTCAGTGCCCAAGGAGGTGCCAGTGGCTGCTGCAATGATGTGATCTCAAGTCTAGAAAGCACGAAATGTGCCACTTTTTCCTGGTGTGCTCTGCTCCCTGAATAACAAGGGAAGGTAATGAACATGAGACGGCAAATGCATTGCAGGATCTGCCATTTCAGAGGTGTTGGCTCCTCTTTAGCAGTCTCTGCGCTTCCACCCACCACAATAAATTCAGATTAGGTATTGAAACATCCAGTTGAAAAATGTGTTTAGGGTTGCATAACTTACATTCTGATGCATCATCTAAGATTCTGGTACAGGGCACCCCACAAAGTGCTGCAGAAATATAAAAAGAACTGGATTTAGGTTGTGATCTCACTTGTCCAATCCAAAATTTTGACAAATGTGTAATAGATGGGATTTTCTCTTTTGGGAAGGTAATTTTTAATTATCCATCCTACTAATGTACTTAACTGCCTTCACAACTCTAATTCTAACATCTTCACATTGCTAAAAATCCAGTTAATTTTAATTCCATTTTCCAAGCCCAACAGTGCTCTGTTACCTGCCATAATGCCATAAAGGGATTATTTAGCAGCTTTAAAATTATATTGCAGGTATTAAGTCCCTCGATGTAGGCCCTGCAGTTTTAACATGGACAAGTCAAGCTCAAATTAATTAAGATTTTAATAATGACTAATTTAAAAACAAATTTTAAAATGTTGTTTTCTTTTTAAAAACAACTTTTTTTCCTTTATATTTTTTTAGCTGCATCTTTTACCCAAGCCAAATAAATATCTTCAAAGAAAGGGTGAGCTGTGCTAAAAGGATGAGGAATGAAAAACTGTTTCCACAGATCCTTGTAGAGCTGAGAGTCTGGGAAGACTGATACCTTGACTCTCCAAATGAGTATCACAAAAAATCGTTGTACAGAAATGAAATCTATTGTCTCTTTCTGAAACTTCACCCAGCCCAAGAGGCGTTTTGCAGGTCTTGAACCACTCCTTGCACAACCTTGTCATTATTTCAGGACTTTCGTTCTTAGAAGTTACTGTGAAAAATTGAGGCTCAGTCAGTGTGGGCTCCCAGTGATCCTATTTTCATGCTAAAATAAAATAATTGCTCATTTTTACTTCAGTGGGTATAGGACAGGCAACCCCTCTGAGAAACTGATGAGGGTTTCTGCTTCCCCATCCCATGATCAGCAGAGTGACCAAAGCCCCTGTTCCCATTTGTGTCTGTGGAGGACAGAGAGATGAACACTGCACTTGAAAGATCTTCTATTGCAGCTGGAGGGAAAAGAAGAAAACAAAAAATATGAGAACTTTGAAGTTCTGCTTGAATTTCTAGACTAGAAAAGATAAACCAGCTTCTGTTTAAAATGTTCAAATTGAAGAAATGTGACAGTGGAATCAGTGAGAAGAGGAATGAGCAGTTCAGGAAGGATGTTTCTTCAGCCTGACATCTGAGGGAAAGGCTGCACTCCAGAGGTGTTTTTGGGGGGAATTGTTTGCCTGCAGTGTGGGAAATCCTGTTGCTTCTGAGGGGTGCTTTACTCTTGGGTGTTCTTAGGTGCCTTAGCCCAAGCAAACCATGCTCTTTCCCTGCTTTTTTTTCCCCTGGGATTCCTGAGTCCAGGCTTGGGCTGAGGTTTGGTTTTCTTGGTACATCCCAAGCACAGCTGAGGCAGGAGCGTTCCATGGAGAGGGTGTGGGTGAGCTGTGAGGACCTTTCTGAGACCAGCTCCAGGCTCCAGAGATAATTCCATGGGTTCCTCAGGAGGGTTTGGCAGCGTGGGGCTCAGGTGAGTCTGGGGTACAGGCTGGGACCTCATTGGGGAAGGATGTGGGGCAGGAAGGGCTTTGTGGGGATCCACAGGCTCTGCCTGGGGGGCAGGAAGGGCAGCTCACTTGCCCTGTTGAGACTGAGCTTGCCCATCACTATGGATGTATCCCATGGCTGTAGCTGATCCCACTCTGACCTGGCCTAGGAAAACATGGGCTCTAGCAAGTCAGACTAATTACCCATATCTATGTTTACAGATAGAAAAGAGATATCACAAACACAGCATGCATCCTGTGAATTACCAGGGGATCAATTAATTATTTTTAATAAGACGTGAGTTTACTCTGGATTAGAAATTCTTTTTTTTTTTATCCTGGTATTTTTTGTTTAAAGTTAATGCTTAAAATCTGTTAAATAATTAAAAAAATAAGGATATGCTTAAGTGTATTCTGCTGACAGTGCACTGAGTCAGTAGATATTTCACAGGCAGTAGTATGGCTTGAATGCAGATGATTCATTCATACTTCAGGCACTCTTGGTCCACGAGTCCTTAAAAATATCGAGTCCATTTTGGCTCAGCAGAGCCATCTAAAAGTTTACAAGGTGCGAAGTGGTTCTCAAATTGTTTGAATGGAGAATTACACTTTTAAGATAGAAGTGGCTGCTTTAAGCCTGGCTGCCCATCAGGAGGAACACTGCAGATGGATAAGGCAGAGGGATAAGGCAGTGCAGCCACCTCTAGAGCACACAGGGTGAGGGGAGCTCTGCTCACATATCCCATATTTCAACAAAAGAGTGGTTGAATCCACAGCCTCATGGCCAAATTCTCCTGTTCTAAGCAGAACTTGGCTGCAGCATTTGGTCACTTTGGGCTGGCTGCTATATCTCATACTTTATTTGTGCACTGAAATGATGAGGGTTTTTTGCTTTGGTTTGAGATCAGGGCTGTAGCAATGAGCCTGCCCTCCTCTGCTGCCAAGGGGAATCCTTGTTTGATTCCAGCCTTTTTCTGCTTGGGAAGCATCAGCTGGGCTTTCAGCTCAGGCTGTCCTGCTCCCTGTCCTTTCCTCTAGTGCACAAAGCTGTTCTCTTCCCATCTAGTCTGGGCTTCCAGAGAAAAATCAGTGTGGAAACCAAACTGGCCATTTTCATACAGCATTATCAGTATTTAATACTTTGTATTAGTATTAAATAGTTAATACTATTTAATAGTTAGCTGGGTCAGGTGCTAGAAGTGATTTTGCCTAAAGAGAGATAAAGAATTAGGAGTCTCAAACTGTCTTGTTTCAGCACAGAATCATCACAGAATTGTTTGGATTGGAAGGGACCTTAAAGACCATTTAGTGCCAATGCCCCTGCCATGGGCAGGAACACCACACATTAATTCATTCTGGAGCCTCTTTTATATTCTTTCCTTTTTGCTCAGTGTCATTCTTTCCTTTTTCTCTTTAGTGTCCCTCTCTGAGAGAGCATCTCATTGCTTCAATGAAGGGAATTTTCAATGTTTAACAAAACATTTTCCTGAGAAGCACAATAGACAAAGTTGGGCTGTTTTTATTCCAAGATTTAATGGATTCTGATGTGCTAGACATATCAGTACAGAATCACTCCAGGACATGACACTACATTTGCATACAGGGAATAAGTAGCGTTTAAATGAAAAAAAAAAAAAAGGAGTTTGAGAACAGTGTGGTAAAACTGTGTAAGAAAGTGGAATATATTGTGATCCATTTCCAGATTTTCTATTTAAACATGAAGAATCTGACTGGCCTGCTGTCCATAAAAGACTGAGTTAAAGAGTCATTTGGCTACACTTAATCCATGCCCTGGAAACAATCAAGAATTGTTCCCCACAGAATATTTTCTAGTATTTTTGTCTTGTGATTGAGGGTAAGCTGCAGTCATGAGATAACTGGGTGCAAGTTCAATTCACATGCTAACTCTTATTCCCAGAAGAGCACTGTGGAGACATTATATTAAAACTTTCTGCTCTGTCTATACCTCCGAGCATTATTAGCAGGCTCTGGAGATGTGAATGTACAGCTGCCTTCTGCTGGAGTCTGTGTCTGAGGCTCATACAGCCAAGTGCAAAGAAAGATTCATCGAAGAAATTTCTTCCTCTGCTTCCCTTTGTTCTCTAAAAATTCCTTATATTCTTTATGTTAAACAAAACTTAATTCAAAATTCTCAAAGTACCTTGCAAGTCCCACTGCCACAGGCAAGTTCTCATCATTTCAGTGCACTAATCATTCCTGAAGTTGCTAAATGTAGTTTAGGTATTTCTATTTTTAACTATTCTTTACAGCAATTAATTACAAATGTGCTAGATAGGCTTTTTAATTAATGAACTTTCAGTGTTTTCTAAAGTTAAAAATAAATGCTTCAATCAAAACTAAAAATTCCTCTGAAAGAAAAGCAAACAGAAGCATCTATTTTGGTTCCAGAGTAGCTGTCTCAGACAGCACGTGATGGCAATCTTGTTTACGTGATTTTAGAAGACAGCTTTGACCACAGGCTGGAGCATTACTGTTTTTTACATAGTTTTGTCTGTGTTTAGCATGGTTTCCCTCTTTATTGGCTGTTATGTTATGTGTCTTCATTATTCCTAAAAGGCGTGCCTCACCCATTGGGACAAAATGCAAGTTCATCTCAGCCCATGCAATCAGGTGACAAAAATCCCTTCTGCAGTTTAGGCATAAACTTCCTTCCACATCTGACCTTTTACTCCTGAGCAGGGAAGTTTATTGACTCCCTTTCCTAGCAGTAGTAAGTAGCAGGGCCTTCTTTCCACCAATCAATCCATATAATTTTGTGAAGAAACAGAGCGTGCTGGTGGTGTGATTGATTTACACGTTATTTATCTTTTTCTGCCCAGTTCAAATTGGTCAGCCTGATCCTATTCACACGATAAAAATCATCATGTCTCAAATTACTTACTCAATAAACTGTGGGTTTGTCTATTATTAGTGATCATTAGTGTTATAATACAGCATGGAAATTTAGAGCAAATTAACTACATATGCAAGCTGCTGGGCTCATCTGCAGTTAATCATAAGCATACTGTTCAAGTGGGCAGAGGATTTTGCAAGAATATTTCCAGGAAGAATTTGTGGGAGGAGAGCTAAATATCCTTGGGTTGTTATATTTTTTTTTTCCACACCGTAATCTTGGCCTCCTGAATGAATGTTTATCTGAAACACAGTCAATGACTGAAAGCACAAAAGAGAATTATAGCTCAAATTAAAAGACCTTCTCATGCTGCCAATTTCAAGGCCCCAAATTTTTATGCCCATAAATAATGAATGGAAGTTCCACGTTTGGTACAGCCTCCCCTGCGTGGTTCAGTCATTCCCTTTTAATAAAGGCCATGGTGGCCCTACACCAGGCTGGTGTGGTGGGATGTACAGCCTTGCATGTTATCTGATGGTGACACACACACTCAGCACTGTGAGTTATCACTTCCAGTCACTATTATTTCCTATGAAAATAATAGCTTCCAGTCACCGTGGGCTGCTCTGAGATTGCCTTCATACTGATGTAGATTAAAAGTGAAGGGATTTCCTGATAATTACTGGTTTGTCTGGCACAAGGCGGCACAGATGGAGGGAGGTTTAATGTAAGAAAAAAATCATTAGAAAACAGTCCTGGCTTTCTGCAGTTTGCAGTGCCCATTCCTCATCCTTAAGTACCACTGCAAGCTTCAGATGGGATCTGGTGGCTGGGGCTGGTCAGGTCTCTTTTGCCTGGAGACCTGAAAAAACATAAAACAGCAAAGACGCAACAGAAATATCCATGAACTCAAGGAGTTCACACACCTTAGAGTGCTTCCCTCAGGTCCAGCTCCCTGAGCATGGCCTGGGATCATCCAAATGATGCTCCTGGGACCCTTCCATACCCAAAAGCCAAAAGAGGAGTCCTGCAGGCAGGTGTTGGCAGGACTGTCCCTGCTCCAGGGGACTCTTTCTAAAGATAAAGACCTGTTTTGATTTTGCTTTGAATTTTGTTGGTGAGACGAGTGAGTGAATCTTATGGGGGAAAAAGCACACCCTCGGCTTGCCAGGATTGCAGTGCATGCATGGCAGCTCTGCACACTCCTGCCTTTTTTAGCAAAATCTGCCAGGAATCTACCACAGTGCTGCAGCTGGAAAGGGCCTCTCCAGAAACAGGACGAATATCTCACATGCAGTGCTGTCAGGAGCTATTCTGTGAGCTTCTGCGGAAACCTGCAGGAGGCAAAACCTACGTGTGTGAGCGCTTGGTTTGAGATACAAGCATTTCCAAAGTGTTTTTATTTCCCACATTTTTAATGCATCAGGGTTAGGGGCTTGTCTGTGCAGCGAAAGTGTTGTGCTGCAGGTTAGCCTGAGGTGCAATGCTTCTCTGAGTGGCACCTGCCAGCTCCCTTTGTTGGTGGAGGTTAGAGTGAGACCCAAACTCCTATTTTGAAGGCTCCAGGAGGAGTTTTAACTTTTCTGTCACTCTGCTCCAAAAGAGAGCAATAAGTACTTGTGAAAATATCATGTTCCAATAAATGTTTTTGTCTAAAAATAGTTTCAAACCTCTTTGTAAGACTTAGTGCAAGACAGCTTCTCCCATCCATCCATCCCATTCCATCCATCCCATTCCATCCATCCATCCATCCATCCATCCATCCATCCATCCAATATGTACTTTCAGCATCCTTCTTGCTGGAAGTCCCAGCAGCTTGATTTCCCTTTCTCCATCCCATAGGTGGCCTCCTAAAGAAATCCTGTCTTTTCTGGGGGGGAAAATTCTGTCTTCCCCATGCTCTCATTGCTGGCAGCATCTTACCTGTGCCTGCTTCCTTCTGCTGCCAGGGAGCCATGTCTGAAATATTTCCCTGTTGTTGGAGTAGGGAGTGTTCTGATGGCAGAACACCAAGTCGGGGAGCTTTATCTCTGAGCTTCCCCCACTCCAGCAGAGTTCTCACCCACAGACAATATTTCTTTTCCCACAATCATCCCTCTCCACCACGTTATCCAGCAGGGGCAGGGCGTGCAGCAGGAGGCAGGGGTGGCTCTTTGCCCCTTTCTCTGACCCTCACTGTGCTGCTGGCTCTGCAGTGCAGATGGAAGTGCTGGTCTGAGGCCCCAGTGCCAGCCCCCACGCACATGCTGGCACACCTGGATAACAGCTCTACCTGTTTACAAATTACCCCAATTTTCTGCTTGATTCAGCAGTAACTGCTTACCCTCCCCCGTGATGTAATTAGGCCTTCAGAGTTCATGCGTGCCTATTATGATCTCTCTTGTGTTTTGTCTTTTTTTTCTGTAGCAGTAATCATATATATATATATGTATTAAAATTTCTTATCAATTGTTCAGCTAAATTATGCACAGTGGGCCACGCTAGCCCTCCATTAACATAAAGTATGCTAAACAACGTGTTTTCTTTCTGATAATTATGCTCTAAAGTACCAACTGCTTATTCTAGTGAATTTACCTTCCAGTTTTTCTTATTTCTTTAAACTTTTAGCTGCCTTCATGGCAGGGCAAGTGCTCCTTCTGCTGTCAGTGAACCAGCCTAATTATCTTTCCTATTATCATCAGAACTTCCAGATGCCTAATAGCCGGGCACTCCATGTTGAAATGAACTATTAGAGCCCATCCAAGATGATTGCTGCCTGATCACGTAAAGATCTTCCCATCAGTTGGAACAAAATATTGCTTCCTAACCCCATCAAGGAGTTAATTGCATGATGCATGTTAGGGAGCTGTGGAGAGCAGGATTTTGGAGAAGCCTGCCTGTTTTTGCTTGGCGTCTGTGCCAGCCTGGCTGCAGCTCTGAGCTTTGCTGTGCCACACTTGGAGCCAGCAGCCAGAAATGGAAAACACATTTTTGTGTTTTCCACAACACCCAAGGTGTGGGAGCAGAGCTCTCCCAGCCCAGAGCCCCCTCCTTTATCAGCTCCTGAAAAGCAGCGACCCTGCTCTGCAGACCTTAACAGCATCAGCTGTTTGAAAGCAGGAAACAACAGGGTTTAGGTCCAGGGGATGTTTCTAACCCTCATTTTACAGAGAGTTTATTTCTGAAAAATTTGGCTTTTGTCTTTGGGTATCACTGGACACCTCAGACGTGAATATCCTATTTAGGATTTTCTAAAGGTGATTTGCTTAACTTCCTACAGGCCTCGTTGTAATGAAAAAGTGCTATTTGATACAGCACCATCAGCTTTTGAAGTGTTACATAGCTTATGTGGCTAAAAATAGGTAAAGCAATTCTTTGGAAAACTGTTAAAAGCAATGGGTTTCATTGTGTCTTAGATAAGGGTGAGTAACAACCTTAAGAAACCAGAACAAGCTGTTTCTTTGCCCACACGATCTAAACAGACGTTATCTTCAAGATAGGAGTTGTTGTTGGGGTTTTTTTCAGTGGTGAATGAGCCAATGGAAATATTTTTGTTATTATTCTTTTTTTTTTCCCTACCCAGAACAGGAATATCTGACCATAGACAGTGTTAGTGATATTTAAGGATACTCGTTACCTCCTAGAAACTGCCCTACAGCATCATCTCAGCAAAAATGCAGTCTAGGAAAATCCTTTTTTTTTTTTTTTTTGGTTCTCATTGTACTTTGAAATCTCTTTTTATTCAGAAAAGAATTTTCAAAGAGGGGTAGAGTTGTTTATAGTACACAGCCTTGGACTTTTAATGAACATCCCCGTGATTTGAGATGAGGAGAAAATAGTGTGCAGCACCCTGGAAATTACATGCACTTTCAGAATAAAGAAATCTAGATCAGAAAGAAGCATCAAAAAGAGCAACCAAAACAATCTTTAGATTTTCATAAAGAATTATTTCAGACTATTTCAACAGTACCAGTGTAAGATTTATAATGAGGCTCTGTTGGACTCTTCATGCAGTTGACTGAAACATTTTTAGCTTTTTATAAATTTAGGTCAAGATTTAATTTTCACCAGTTAGAACAAAAGCAGAGCTGTTCCAGCACAATGGCAGTTGCAGAGCCAGGAGGCTGAGTCGTACTAGAAACATGAGAAAATAATGTGGGTGTCAATTTTGAATATGTAAAGTTGTGTCAGCGTGTGAATGAAGATCCAATTCATTTTTGTGAAACTTTAGACTAATTAGTTTTATAATTTGCACAGTAAGGTAATGTAAATGTATTGCTGCTGCTTGACTTTTTTCTTAATCCTTTGAGTGAATATTTAATCTTTTTTTATATATTAGAATTAAAGCAACTTGGAAGATATGAATAATTAATCTAATTATATGCCGATCACTTTAATTTCTTTAATGTTTTAGATAAAAAAAAAAACAACTTTACAAATTGGTTTAGGTTGGAAAACCCTTTTAGAGGATTTTGTATTTCATCAGTAAGTGCAATTTAGAGGATACAAGCTCTGGAAGTGCGACATTAAGTTTACAGTTATGCAAATGGCACAGCTAATCCTGTGACCAGGTTCTCAAGGTGTGCTTTCTGAATTCACAGCCTGAATCTCAGAAGTGGAATTTGCCAGTTAAGGAAAGCAACCAAAGAGCTTTAAAATGCCAGAGCCCAGCAAAGGGAGATGTTGTAGAGAACCAGTAATCTGCTTATCTGTGATGTGGACTGAAGGACAGCAAAAACTGGGGATGGATGGGTTGGAGGGATGACTCTTGTGTTGTTTACGTGTGACAGGGGCTGTGCTTTGTGGGGTGGGGGACAGGAACCCCACAAATGTCTCTGCAATGGTTCTTCAGTGTGACTCTAATTAGATACAGTATGAACATGCAGTTATGGATAAATTGGAGCTATCTAGTTTGCATACATCTGAGCATGACGTGCATATGGAGTGCTGAGTGCTTCACTTGTGGAAAATGTAAACCCTGTGCAGATCATCACAAGTGTAGGAGTTTGTATCGGCTCTATTACGGTCGGCTATTTTTGGTGACATCCACAATCACTTCAAATCGATTTGAAAATTTTCCTTTTTGTTTTTTTTTTCCTTTAATACGTGCATCGTCCTCTGTTTGTACAATTTGTAGCTTATAGCTATCTCCTTGGCTCTTTCCCTGCAGCCTGCTATTCCCTATTTTATGACTCTATCTTCTGGGGTTTTTTGTTGGTTTGCTGAGGGAAATGAAAGTACTGATCATTACTGTAGAATTAAAAATAGCTTCTAACAGCTTAGCCCAGGATCCAAAAATAGGCTCTCTTCCGGCTTATCCTGTCAAATATAGTGGGAACCCTAGTAAGGTAACATCTGTGAAAACCTCACTCTGGGTTTGTACCTGCTTTTTTCAGAATCTTTCCCTTGTGTCTGCATAATTCAGTCATTTCAGTCAGATTGTTGATTTTTCTTGTTCCAGATAGTTTGCCATTGAGCTTCCAGGAAAGGTCATCGGTCTTAGAGACTTATTTTCCCTTATGATGCTTCACTGTTTTATGATGTATTTATATGTCATTGCTAAGGAAAAAGGACAGAATAGCTATAGAAAATCTGTAGACAAATGCATACTAATATAAATGTTGATCTTCCTGTGCATGAGATTTCCATATGTCTTACCTAGTTTGGTGTCCTAGGGCCCAAGAATTTGTCATTCACAAGGACAAATGCAGACTTTAGATCCTGTGCTATTAATATTAAGCCACCATGCTTGACTAGTGGAGAAGTGCAAAATGTATCGTGGTGGCCACCCCAGCTGGACAGGCTGTGAAAGAAAATAAATACTTGTTCAACAGGAATGCCTTTTTCTCACCCCACTTCCCTGGTAATGGCTGTGACATCAGGCATAAAGGGAAGAGGTGGGTACCAGTCTAAGTTTAGAGGCCTGGGAATGCACATCTTGAAGCTATACAAATATTTTGGTGGGAATTGTCCATACCAATGCTGGGAGGGAGAAGAGAAGGGCCTGCCAGAGCACAAGCCCATGATGACATGGAAGTTTTCTGCACAAACATTGACTCTGAAACATCTCATAGAAACTCTGGTTATTTCTATGGTTTTGTCCATGAGGGGACTGGACTCCATAAATATTTACCAAAAATGTTAGAAGCACTACTGGAAGTTCCAGTACTTCCTCTCTCCCACAGGTCTTTATTTTTTCTATGGTTTGACAATTTTTCTTTTGTAGTTTATCTCTGTTACGACAACATATAAATAACATAAGCTTTGCAGAGGTCTCTGAGACACAATTGCTGTTTATTTTTAATGGTGAGATACACAGATGTAGACAAAAGTGAATTCTGTGCTTATTCCCTTTATTTTTCTCATCACTTAAGCATTTTTTAAATGAGGTCAGCTGTTCCAGGGTCCTTCTTTGAGTCACTGTTTGCCATCTGAACTTGGTTTAGGTTGGAAAATCCTTTTAGAGAGGGGTTCTCTAAACCCTGGGAGTGCCCCCAGTCCTACTGGCCACTGAAACCAGTTGATGCCCGGACTGGGGTTGTTCTGTAACCCTTCCTGTCAAGGTGCTTTGTGCTCTTCTCCCAGTCCAGAAGGTTCCTCTTTCATCTCCCACTCTTCACTTGCTCTGGGAGCTTTCCTGCATCTCTCTTCAAACACCTGGAGCCATTGTTTGGTACCTGGGAATTTCCCACTGTCCAAATGAAGTTCCCTGCAGAGAAGAATGGTTCTTGGCTTCATCAGAGCAGCCATTCAGTCAAAGTGTGTTAGTTCAGATTCACACTTACTGTCTCTGGCCTGTAGGTTGATGGTAAAGGCCTTATCAGCAACAGCAGATATGCAGAACAGAGGCAGATCATTTTGTAAAGCAACACCTCCCACATATCAAGAAATTATCTTCGTTATCTTTTTAGATGAATGTATCAGAATTCCTTTGAAATCTTGAGAGAACATTAATTTATATGGCTGATGTGACTTCTGATTCAATCCCATGGATCTCTAAAGGAGTGTTTGTAGACCTGTGTTAAAGTCCACTCCTTTTAAATTCCATAGGATTTTTCTATGAGGAAAGTGTGTGTAGCAGGTGTCCCCATAGCAGGTTAATGTCTGTGTATTGTCACCCTGACTAAGCCCAGCATGGGAGCTGAAGTGGAGTAGAAATCAATGAAATAGCATTAGGATGCAATTGTCGCAAATTATCAGAGAAGAAAGAAGACAACTGTAATTCACAAAGTAACACTTTACCAACTGCTCTCACTAAGCATTAGTTTAGTGTGTTTTCAATTTCAAGGCACTTTCTCTGGAAAATGCTTGGTCCATAATGACCATTATTATCACCATCCTAAAATCTGTGGAATTTAACCTAAACAAATTCCTCAAAGCTTGCACTTAGTACTGATGTGCTCCATCCCATTTATCTCCAGCCTCAGTGGCAGCTGTGCTGTGGGAATCATGCTTTTATTATGAGCACTGTACCATTCCCAAGGAAAGCTTCTGTGAGCTGCTGTACAAACACCCTGGTTTAGGCAGTCGCTGGCTCTGGATGTCCTATTTTGCTCACAGTGCCCAGCAGGACAAGGTCACTGCAGAATTTCTGTGGTGGCCAGTTCCCTTCTGTTTTATTGGCAGTCATCCCACCCAAGATCTTGTTACACCCCTGTGACACCCATAATTGTGTGGGCACAATACCTCTTGCCATCCAGCACTCCTGTTCACTACCAGCATCTTAGATTTTACCCTTTCTTTGTCCTGTTTACTGGCAGATAAATAATTGGTAGGATGCAATATTACTGCTAAAATCAGACAAATACTACCTAACTGGAAAATGCATTTTCCCTCATGCATACTGGATATATATCTACATTTTCTAGGTTACACTGATAATTGTCTCTTGGATGCAATGCAGTATTTGCATTTTGTCATTCATCAATTTTATTTTTTTTTTCCAAGGGGTAGGATCACTCAAGGGGCTGGTTATGTCTTTCATTTCCTGGTTATCCAGTCAGCTCCTGCTCACGCCAGCAGGAATTGAAAGCTATTATCAATATTGAGAACAGGATTTATGTGAGATGAGGATGGGATGTCAGTCAATCTCCTAATAGCAAAACATTAGTATCCCAGTAGCAACCTCACAACTATCAGTTTGTCCTGGGGCTCAATAGGGGATCAAAGGCTAAATCATCACCAAAGCAAAATTAATCTCCCTGCCAGGTCAGGATGGAAACCAATAAGGAATGTGCCCACTTGCAAGGGGATGTCTGAAGTATGAAAGTTTTCTTTGAGAATGCTTTTGTGACAGCTCTGCCCTAAACAGGACACCCAAGTCAGTAGGTTTGCCAAACTGCACTGAAAGGGCATTCATTTATTTATTAGAGAATTTTAAAGGTAATCAGCAGATTGGGTTATATCTGATTACAAGCTCTCCCTTCACAGGAAGGAGGTGAAGCCTACTGCTCCTTCAGGAAGGCAGGGGTGAAGTCTGTTTCAGTGATCAAGTTACAACACTCTGAGGCTGGAGACTCTAAAGCTGGGGGTCAAGCAGTAAAGTTTTGGTTATTTTCAGTGTAGAAAAGGATAAGAATCACTGGCCAGGGAGAAAAGAAAGAGACTTGAGATTTGAAGCATTAGAGTAATAGGTAGGACTAAAGAAACCAAGGAGCAGCCCAGACTGATGTGTGTGGGGTGATAAAGGAGCTTATGTGAAAATGTCATTGCCTCCCAGCTCCCTTGCTAGGCTGCTGCATTTATGGCTGGTCACACCTATTATCCATCTCTCCTGGTGTGAACAGGATGGGTCAGTCTTTGATATCTCTACCTTCCTATCTGGACACTGAATCTCTTTTTTTTTTTTTTTTTTTTGTTTTCGGATTTCTCTCCTTCCATCTTTCCCAAAAAATCATTTGAAGTGTCTACAACCACTCAAAGGTCCTCCAACTGCAACTTTTCTCTCTTAAGACTTGTGATATTTGAAGAAGGTAGAACCTTGCCAAAGTGAATCACCTTCATTTTAGATAGTGCGTGTCTGTGCATTACAAAATGCCTGTGCAGCATCTCTGCACTGCTTTCCACACCATTATTGATTATTTTTGAGGATCTGGTCACAGACCATTTGATTTAGGTTCCCTTTTTGAATATATAGCTTCTTTTATGAATTCCACTGTTTCCCATCACTTTCAGCCAGGTTTCTTGTGGTTGTCCTTTATCAATGCTTTGATGCATGCTTGTTCTTGCCACTTCCTCTGTCTCCACAATGCCTTCAGAGGTTTTGTTTGTAGTTTCTCTATTTCTAATTGCTGAAGATTCTATACCTTAAAATCTGAAATTTGATCCACTTTGGAAAAAATACCACTTTTCTTGCAGGCAATTAAAAATGGCAAACCTTTAACATGGATGTGTTCATGTCACCTTAGCACAAGCAGGGGAATGCAGAGCATTACAAGAGGGTCAGATATGAAAATTCAGGCAGCTCATAAAGTAGGAGTATAATTAAATGCTTGAACATGGAAAGTTCCTGAAATGATCACAGAGATGAGGAAAAGAGTCAGAGAAGTTTAGTTGGTTGAGAAATGTAGGAAATAATGTATTGAGAGGGAAGGAGAGATGAGAAGTATGGCAGAATGCAAGGAAGTGAAGGACATCTACATAGAGATTTCTGGCTAAAAGCAGAATGATATCTGTGAAAGCTCTTGAAAATGGAGTCCAAATTTGTATTAGACCCTGCAGAGAACATGAGATGAGGGCTGCTATGCACCAGTACATTATACAAGAGAGAAGACTCAGCGGGAGGCATGAGAAAGTCAAAGAAAGTCCAAGTAAATGTGTGAAGTTTGCAGAGAGAAACACTGAAGATTGATTTAGTAACAGATGTGCTCAGGAAGAAGATTAGGGAGAAGCAAATTTAGGAAGAAAATCCAAATATCAATATGCCTGCAGCTCTAGGAGTTTATATTAGGCTACTGAGAAGATTAATCAGATTTCAAAAAACCCAAGCGGTGTAATGCACGTCAGATTGTGCTCCACAGCATGCAAACCATGTGCACAATTTGCTTTTTTTTTTCCATAAAAAGCATGGTTATATATGCAAGTAATTTCCATTTTTCTGCTGCCTTATTTTTAACCCATTTAACAACCTTTATGATCACAGTTCAGTCAAGTAGCAGCAAGCGTGCCAACAACAGCATTCCAGCTGGGTTAATGAATACACACATGATTTCATGAAGGAATATATCTTTTTTGACCCAATTTCAACCTTTCCTATTTCAAGCTGTTTAATTATAAGATATATTGGTTGGAAACAAACACCCATTTATGCAACATTAGAAGTTAAAACAAATTCCAGATGCAATTATTTTCAGCAGCGAGTGCCTGTGATTGGGATGTGTAGGTAACAAATTAGTGGCACAGTTGATAAATGCCTTTCACAGAACAGATGCAAATAACCAGACTTCTGTGTTCCTTGAGTCTGCATGATAATAGGTTCTTTAAGCACCCTGCTAAGAATTAGGAAATTAGTCAAATGGGATCATATTTAGGTTGAGCTAATACTGCACAGCTGAATTTACCCACCATTATCTGTGGGCATAATTGGAGACAACTGTTTTTTGGACCAGCTGTGCAGGTCACAAAAGGATAATAATGGGGGCCCAGCCTTGCCATGTCAGATTGATAAATGTTTATAGCATAGTGAACAATTTAGGATTTTTTTTAAGACTCCTAGAACTGAATATGCCAAATTAAACTGCTCATCAATTGTACATAGTATGAGTTGGTGGAATTCACAGGGAGAAGAGAGAAAAGGTGTGCTAAGAGGAAAAGCATCTGAGAGGTGTCAGATAAAACTTTCCCACACACATAATCTTTTTTACACCTTTCTGTTAGTTGTTTTTCCTGCTATTTTCTCACCTTTCCTTTCCCTAGGTGGGTAGGTTTACATCAGTTTACGCTGATATTGTGGAATTTAAAGTGCCATTCGTGCACTTCTGGATTTGTCACTGGCTCTTTTTAGCATTTAGGCTTAATTTGTTTGAATAGCTTTTCTTGGTATTCTGACAAATATTTCTTTTAAATGTTACAACCAAGTACAGGTCTTTACTACTCCTAACCTATAAATATGTTAACAGCTATGCTATGTTTAGAAAATACAATGTGATATTAATGTGAAATGTATCTTAGCTGAATCCATTAGTCTCAAGCAGGTAAATAGAAAAGCACATTCTGATTTTAATTGCAAGAAATGTGTTTCATACTAAATGTCTGTCCTATTTTTTACTCTCTTTAAATGTGCTGTTAGGATTTACTTTTATATGTCCTGTGTATATACTCCAAATTACACTTTCTTTAACTGAATTCATTATTTACAACGAAAAATAGAGAACCTTAATTAAGTTAACTAGGTGACACTAAGGTTTAAATTACTAAAAATAAAATGTAGTTTCTGCTGAGTACTCTCCTTGTACTCTCCTTGTAGTGTTGACTTGAATTTGGCTGCTATCATAACAGAAAGGGGAGAGGTTAGAGATCTAAAAGTTTAATTTTATTTTAAAATACCCATCTAAATGGTGCTCCTGCTAATTTCCCTGAACTTCACAGGATTACATCTGCAGTAATGGCCAAAAATAGTTCTGGAGCCCACAGCAGCTTGCAAGGAGACTGCCGGCAGCTGGACTTCTGCTGGCTCTTGGTCCCCAGGTCCTGAAATCCCAGGGGGATTGGGCAGATGAGGGAAATCTTTACCTGCTGATGGCATGGTCAGGCTGGGAGGTGACATTTCTGCTCATGGGGGCAGCTGTGGGATCTCCTAAAACCCCATCAGTGGCAGAGGGGAGGCTGCTGCTGGCTCTGGTGTGGCACAGCTGGATGTGCCGTGCCCCTGGAGCAGCCAGGGCAGGGGCTCTGCAGGGCAGATAGCACAGCGTGGGGACAAGGGGACAGCCCACCACCATGAGCTCAGGGCCCTGGAGTGTGACACTGCTCCTCAGCTGAGCCAGAGTGGCTCTGGCTCCGTGGGGACTCTGCTCCATCTCCAGCTCATTGTGGGCACACTCCAGGCACAAACTGCCTGAAGTGCGGGAATGCATCGACTGAAGAGGGTTTTATTATCCAAGTAATTGCTGCGTTTTCTAGATTAACATTTGTTAGTGGAGCAGGCTGAAATCATCACTGGTTGTCTTATCTGTGAGGGAAATTTTATCTTTCTCCAGTCTCCGATATTCACGAGCGCAGCAGATGCTGATAACAGCAGCTCTCCTCAGGTTTTCTGTCTCCAGAGCAAAATGATCTTCCTGCCTCTGCTCCAGTCGGCCCTGTGGAACTTCCTCTGGGATCTGACTTTTATAAAAGGCGTCCGAAAAGATCCTCTAGAGTCAGAATTAGTATTTCTACCAAAATCCAAATCAGATTTCTAGTCTGTTCCTCTCTGAATTAGAGATGTTTCTTGATGCTGTGGCAAGGGGGAAGGGAAAACAACACTTGTAAAATGTTTTTACTGAAACTTAAAGGCAATTATTTCTGAATTCCCATTTTCTTAATTAAAAGTGTCACCGATTTGGATTTAATCAGCACTTAACAAGCCTTATTGTGAAGGGAAAGAGCTAAACAATGTCTGTAATAGACTGGGAGGGTTAGCTGAACTTTGTTTAAATATAAAGGGAGTAGTGCATCTGCTGAAGAACTAGGCCCTTTCAAAGTTTAGGACACTCACCAGCACCACAGAGCATAAATCACAGTGCAAACTGTGTGATTATACCCTGCAGGGAAATAGACTGTGTGTTTATGGGGCTCTTCACCAAGCACTTAGGAATAATCTGATATAAAGCAGCAGGGGAGGAGAGTAATGACAACTTCAAATTAGTTTAATGAATGTTTACATTAAAAAAGGCTTTTCTACAAACCTGAAAACACAAAGTGACAGTTTCCTCTCCAGACAAAAGAAACCCCCTCTACTTTTCCTTAAAGGACTGGCAATGGGGGAAGACATTGTAAATTTAACTCTTTCAGTGTGGTGGATCGTTGTATCTTTATGTGCAGTGTTTTGCTGTCATTACAGTGACAGTTGCTGGGGATCCAATTATAAACACCAGGATCTGGTTGGTAGCTCATTTATTTTAAATCCCAGGAAAAAAATAGTTGGGAATTTCATTCTCATAAAAGAAAAAATATCTCTTTAAAATTAACTTGGTCAGGCTGGTGTGGAACAAATTCTTAATAGATTTTTGGCCATACTTATTGAATAGGCTGATGTGGGGTTTGAGAGCACTTCAAGCAATAGGTAACAAATTTATATTACAGAGAAAGGATGAGGTGTTCAAAAAAAGTAGAAATAATTCAGTACTTCTAGTTTTCTTTTTAAACTGGAGGTGAATGATTTGTCAAAATTAATACAACTGCAAAATATGTTATTATATATTCTGAATGTATCTGAGAAATTACTGTGCATTTCAGCACTGGTAGTGCAGCAATATGGATTCATGTGACATTTTAAAACTAATTTTGAGGAGCATTTCAAGTTGCATCAGGAGGAAATTTGGTTTTCCTCTTGCCAGAATAGATACAAAATTTTCCGCTAAGAATTCTGCAAATGAGTAAGAATATTTTAAAAGGAAAAAAAAAACCCAAAACCAACAGCTTTTATAGTTGAGATATGGGTTAGAAATAGAAGTTTGGACGTAGGTTAGAAGATAATTTCCAGTGTTTTGAAACTTCCTCAGCAATTATCTGTGTGTGAAATAGTTCTGGCTATGACTGTTACCATACAGATACTCACTGAAATGTTTTTGGCTTTTGTCCAAGGATGTGAAGAATTAATAACAAATCAAGTACCCGTTTTCATTAAGGAACATGTGTGTTTCTTAAGCAGCCATGGGAAGCCCCAATTCCAGACACTAATTTGTCAAGTGCTGTATTTGCACAAGGTTTTCCTTAATCCAGAGTGCAACACACAGCAATGCTTGTTCTGTGCAGCTTGCATATAAAATAAAATTAGGGGTTTTTGTGTTGATGTCACTCCCACATAATAAATCATCTGTGATCTGAATGTTTTGTAGTTCTTGCAAATGCCCTTGAGATAGGGATGGACTTTGCAGTCTCATGTGATGGAAGGAGGAGCCTATGTTCTTCTGGAGAGCCCCGCAGCACAGGTCCTGCAGCAGCTTTTGTTTATCTGCACAATGTGATGTGGGATATCTTTAAAGTAGACCAAATACTGGAGTGCAAGGAGGGAATCAATAGGGCTTCTGCAATGAGTGGGATTGACATTTGTAAAGTTGTTAGAAAACGCTGCAAACCATTAGAAAGAAAGGTGTCAATAATGTTTGTCATTTCAAAGGAAGGATTAAAGGAAAGGATTGAGGCTGTGTGATGCTCACCAGGAAGCTGGGGAGCCCCTCAGGTTGCAGAGTGGGAGACAGACAATGGAATAACAACACTTTCTGCCTGGGAAACTGTTGGGAGGTGCCATGAAATAATTATTTCTTATGCTCCTCTTAATCCACATTTTTAGCTTTGTCCATACTATTGCATGCCTGTCCTAATCAGCCAGTGAGCCTCAGGATATGGATTTTTTACCTGGGGGGCTCCAGAGTGTGGGGAGGTGCCCATGGCTGTGCTGTGGCATCCAGAGCAGAGGGATGCTGCTGGCAGGAGAGAAATGACAGCAGGGCATTGTCTGAATGCTGAGCTCTGCTTTTCCCACCTTCTCTTGGCAAATTTGATTTTGGGATTCTCTCTGCAAAGGGAAAACCCTACTCAGCAATAATCAATCAATTTACTATACAAGGCCAAGGCTAAAACTTCACAAAATAAAGTTGGTTTAAAACCCTTTTTTTAGACCAACATCTCTGTTCAGGTCACTTGGTCCTTCTGAAACAATACCAAGATGCAGAAAAGTTCATATAAAGAAGCAGGTAGAAAATCCCTGATTCTTCAACCTGCTGTGTTTCCAATAAGGAGGACAAGGTTTTCCAGAAATACAGGGCTCACAGAGGAGTCACTGGGGTAAATTAATGTTTAATTATAGCTGCTTTTGGGTAGTGATAGAAAAATTATGTTTGCCACACATCTCTATTTTATAATTTTGCTGTAAAATTATCACAACACCCTCCTGTGGTTTCCCAGCTGTATATGTGTGACCCTGCAAAGACAAATTCAAAGACATCATGTAATGTGATGCCTGTAAGCCTGGAAACTGTGAGGATGTGCTGTTGGTGCTGCTGTTTGCTCTGCCCTGTTCCCAGCACAAAGGAAGAACTGATTGCTTCTCTAAATTTTTTCTTGGCTCTCTCCCTTCCTTGTCATTGATAAAGGTGTATCAGGAATTCCTTGAGCCATTTCTTACTCATCACAAAACTCTGCATTTTCTCCTTTAAAACAAATTAAATAAAATGAGTGGGATTCTCTCCTTTAACTGATATGCTCCAGCCTGAATAGCTCCATTTCAATATTAGGTAAAATGTACCTCAGGTAAGAGCTGGGCTTCTTGGCACCCTCTGGCCGAGGGAAGGGGCTGCCAGCACCCAATAAAATGAGAATTTCCCACGAGAGGTGTCTTTTTCCTTTTTCCACTGAGGGCCTCACAGATATGCAGGGTCTGAAACCAGGATTCCTAGCAGACGCTAAAGTTAGATGGGACAAGTCCTGGCCTTTACACATAAATTAATTTGCTATGGACTTGATTGGGATGAGGATTTCATTCCATTTGTCAGGCTTTTCATGTTTCACATTGATTTTTATTTATAGTTTCATTTTAACAGATGAAACTTAAGGCAGGATAAATAGGCACCCTAGGAATTCTGTTAGTGGCACTTTGAGATTCTTAATAGGGACAAGAGCTATTGCAGTGAGGACTGAAAAGTTTGATATTCAAATAGTGTCCAAATTAAATAGTTTTCCACTGCACTCTTTCTTGTCTGAGTGAAGTGCCTGAAGTAAGCAATGAATATTTGAAATGCAGGCACAAGCAACTGATAAGAAAAATACAATTACAACTAGCCCTAAAGATACTGCACTTAAAGGGGGATCACACTTATGTGCATTTAGAAGACAATATTAATAAAACACTTAAAATAACTTCATATTAGGGAATTAGGCTGTTATTTTTTAATGAAACTCTGGGGCCATTTTATGCAGACAGCGTTACGTTTTATTCATATAATAGAAATCCAGATAAAACAATCACATTTCTTTAGTAACTGGAAGCTGTGAATTTTAACAATAGCATTAATGCTTTTAGATAACTGAAGAGCGGACTTAATAAACTGTAAAAACTTTCCATTGAGGAGCTAAAGAGCCCCCGTAGTTCAGAGTGCACCCTCTCCTTGTGGCAGCACCATCTTGGGACAGCTGAGTTCGCCAGGGCCTTGTCCTGGCCCTCCTCCCCAAATCTCTTTCTAAATCCTTCCCCATCTCTGTCCTGCCCCTCTGAGCTTGGCCCTCCTCCCCAAATCCCATTCCCAATCCATCCCCATGTCTGTCCTACCCCTCTGTCCCAGATCTCATTCCTAATCCATCGCCATCTCTGTCCTGCCCCACAGAGGCCTGAGCCGCCCTGTGTTGGTGGGATGGGGCAGGAGTGACCCCAACTCTCCTCCCAGCTTGAGCAGGGTGTGGGAGCTGAGCTTGGGACACCAACAGCCCACTCCTGTTTCTCCCTAGATTTGCAATTTTATCTCCTTGCTGCCTTTTTCTTGGCCATTATTTTCCAACTCCCAGCAGGAAGAAGGAGCCTCATTGCCATGGGGCTGCCCTCTGCTCTTTCTGGGCTTTAACCATCCATTCCTATGACCAAATCTCAGAGCACTTATTTTTATTTTTTATTCAACTATTTGGTTGCATTTTATTCCTATTTCTGGCTGTTTGGAGCAGTTTTTGATCCTGTTTTCTTACTTTTTTTCCACCAACCCTTTATTATGTAGAAGTGCCCGAGATCTCTGCAGGTACTGCTTCCTTTCCACTTGTGCAAAGGAATTTAGATGCCCATTTTTTTGTTGCCATGGCATGAACAAGTCTGATCAAGAAGTTTAATCAGATTTTCAAACTCTTTCAGCTGAGAAGTTAATTAAAAGAAAAAACCGCACAGCTTAGAGATTCCCCCAAATCATTCAATGTTGATTGGAGATACTGCTCAGAACTTAAAGTTTATGCTTGACTTCATTAAAAACAGTACTTGATGTCACTTTACTCAGTGTCCCTGTGAAAACCACAGTCATTGTAGAAGGAAAATGCATCAGCATTTGGTCTTTGGGGTTTGGGTTTTTTCAAAGTTTCTGTGCAGTGGGTTGGATAGCTGCTTCTTGCCATATAAGTTCATTTAAAATTGTGATTATTGCAAATTGTGTATTGTTTTCTTCTTTAAGAATAAGTGTAGGAATATGAAACTTCTTAGTGGATAAGTTTTGGAAGTGCAGTGAGAATATTGTCAAAAGTACTGTTGTTATTTGTTCACCAACACTGAGAGGTTTTGCTGCTTTTTTGTATACACATCACAAATGTTTCCTTTCATTTTTTTGTGTAAACTGCCAGTAAATCTCTTCCACACAGAAATTGGGTGGGTTTCAGTTACTTTTGATTTGCATTTTCATTTTCATGGAAGGAAGCAGTAACCCCCAAACCAGCCCCACCCCAGGAGCCCACCCTTGCTCTCTCTGTGGGATTGACGTTGGTTAACCACTCGCTGCTGTTACCAAACACCACATTTACAACATCATCATTTGTGAGCTACTTTGTGGTGGGAGAACGTGAGAGAAGCACAGGGAGGGATTGTAAAACACGGATGTAGAAAGATGTTATGTCATTGTTCTCCAGCCCTGGAAATCCTGCACCCTCATTTTTCTTTATTAGCGTGACAAATAACGTTCCAGTCAAATCGGTGAGCAGAGAACCCCTGAGTTCTCATGGTCCTTGTGTGGGGCAGGGGAGTTGTGGTTTTGCATACCTCTAATTTGTATCAGCACCTTCCCTTCATGTTTGCAAATCAGGAGGTTAAGCCCCTGCATTTATACCTTGCAACAAAAATTTAGCAGTTGGGCATCGACAGCACAACCATGATTGCCTCCAGAAGAAAGGAGGAAATAATTTCATTTAAAGTTATATTTTTATATTTTCTTTTTTTTTTTTTTTTTTTTTTTCTGAAGCCTTCAAAGATCTGCTGTGAGCGTGGCTATTGAGGTAAGGGTGCCCCAAACATTAGTTCTAACATAAACAGGAGAGTAGCAGCATCTCAGAGGAAGTGGTTGTGTGTTCTTGGCCTTGTGCTGAGGGTTTCTTCTTTTTCCATAGCTGAGCAATTCTGTTTCATTTTCTACTCTGTGTTGGCATTTGCTGCAATTGCCAACATCTATATCTCAAGGCTGATGACATCCACAGACCTGCCTGCACCATCCAGCAAGCTACATTTTGAAAACTCCTTTTGAACCTACTTTCAGTGACATTGGGAAAAGAAATTTGTGGGAGGATGGAGAGAGGAGGAGAGACTGCTGCTGAGGGCAGTTCTATCCTTTTCTTTTCTCCTTATTATTTTTTTTCCCATTTTGGGTCTGACATATCTCTTTGCCAAGACCACAGTTACTTGTTTGAGTAAGAAATAACATCTAAATGGAGCAATTGATTTGTGGATATCATACAAATTTGTTTTATGGTATTACAAATGACTTTAGGGCCATCAACACAGTAAGTGCTATATTAGCAGCTTTAGCTGCTTTCCAAAACCTGCTACAAAATTTGAATGGAGGCAATAAATTGATACTCCTTGCTAGTTTTTGCTGTGGCCTATGGTGTAGCTGTCCAGTGAATAAGTGAATGACATATTGTTAATCTATGTACATCAGGAAGACAAAATATTGGGGTTTATTATCCAGTGTTCTGTTTATCCATGCCTTCCTCTCACTTCCTACCTGCCATCTCCAGCACATGGCACAGCACCACAGCTCTAGGCAATAAGATTTGCCCAGTGTCCAGCACCCTGGATTGCTGAACTTCAGGCATCCTGGGCAATGTAGGTACAGAGCAGCTTCACTTTGCCATTTCCTGTTGCATAGAGTTTATTTGTGCACAAGTTAAGCAAAAATCAGAATTAAAAGCCTCATTTGGCATGATTCTAGAAATACAAGCTCTTGGGGAATTTTTTTTTTTTTTTTGTGATGGTGGGAAAGGGAATTTATTGGAGATTTTCTGCTGTAAAAATTTGTCTTCAGAGACTGCCCTGACTGTTGGACTCCAGAAGTTTTTGGGTATGTGTGCTGACAGGGTGGCCCCAAAGGTGCAGGAGGGAGTTAGAGCACCCAAGAGGCACCGACCTCTGTCTGCTCCCAGTTAATCCTCTGGGATTGCTGGGGTCCAAAGGCTGGATTTCCCAATTGGCTTTTTATCTGTGCTCCCTGCTCCTGTGGGATGCAGCTCCTGGGCTGCTTTTGGCTGGGCAGGAACTAGCAGGGAGAGATGCATTTTCCCCTCAAAGGTGGAGTTTCTAACTTTATGCAAACAGTGGTTAATCTTTCCAAAAGGGTAGATTTATAGCCTGGCTTCTAAGCATTTGAATTCATTGTTACAGCTAATGGACATCTCATATTGTCTTAAATCATTGGCTCCTCAGTGTGCCAAATAGTAATAGGAACCTTAGAGCTACCCTAATTTGGCACCTATGTTTCAAATCACTTGCCAGAGGAACTTGGAGGGGGGAAGAAAGATCAATTGAAATGTTTTTCCGAGTGCTTTCCCTGTGAAATGCTTGGCAGGGCTTGAACTCCTGAATATCATATGCAGGCTTAATATTAGTTTCCTGCTTCATGCTACATGGTTACTTTTCCATGTTAAATAAATTTGTCTAATTTACCACAGACGGAGATAAATATTGATTTGGTAAGCAAATGAAAAAATATGTTATGGGCAGGCTGAACTTCTGTCAGTCTGACACCAGTGTTGTGCTGGATGTAATGCAATAGTTGACTCTGTTAATGATCTCCTGTAGCAGTTATTGCTGTGTAAGGTATGGCCAGTGCCTTTCCATGGTGTGATTTATGGATCTATCTCCACATTTACATAAGCAGCCTCCTCCCCCTGCACGTGCCAGTGGCATATCTCACTGTATCTCATTTCCTCTTGTGGGAGAAATTATTGGGTGAGGAGTTAACCCCTGTGAGTGCTGAGACCTCCACTCTTGGCTGCTGCCTGGTCATGGCACACACACACACCTTGGTGGAACCCAGAGAGAACATCCTGTGGCTCTGATTCCAAATGTTGAAACCTTCTGATCCTGCCCAAGACCAGCTTGCTTTGGGGCAGCTGCTCTGGAGAAGGATGGAAGGGCTCTGCTGTCCCTCTGTGAGTCATTCATTCAGCACCTGCCTCACTCCAGCGCCTCTTGCACGCTGCAGAATCACAATTCTCAGCCCATTTCATGATAACAGGCACGGGGATTTTAATGCTGAAAAAAAGGTCTGAAGAATTTGGGCTTTAATATGATAATCTGAGAAATTTTGCAGGAAACCCATGATTATCTTGCCCAGCACTCATTCTTTGACAGCATAGACTTTTTCCTATTTAAGAAAGACCTTTTCTTTGTTCTAGGAAAATACCAAGGTGATCATTGCACTGTATGGCAGATTTTTCTCTTGGAAAAACTGTCTTGCACATGATTAACTTTATGGTACATAATAGAGAGAAAGCTGCAAGGTGATGGTTAATGGCATTTGAAAAGCCATTGTTAACCTCAGCTTATAGAGATTTACAGGAATTGCTTAATATAATCAATATGCTGATTACATTGTAATAAATAAGTGGTTATGAATATCAGTTCTTCTGAGGAATAGGCAAATATTTAATATATGTATCTGAAAATGTTCCACCTCCCTCTTCTATGTTTATAAAAATGAGTTCATTTAGCAAGTAATTTTTCTACTGAAAAGGAGATTTTTTTTTCTCCCTTGTATGAAAGTTTTCCCAGTGTAGTCTGTGTGTGCAGATCTATATATACACACAGGGATGTGTGTTTGTGTATGTCTCTATATTTTTGTATACATAGTTCATTTCCCATACCATTTTAATGATTGTGCGGGTGGCTGAAGAGAGCAGAGATGAATGATAAAGCAATGTGGGAAAATGCAAGTATGACACACTGGGGAAAACAATGAAAGGACATGAACACTGGAAAAAAAGAAAAAAACAAAAAGTAAAAAATAAATGAGAGAAGCATCAGAAGCACCAGGAGTGAAGTGGTTAAGGAGGCTGCCACAGCAGGAAGCGGGCACAGCTCTGTTTGCAGTGCGCTCATGGGAACCGGGTTGGAAAGTGTTGTGGTAAAAGTGTGTGGAAAAAAAAAGAGAAACATGAATTGAGCTATAAATATCTGGTTTTCTTTGAAGTTTTGTGACCAACAATTAATGTTACTGGAAATCTCATAAAAAAGTTGTTGTTTTATAAACTCTGGTTTGGCTGAATGAGGCAAAGTAGGGAGGATATTAGCTCATCTCCAAAGGCAGCATCTGTACACTGATTTTTGAGCTCCTGTAGCAGGTACAGAGTAAGTGTAGAATGAAGTCTTGTGTTCCTTTCCTCTGCTAGGGTTGCTGGCTGCAGAAGTGTATTTAAAATGACATAAAGTAAAGAAAGGTTTATCTGTAAGGACAGTGTCTATATGTCACATGTCCTTTAGTGAAAATGAGAGGAACATCTATATTCTGGTTTTGTCTACACTCTTTAAAATCAGACCTCTTACAAGAAATTAACTCTAAAACAACAGGCTGCTGTCTAGCCTATTTTTCTTTTTCGCAGATTAAAAATCCAATAATGAGCAGTAGTCCAATAAATGCATCTGAAGATCACAAATTATTTTTTGGGATTTATCTGTAAATAAAGTGATTATTATTTTCTCTAAAAAAAAGACCACTATAGTGATTTTTTTTTTCTCCAGTAAATCCCTAGCTGTTATATTCCAGTTAGTTGTCATATTCTCTCTGTATGGGAGAGATGCCATTATCAGTGAATATGATCATATTTAAAGCTGGTAATGATATTGAAAACTGCAGATTCCAAAGAAGTAATATCCATCCTCTCCACATCAAGCAATTAGGTGGGTCTGTTTCAACAGCTGCAGTTGGTCATTTTGGTGGCTTCCATTTATTGAGCAGGTTTTGCCTCAAAGTGTTTTACAAACTTAAGGGTGCTCATTCTAAAGCTGTGCTGAGATGTGTGTGCAGCTCATGAGTGCCATTAGCACAGTGCAGCTCTCAGGTGGCACCACAAATTCTATCATGGGCAGTAGTGTGTTTCCAGCACCTCTTTTAGCTTGATATTTGTCCAACCCACATTTCCTGGAAAGGAATGACAGATTGTGCTGCTTGGTGTAGTGTATCATCATGATCTTGGTCCTTTCTGGAAGTTTTTTCCCACATGTGGGTGTGACAGTGTTCACAGGGGTCCGAGGGTGAGGGAAGAGACGAGGATCTGACTCCATGTTTCAGAAGGCTTGATTTATTATTTTATGATATATATTATATTAAAAATATACTAAAATAAGAGAAGAAAGGATTTCATCAGAAGGCTGGCTAAGAATAGAAAAAGAAGTAATTATAACAAAGGCTTGTGGCTCAGACAGAGAGTCTGAGCCAGCTCACTGTGATTGGCCATTAATTAGAAACAACTGCATGAGACCAATCACAGATGCATCTGTTGCATTCCACAGCAGCAGATAATCAGTGTTTACATTTTGTTCCTGAGGCCTCTCAGCTTCTCAGGAGAAAAAAATCCCAAGGAAAGGATTTTTCATAAAAGATGTCTGTGACATGTGGACACTCCTGTGTAAGGAAATGTGGGTAAGAGGTGTGGAGAACAAAAACATCCTGGTACCCCTGAGGGGACACCACCATCCCTGGAAGAATCTGTGGCCACTTGCTCAGCTCCTGTACTGTAATATGCTGGAAATAACTCAGATTTACAAACTCTTTGTAGGCACACCCTCTGCAGATCCACAAAGCAGGCAGGATGTGCAGGCTGGATGTGCTCCCATCAACCCAGAGCGATGCAGAGCTTTGCTTAGAAAAGCTGCCAGAACTGCCCTGCTCCTCCTCTGGCCTTGCCCTGTGCCAGCACACCTGTTCTGCCAAGGTGAGCAGTGCTTCAGGAGGTGAAACACCCCTGGGATCACAGGTTCTCTCTGTGTGTTGGTGCCCTGGTGTGCAGCTCCAGCCGAGCTCTGGGGCTCTTGTTGTGCAATCTTTTTGAATTGGCTGCACAACTGTCAGCA
Source organism: Zonotrichia albicollis (assembly GCF_047830755.1). Lineage (NCBI taxonomy): Eukaryota > Metazoa > Chordata > Aves > Passeriformes > Passerellidae > Zonotrichia > Zonotrichia albicollis. The sequence continues at coordinate 6,101,666 of NC_133831.1, read as the reverse complement.
GCGTGTCCGTGTGAGTTTCTTCCTCCAGTGCTCATATTATTTGCTCTGGGGGCCCTTGTCAGCTCACATTCAGCTTGTTTGCAGACAAAAACTACCAGCAGGGAATGAGCTGTGATTGAAATTGAGATGCTGAGCTACTGTACAGGCTCTCTGTGAGACACGGCTGCTTTGTGTACAAGTGTCTGAGCTCTCTGGGACTGACTTTACTGTTGTTTAAATAAAATCCAGTTCTGATTGGTTTACTGAAAAGCTCTGCCTACCCTCAAGGCCCTGTTTTGCACTCAGATTATTAAAAAATTAGCTGGAGGCTGTGTTTGGAGTTTAATTCACTCCATCACTTTGCTTCATATGTAGACGTATTTCTCCCTACAGCTGCAATCTGCAAGAAGCAGCTTCAGAGCTGAGACATGCCATGGTCTCACTGAATCAGCCTGAAATACATGAAGACTGTAAATTTGAATCAAACTTCAGGAGAGAAAGAGAACTCCTTGAACCAATTTTTAGGTTCATTTTTCAATAGCTTCAGTGCTGTAAGACAGAACTGAGGGAAGGAAAATCAACCTGGGACTTTCTTCTAAACACTGCTGTCCTGTGGCACACCATTAAGTATAATAATTCTTCTATTGCTTTCTGCTTTTTTAGCAAAAGAAATCTTCAGAAGTCAGAGAGAGAGGAATTTGTATGGATTTGTATGGATTAAGGCCACTGGGACCATCGCAGTTGCCTTCGTTATGCCCAGATTTCTACCCTCAGTTATTGTTTTTTCTTGTGTTTTATTTTTTACCACATCACTTCTACCACAACATTGTACTGCTGACTTGTAAATGAAATGTATATTAGAATGAATCATCAGCACAGAAAAGTCCTAGGCTTTTTTGAATGCACCACTAAGCGCCTTATCTGCATCTAAATATCTTTACAAATCTGAGTCTTAGTGAGAAACTTAATGCTGCTTTATTCTGGCAAGCCCAGGATATAAATGCCCAGCACTCAAACTTTACTTTTGATTGAGGTTTCACACTCATGCAAATGCCTTACACTACCCTTAGGAAAGTGCTAATTTGATTTTCAGACAAAAGATTGTTCAGCTTCAGTATAGGTTTGAGAAGCAGCAGTGTTAAAAGAGGAAGAGGGCTTCGGTGCCACATCAGCCTCCCAGTAAGGTCATCCAGAACAATAAATGCAATATTATTTTTTAAAATTGATAAAATGAAGCTAAATTAGCATAGAGGGAGGTTTTATGTAGTTGTTCAGTTCTCTGCAATGTCTTGCACGTTTTGGTATGTCATTGTCAAAAATAAGTTTTTGTAAAGCTTCAAACATTGTTTCAGAAAGAAACAAAGACATTTCTTCCCAGAAATCCTGTGGTACGATGACTGCGAATTTCGTATGAAACAGAATTTGCATCAAGGAAATTTTGCTGTTTTTTCTGTCCACATGGCTGATGCTATCATGCTGAAAACATCATTGTAGAAATTACTCCAGATTATGATAAGCTTGATATGTTTGTGAAAAGGGTTATATGATGTGGTGTCCTCAATAACACGGATATGAGACTTGATGGTCCAGGAAGTCTCGTTCACTCCACATTTCCATGTCTTCAGCACAAAAAGAAAAAAATAAGGTGTTTGTTTTGTTAATCGTTAGGTAGCTAATCCAACTCAGCTATTTTGATTTCTAATCCTATCAGAGACAATGCCCTCTTTGCTCTGGAAAACAAATCACCCTCAATAGAAAATGCACCTCATTTGGCACTGAAAACAAGGCTTCAGACTAATTGAATTCCAAGAAATGTTAATACTATTTTTCTTCTATACTTGCAGAACAATATCTGAATTCTTGATGCTTGTCTTTGGTTTGCTCTTCATGGCTAATGCTAATGGCAGATTTGATGGAATAACAGCAGTGATCCTTTATGACAGATCTGTTTTGTATCTGGCCCTGAAGCTGCTCTTTCTCTGCATGTGCCACTGCACCCAAAGGCAGAAGGGCCAAGCAATTAGTACTTTTCCTAAGTAATAAATTAGTTCATCCAGTTCTGTGCACGATATAGTCATTATGTGGTGGAAAATCGAATCCATACTTTTGTTTCTGGTGGGCTGCAGTGGTATAATGAGCACTACGGGTGTTTTAATACCCTTTGTTTGCACTTGGAAAAACATAACACTCTCCCACTGAGAACCAGAAATCCTCTCGTGTTCCTGTGAACATGACATTCAAAAATGCAGCGTGAAGAGGTTTTGATGTTGGCAAGGAACATGGAAGAGGCATTTCACAACGTGCCACCACTATCCCAAGAAGAAAGGAACAGTGCTAATGCTGAAAACTTGCTCAGATGTGTTTAAATCTATGCAAAGGCATTTTCTGAGTATGAGATAATCAAGGTATAGTTTGCCTTTTAGAAACTTTGGGCAATTTAGCCATTTGTAAGTGCCCATTGTGTCACTTGTCCTCAGTGCAGGAGAACAAAACCCTTTCAGAGTCGTGCTCTGATAAGTGGAGAGTGATTGGGCTCTCCCAGACCTGGTTGTGTGATTGGGATCATGACAACTGAAGGTGCAGTTCCCATATCTTGTGTATCTCAAATTCTTCAGATATCCAAGTTAGTGAGAGGCTACGGAATTGTGGTAAACTGCCTGCCAAGGGAATATCAAAGTGGCCTAATGATTGACTCTTAATGGAGATATAGAGGTGGGTGTGTGATCATCAGACCCAAGGGGTCATCACCCTTCCTTCTCTTCAGTGTTTGTGTGAGAACATGTTAAATTTCTGGGCCAAAGGAACAGAGCCATGGATAATGCTGGGGGGAATACGTGGTTTGAGCTGCTTAATGCACTCTTGGATTGTCACCCTCATCTGAAAGGAGCCAACTTCTTTAATTAAAGTTAATGAAGATTGTCCTTTAATTCCCAGATGGCAGGAAGGGAATCAGAGCTCATGACAGTGCATCTTTGCATGGCCAACACTATTTAGCTACAAACACAGCTTAGAAACAGAATTTGTGACCTGGCCTGAACCATAACTCCTGCAGGCTGTGGGCTGTGTTCTGTACCAGGAGTAGGATGGATTTTATCCCAAAGAAACTACAGAAATGAACCCTTCATCTCAGAGAGCATTGCAGTTGTAAAGCCCTTAAAGCAGCAAAGGTTTCAGTTTCTTTAAGAGAGCATTCACAGTTTTAATTGTTTTAGAAATATAGGTAATAACTACATATCATGTATGGGAAAAATTAATTACTGAACAATTCTAGTGTAATCCATGTGATATGTCACATAATTCAGTCAGCTGAATATAGTGACCTGTTTTTAATAAAATAAATACAGGCTAGTCAATATGTAAATTAGCTAGTTAAAAATGTACACTAATGGATCATTAACCTCTCTTGAACTTGTGTTCTTAGTGAAAACCACATTAAATGAATGTAGGATTATGGCAATTGAGACCTGTTTAGGAAGAATCCCAGTAAGCACACTGAGCTGGGAGATACCTCAGCAGAGAAGCCAGGTGGGACCTGTAGCATTTCTCAAAGCACTTTAGGCTGTGGGAAACTGGGATGCGGCTCCATCTGGGCAGAGAGCTGTTGGAATGGTCTGGGACAGGGACAAGCACTTACAGTGAAAAAATGCTCATTTACTCCATCTCCACTTCCCTGCTGAAAAGGTGTCTTTGGCAAACACAAAAAGATTCTCCTTTCCTGTGTACCATTGCTGCTCTGCTCTAGAGAGGCTGTGCTCAGCTCCTCAAGGATGGAAAGGCTGAGAAGTTGGGTTTCTAAGAATCCCATGCTCTGGTGTACTCAGCCTTTAGCCAGCCTACCAAGCATAAACCATTTATTGCTTTAACCTGGCTTACAACTCTGTGTGCCCCTCTGCAGGAGCCAGCTCCCATCCCAAAATCCAGCTGGATTTATCCTCCCCAGAGAGGACCAAAGTGTCGTGGGGGACTGAGCATCCGGAGCCAACGTGTGAGTGTTGAGCTGCGAGGTGTTTGCATGGCACCTGCCCACGCACTGGCTCCAGCCATTGTTATCTGCCTTTCAATTTCACAAGCACAGGATTTTACCCCTAAAAATAGCTGCAAGGGAGCCATGCAGAGCCACAGCAAATAGGACTTCTTCAGGTGGCTTTGATCGCTATCTGCACTTGCGTGGGTTTAGAAGTTACAAAGTAGATTTTGGTATCAAACACACCTTGGGCTTTGGTAAGTGTCTCTGGAAGGAAACTGCCACGTGTCAGCAGGAGAGGATGTTAAACCTGGGCCACATTGCCAGCTGTATGCCAGTCCTTTGCAGCTAAGACATAGCTGAATTTGAAATCATCTGGGTAAGGCATCCAAAATGTAGTTATTTTTAACTAGAACAGTGCATTGTAAAACTGTGGCCCACTCTGCATTTAATTTTTCATATTTTTAAACACCCAATTCTTTTTATAATTTTTTCCTCTGTTTTAAAAGCAGAGCTTGAGATGGAATCGTGCCCCCTCAGCCATTTAGAACTGAAGCAGTGGGGACCACTAACTGTGGCTGGCTTTGCAGCTTTAACTGGCCTTTATTACCATAGCCATAAATAGCAAACCGCCCCAAATATTACAGGAGTTTTGTTGGCTTTAACCAATGAAGTAGAACAAGACCTCTGAATACCCCATTAGTTCCAGTGCTGTGCTTTGACGACTTTGCATTGGCAGCTCTTTTTCTATACAAGTCACTGGCCTCACCCGTGTCTCTTAACAAATACTGTTGACAGGCACCATTGCAATTTTTCTGCATGTTCTGACAGTTTAATTCAGTACCTCCTGGCTAAGCAGCCAGAGCCTGAGGGGGTAATTCAGCACCTTGGCATCACACTGCTGCAATTAAAATAATTAAGGGAGTTGGGATGGGCTTACAGAGCTTTCCGTCTTCTGCAGCCTTGTACAGAGAGTGCACTTTCCTATTCCCCCATGGAATGAATGCAGGAGCTTCCTTTACAATATGATGCAGTGATTTTTTTTTTTTTTTAAGAAGATGCTTATTTCCAGCCTCTATTTGCAAAGCTGTTTGCATTTATGCCTAACAACTTTTCTTTCTCTTCTTTTATACAACCCAATTTCCTCCTCCTTGCCTTAAATACAAGGGGACAAATACTTTACATTCCAGCTGTGTATTCTTTTGATTAAGAGAGGTGCATAACCCCTTGGCTGCATAATCTTAGTCAAATCATTCACTTTGGTGCTTAGTAAGGGCAACTAAGCATAGCTGTCTAAATTGGTAGGTCTCATTTCTCTTACTGAGAAGGAAGGAGGAATAGGAAAAATGAAAGCTGTTTTGTTCTATCTTTAGTGTTAAAGGCAAATAGAGGAGTCAGGCAGGGTTTTGTGCATGTGTGTGTATATATATATATATATGCATATATGTAATGTGTATGTACATAAAGAAAAGGTTTGTTGTTTTCTTTTGTTTATGTATCTCGTACTAAGTGCATTTATACTACCTGCACATATAAGAGTCCTGCAGAAACACGTTTTGCTGAGCTGTGTATCCCCTATCTCTCTAAACCAGGTGATATCCTGGTTTTACTGAATGGAAACCTCCCCTGACACATCTGGGCACTCGTTCCACCTGGGATTTCACCTTGTTCATGCTATAAGTGAACTCCAAAGGATGGAGATAAGCTTTTGAAAGGAGCTGTGATAAATATCAGCTGTGTGAAGTGAGCAGAAGTAGTGCGAGTCATGTTCAGCTCATCTGGTGCACGCAGGTATATCACACACTGATCTGAGCCCCCTTATCTGCTCCTGCTGCGTGTGTGCCTGCTGCAGCCTTTCCCTGGATAACTGGTATCAAGCTCAAAAAATGCTGCCCCTGTATTTTGTCAGACCCTGAGACATTAATCATGAGGAAAAAATAGTCAACAGTATTGTGAGAGATTTGTTCTGCGGGTTCAGGTCACGGGTTTTCTGCAGCTTGGGAGATCTGTGAGCAGAGTAAAACCTGTGGGGTAACCTGTTCATAGCAGGGCTGCTGAGCAGAGCCAGGCTCTGCCTTTGAGGCTTACCACCCCTAGCTGTGCCTAAACCCACTCCTCAGAGACATGGGCTGTCATAGGTGTCCAGTGCTATTTCTCTCTGCTCACTCAGTGATTTTTTATCCTCTTGGTTTCTGAGGCCAGGAAGAAAAGTGTGGTGGACATCAGCTCCAGCTGTCAGGGAGGGAGAAGGGCCATTCCCACTGACCACCTGGGAATTTGGCCAGCCAAAGCCTTGATGCCACATAAATGTCCCTTACAGTTTCCGGAGATTAGGAAGGGTAGCAGATTGTGGATGCACCAGGAGATGCCCTCTTGTCTGGTGACCGTGCAAGAGAAGTCTTTTTGTAATGCTCTTGCTCAGGTAGAGGGGAGGAAAATGACAGTTCCTCCTGTGGGGCCTTCCTGTTTCAGCTCATAGAATGGTTCGGATTAGAAGGAACCTTAAAGATTACCTTGTGCCATCTCTCTGCCATGGGCAGGGACACCTTCCACTGGATCAGTCGCTCAGAGCCCCATCCAGTCTGGCTCTGAGCACTCCCAACATTTGGGCATCAACACCTTCTCTGGGCAGCCTGTGCCAGGGCCTCATCACCCTCAGGTATAGGCTTGTATTTAATATTTTTTTGCCTTTGACAACACTGCTTTTCTGGTTTTGAAATGTGCTTATTCACACCTCAGGGGTGACCTGGTGGCTGCAGGATCTCAGGACAGGGGTGCAGCTCCTGTGTGTGATGTAGGTGCAGCCACGTGGCTTTGGCTCTGCTCCATAATCCCTGCTGCCTGTGTGCAGCACTGCTATGATGACAATAAAGGATTGGTGTCTTCAAAAGCTCCTAAACTCCTTCAAGCAATAAGTAAAAAAAAAAAAAAAAAAAAAAAAAAAAAAAAAAAAAAAAAAAAGGAGCATTTGATATAAATTTTTACGGCTGTTAAAGATTTTCTGTGGGTGGCTTACATGGCAATCTGACCCTTGCAGCACAGTCTGGTACCAAAATAAACCCTGGCAGAAACTTCTCTTTTTGTTGTTTACCTATTATATTGAACTAGCAGATATTTCAATTTAAAATGTCCCTTTTGAAGAGATGTGCACCTTGTTGTGCATTGGTGTGGGTTCTCCCAGCTGCAGCTGAGCAGCACCATCCTCTCAGCACTACCTGAGCACTCAGGTGGGACTGATGGGTTTCAGCTTTCAGTGCTTCACATCTGTCATGCAAATCTTTCAGGAGTGAGGGGGAAAGGGGAAGGAAGTGGGTTTTCAATTGGTATTTGTGAGGAAGTTCCTGATTACATGTACAAATGGGTTGTGCCCATCACTGCAGCCAAAGCACCTTAAATTGTTTGGGATAATGAGTATGTACAGTGCCCTGGCTGATTTACAGCTCTGTGGGGATGTTGCTTGTTCAGCCCTCAGCTGATGCTTAAGGATATTAAACTGTAGTGAGAGGGGGAGTTCTGATCCCAGAACATCTGCTCCACCCACAGCACATCCTTCCTACCCTGCCCCAGTGAAACATGTGGCCACTTCATGGATTTTCCTTGCATCTTGGCAAAGGTGTGCTTAGGAAGTGATACCCCTAGGCCTCACCTATTTCACTAGCAAAAATCTTTTGCTCATTTCCTGCATGCTGAGAAGCCTCCCTGATGTCAGCTGGTGATGCAGTGGAAAGAGCAAGAGTCATCTCCCATGTTCAGGCTGGGCCTTTCCTGTGCTCTCTTTCTCTCACTTCCAGGAAGGCTGCTGTGACTTTAAAACTGATTTTGCACAGCCTCTACCTCCAGTAGCTCAGCTGAAATAAGAGTGTCTCATGAGTTTAATGGATCAAACAGCGGTGATGGCTTTTATGGCTCTTTTTCACTTTAGGGCTAAGGGAAGAGAGAGCAGGCCAGGTTGGTTTTAAACTCAAGGATTTATGTTGTTAATCCTCCTGGCTAATTTTAATTTATAGGATCCTGATAAATTAATATGCAGTTGCTATTAAAACACAGAGAATGGTGTAAGGCAGGCATAAACAAGTCTTGTTCATTCTTAATTTATTTTCACCAATGGAGAATGTTAAATAAAATGAACACTGGGGCATTTCATGGGAAGTTTCGTTTTCATTATTCATCTTCAGATTTATGGACTTCATATAACAATTTTCCAAACATTTTGCCCTCTAATGAAAATCATGCTGAGAGTTTGAGGGTACTGAACACCCTGCAGAAGCAATAGTTGTAGTGTTCTTTTTTAACACAGATTTCAGGCTCACTCCTAGAGTGGGGATGACAAAGAAAACCCCTTGATTGGTTATTTTTAATGCTGTGAATTTAAGCATGTATTAAACTGAGAGGCTGACATCAATAGCATTGTGTGCATTTCTCTTTGAAGCTCTTGAGTGTGTTTAAGCCCTGCTTGGCACTTTACCAGCCCTGGGCTCTCTCTGGCAGAAATTGCGACAATCACGAAGAGGGTGAGTGTTTGTAAAATTATTTCTGTAGAGTGAGAAAATCACAGAGTTATGAGATGGTTCTGGAGCACACACACTGCCAGACATCCAGGGACATGTGCATTGCACGAATAAACAGCACCTGTACTTTCTGTAATTACAAGGTCAGGCGAAGCAGGATCTAAAATACATCAGATTGGATAAATAACATTTATTGTATAAGGGGAAAATTATGGTGAATCAGCATCTTCCCTTTAGGATACAGAGAGAAACGCCTGAGTCAGGACTGCACAAAGGTTCCTCACAGCTCTCCATGCTGCTGTGCCTGCCCCATCCAGGGCAGCTCAGAGCTTTGGGGAGGTGGAGAACTTGCTGGAAAGCTGTTGACAAATGAATAACACCCAGGGCGCAGGGCTCTGCCAGTGATTTTAAACCAGAAGTTAAATCTTCACACTGCCAGTATTTTCCCGCCTTTTTTTAATTTTTTTTTTCCATAAACCTCTGGTTTGAAGCAGTGTCTTCATTAACACTGAGAAAGTCTGACTATGAATAGTCCCAGAGTAAATGTGTTTCCCCATTAAGAGTGACTCTATCTTCTGTCAAATAGAAAATGGAGGCTGCTGGATTATTAATAAAATTGTTGTTACTTTTATGTGGAAAAAAGGTGTAATAAATGCCTTGGAGATTAGACTGGAAACTGTGGAAAAATTGTGGTTTAGCCTTTTAAAATCTTTGACTTCTCTTAGGTATTGTGGATCTCACTTGGTGCTGTTGGATCTTCCCTGGAGGGAAGCCAATAATATATGTATTTCTGGGTCTTCTTGGGTTTCTAAAAGCATTTTATTAAGCAACTTGCATTCATCTTACTCTTTGGTAAAATATCTTAAAGCACAAAAATAACTTATTTTCAAGTGTGACTTAGACTAAATATTAGGCTGTTGTGCTGCACTAATTCACAGGTCTGGCACTTTTGCTTTAGATACAGTGTCTAATGATAAAAATAACAACTTTAAGGAGTTCCTTAACTCTACGAGAATTTTTCCCCAGGATGTTTGTGCAGATTGGGATTTTTGATTGTGGAGATATGTCAAAAGAATGATGTACAAAGACAATTTTGTTACACTGACATAAATTTCTAGTGCTGGGCTATTTTAATGCCTTGAGGACCAGGGTCCTCATTTTTAGTAGCAAGAAGATATAGGCTCCTACATCACTTTGGTATTTTTGAAAACATTGCTTCTCATATAATCTGTTCCTAGAGTTCTGAGATATAGTTTTACTTCTCAACTTACGTACTTAATTGCTTCTCAATTTTCCATTTAATTACTGATATCTAAAAAAAAAAAAAATATATCTCTAAATTCATAACCCAACCTCCAGCTTGGCAAATTTACCAGTTCCCAAGATCTCTGCAATTTTATTTTCCATAGGGAAAAGCTGGCAGTGCAGCAAATAGTATTTTGCAATTAGTCTGCTTCATCCAACATTTTTCAGGCAGCAAAGGCTTCTGTCCAAGTATTAGATGACCATATAATGGCATCAGAGGCTTCTGGTTTACAAACGTCTTGGTAATCAGTTCTAATTTTACATTTCCTGGGTGTGTTTGGCATTGCCAGATTCAGCATCTCTGGAGGGTTTTGATTAGAGTCATAGAAAAATTTAGGCTGGAGGGGACCTCTGGAGGTCACCTTGTCCCCCCTCCTGCTCAGAGCAGGGCCAGCTCCCTCCCTGAGCATCCCAACAGCAGAGAGGAAAGTGCTCAAAGAAAAAACAAACAAATAAAACAATCACGCCTATCCATTATCCCTCAGAATCTGGGAAAAAGAGAAATGCTTGTTTGTGCTACTGTTTACCCCTTGTCCCAGGTAAAATATATAAAATTATACCCAGCCAGTCCCAACCTCTGCCCATCAGTTTTTGTTTCCTGCTAAGGGAGAGGGAATTACCTCTCAGGACAAGCTTTCCTTTGGCTGCAAAACCGAAATTGTGCAATTGTGCATTTGCTTTAATGATTTAATTGAATCTCTTTTTTTTTTTTTTCTCCACTAGCTTGGCATGTGTGGGCAGCAATACCTGTGAGTGTTTCCATTTCTGCTAAGCCTGTGCTGCAGGTTCAGTGTGAGGCGTGGATTTGCCCATTGCATAAATCAGCCTGATTATGATTTCTCAGTGAGTTAGATCGTGGTGTATGAACTTGTTCAGCTCCATTAAAATCAGGGTGACAGCAGCTAACTAAGGCACAAATTAACACACATCTGTCATGCCCTCGCAAAAAAGCCATCTTAGGATGGTAAAAAATAGCAATTATATTTAAAAACATATATTCAACACCTCCATAAGAAGGGATAAATCCCAACAAAAGGTGCCGTGGGATCCTGAGCAGTTGAGTGGATTTTTCCTGGGGGCTGTTCCCGAGGTGAGGGGGAGTGAGAAATTTGGTGAGTCAGGGAGGCTGCTCTGCCAGCTTGGGCTGGAGCAACAAGATTTGCCTTTTCCCCCTCTTCCCTGCTAAAATATGTCATGTGCATAATATTCAGGCAGAGCATGGTAATTCTCAAAATAGTTATTTAATGTAATGTATTTCATTAAGTAGTTAGGCTTTTTAGGCTACAGTCACTACAAATATATTGTGCACTATGACAGAAATAGAAAAATCTGCTTGGAAGAACAACTGAGCAAAGGTGGTAAAGATACTGAGCAGAGAAAGCCAAAAATGCAATTAGTCTCGTGCTGCAGTCTGTCTGCATCAGGAGGAAGGTACCCAACACAGATAAATGGGACCAGGAGGCTGCTGAGGTTCACAATTACAAGAAAAATTAGCCCAAGAGTGGCTGTGACCAATGTGGCTTTGGCTTCAGAGCCATTCTGCTGCTGAGCAATTCCAGCTCAGTAGAACAAGGTTAAGCAACTGAATTATGAGATACAAAGGGACCATGTTTTAGATATCACTGGGAAAATTATTCCTACAGCAAAGTGGGCCAGTTTTCAATGTTGTACGTATTTGCTTAATTTCCAGACTAAGTTTTCAAAGTAAGTAAATATACTTTGAGAAATCTGGGATGGTATTTACCCAAGGGTTTGGAGGGATAAATATTTCTGTTCCAATTCTTGGATAAATGGTGAATTACAAGACAAAAACCTGTCATACTCACCATGTCTCTAACCAAGGTTTAATACTACGTCTTTCTGGCTCTAAAGAATAATGCAGAAAGCATTAGCAGTGTATTTTTCTATTGGTTATGGGTTGGTCCATCAGACTTTGGGATAAATTGCTGATTCAGAGTCACTCTTAAAACTGAATTCTAGTACAGTCCAAAATATCAGCAATAGTGTCAGGTCTTTGTGGCTTTAGCTCAGAAGTGTTTGCTCAGGTACCTGACTTTTGGGAAATGTCTGAGTTTTAATGCATTAATACCAGACCTGATTTCCCTCCTCTTCTTTTCAGCTTTCCTCTCTAGTCCCCACCATTCTAATGAGCAGGACTCATGTTGCTGAATTCCATTATAAGTTACACAAAATGGGCAAATCTAATATGATTCCTCCCCTGTAGATTTAACATGAAAATCTATCGTAAATGGTTAATGTGGCATAACTCATGCATGAATAGAGTTCTGTGCTGTCTGAACTCTGTAAGCAAATACTGCTGTTGGAATTGAATGACATTTAAATAATATCACATTTTTAAAGGATTTTTTAAAAAATCTTCCAGCAAGAATAGTGTACACTGAGAAAATTGTGATGGGGAGGAACTATGGGGGCTTATTTCCAGCAAGTGTTGGAACTGTAAGGTAGAGTTCAGTGGGGAAAAGTAGGTTAAAGCTTGAGAAAGCCAGTTACTCACCAAAGCAGCGCTCGACTTTAATAATAAATAATATTGAATGTTGGGATATTAAAACAATTCATTCTTGGCAAAGCGCAGGGAGGTTTTATTCCCCCCAGTAACTCTGGCTCGAACAAAATACTACTTATAAGCTGCAGATTTTAATATAGCATCATGTTCCTACAGGTACAATAAAATAAAAACGTTAAGAGTATTAATTCCTTTAAAAGGGGTGATTAATCCCAGATGTGGAGCGTGCGGGGCGCAGGTGCTGACGGGGCTCCTGCACATGTTCCCGGAACACAGCTGTGCTGCAAATCCTCTGCCACTTGCTCCAAACCCTCTCTCAACTTGTACTGCCTCTGGGCACAATTAAAAGCTGTATACTACGTTTCATGAGGTGGTGTTAGAAATTTAGGCCGCGCCAAAAAACGGAGAGGGAGGGGGAAAGGGGAAAAGGGGGAGAGCCCCTTGTTAAAGAGGAATTGACCTCTTTAGCTTTGCTGTTGGAACAATAAGGCTTCTAAATGACAAATAAAACTGAGGCATTAAGATAAAAGATGACACTTGAAGTTATAAAATAAATACTATTTTTATTTCATATTGATTTTCAGTAATTCATTAACTAATACTAATATTTAATATTGGGGTAATATCTGCATGGCCTCCTCCCACCCCCTGTTTCTTGTGTTTTCTTCAAAAAAATATTTGCTGGTGTATGTGAAAAATAGCTCTGACACAGGGATATGAGTATTTTAAAAAATGCTAAAAGTGCAAAATACTCTGAAGCTAAAAGATATGGTTAAATAGCTTGAATTTCTGCTGCCTTTCCCCTTATTAGAGCCTCATAAAAAAAGACCAGTTGGGTATGTGAACCAAAACTGTCCTGAAAATGTTTAAAATTTTTCATATTTGGGCGCAAAATACTAGTAATTTCTTAAACAATTGTACAGAGCCCATATAGGGAAAACCTTTTGGCATTAGTCTGATGGATGTTCACACAGTTCTCCCACACTGTGGATTTGAAAAGGACTTGTAGCTCAAAGGACAACAGCCCTGTCTGTCTCATTTCTGGTGCCCTGCTTGGTGCATGGCAAGTTCTGAGCTTGGATTTAGGATACAGAGCAGCTTAGCTAGCTGCACTACTCCAGAGGGTATCACTGAATCCTGGAAAGAAAGGGGAAAAATTGTTTTAAGAATTGTATTTTCATGTCTTACAACTGTATCTAAACACACCTCAGTCACCAAGAATTTCTGCAATAGTTCCTGTGTGATGTGTGCCAGCCCCAGTGTGCATGAGTGTCCTTCTAAAGTGAACTGATGTCATGACAGGAAAATAAAAGATATTCTGTAATGAAAAGAATTAAGGGAAAAAACCTCTGTCTAGACAAACTTAATGGCAGTTGTAAAGGTTTTCTGGTCCTGCAGCATAGTGCTAGTTAGGTAGGGTAATAAAACATAAAATGAATGTTGTGATATATAAGTATAGGCTATTGACAAGACAAAGCACCAGGAAAGTCTGGAGCAGAAGTGAAGCAATAAGAGGATCTGCCACCCTTGGCTGTGGGTGATGGGCACAGAGAAATGTGCACAGGGAAATGACGAGATTTCACTGAAAGGACTTTAAATAGTTGAAGTGACATTGGGAATTTGGCATCATTTAGTGTGTATGTCCTTGGGCTCTGGTTCAGGAGTGTGCTTACCTTTAATCCATCTAGAACCTAAACTTGTATTTAAATCCCACTGAAATCAATGGGTCTTGATAGGATTTTTTTTCATTTTGATGACTAGGGATGGCTTACTTCCATAGCCATGGCTGAACTTGACTGAATCACAGCTTTATTGGCATGGCAAGAGCTTAGAACATTACTATTTATTGTTTTATGTGTTTATTATCCCTTTAAATTACTGTACTATGATTTTTCAGTGAATAATATTAGCCAGTTGGATTAGAAATCAGAGCTATGAGGGAATATAAATGCTTCAGAGTTAAAATAATGCATATGCATTTAGTTTAGTTTTCCTGTAAAATCTATATCCATTTGTCCAGTCCAAAGAATTCAGATACTCTTTGATTAGGGAAGTAAGTAAAGTGCAATTGATATAGTGCCACACAAGTAATGAACCAAGCACTCTGAAAGTGTTTGATTAAACTAATGTAAGTGTTGCATCAAATTGTGAAAATATGTATGCCATAAATTATAGGGAGATGTGACTCTGAAAAGCAGAGGTGAATAAACTCTTGTAGCTGAGATTGTCTTGTTAGATTACTTATCTGTCATTTAATTTCACATTTAATGTCTTGCAGTTATGAGATGCTTCAGTTTCAGCTTGATTTTATAAACTTTGGCTAGAAAACTAAGTAGGGCAGTTTTGTAGCCTGTAGGACACCCACATTTCTGTTTTTGATCTCAACTGTTGTGAATCAAAACCTTTAACCAGAATTAGACCAGAAAAAAAAAAACCAGAATAAATTTGTTACTCAGTTGTTAGAATACATCCCTTCCCAGGAGAGGTCAGAGAGGAAAGAAACTAAGAACAGACAGCTGACTTCTGTTTCCACCTGCTCAATAAAATGTTAACTTTAATAAGCTACAGCAGTCCTCGTTTCTTTTCCAGTCTATCCTGAGTTTGTTGAAAGTTACGGCAAAGTCATTTTTTAAAGATAATTATGCTTTGTAAATGCTAACTTGATTTTGTAGCAGTAAACACACCTTCTGGTTATGCAGGAGACAAATTAGGAACATATGTCCTCCACCAAAGCCAGCTCAGCTGCGTGTGGTGCTAGCATTGATTACAGAGAGCTCCTGCACACTCTGAAAGCTCTGGGAAATGCCCATTTCTGCCTTCTCCTGCACAACAGGGCATGGATGAGATCCTCCCTCCTGCTTTTTGTGCAGCTCTGAAATGTCTGTTACAGCCTGGCTGGGTATGAGGGATCTGTCACTGCTGTTGTGGTGGAAGTTGTGCTGCTTGTCTTCTCCATGGCCCCTGGCCATTTTCATGGCAGTCTTGGACATGTTTGGTACTTTTCAACTGCTTTTTGATATCTTAGGAGAAAGGCCTTATTAAAACACAGTGATATGTTTGTTGTTTATTAGTCTTTTGCTAGTTTGGGGGAAAATTCACTCCTCCACTCATATTATTGTCAGAGCTGATCTAGTGAGTGGCATCTCTGGTTTGGAATGAGATGATCTTCAGGTCCATTCCAAACCAAACCATTCTATGGTTCTGTCTCCATTCTTTCTCTCCCCTGTTGTTATTTATCTCAGAAACCAGTGATTTAAGCTGATTTGGGGAATGTGGGCTTTTCTTTAAAGCCTCAGCTGCAGTTATAAAAATGAAAAAGTGTGTCTATGGACATACACTTACCCTTAACCTGTAAGCCCAAGACAACCATTGACTTTTACAAAGTGCTTCTGGTATCAGTTGTGTCTGACCAGTACATGGTCTCAGGTCTCACTAATTGCCTTGTTGATGTCAAACACTATAATAAAACCTTAAAATGTTTCAAGCCATTCGATAATGTCATACAAAGGCTTGTATATAAGGGCATTTATGGGTTACAGTGCAGCCCGTCAGTTATTCCAGCATGTTTTGAAATGAATGAGTCTTCTGCAAGCTGAAAGACCAATACCCAGGGAAAAGCTGTATCTTTGAATGCTGTTTTCTATATTTGTACATGATCCAGGACTTATGACATTAGATTTGTACAACATTATAGCCAGAGCATCAAATGCGTGAACTGTTAGTGAGCTTCCTCATAATCAGTCTGACAATATTTCTTCTTTGCAGTTGGAAAGTTAAAAGATTAGCTTTGAAGGAAAAAAAAATCAATATGTGGCAAGTGTATATTGAATACAGAGGCTGGAACAAATTCTCCAATGGCAACTATATACAGGAGGAGGTCGTGATTCTTCAGAAGTCATAGTTTCACAGTTTAGCAAAGATGTAGCTGCCTGCCTGGCTTTTGGTTCAGGAGTTTATTTTGTGAACAGAATTTTTTATTTTTTGCCTGAAGATGACTGGTTTCTTGTCCTGTGGCATTTTATATATTCAAGTGATGAATCTTTTGTCATGCAGTCCCCAAGCTGAATGTGTTGATCAGATGCAGAAATAGGAGTATGCAAGAAATCATGCTCCAGCTAAAGCTGGTTAGAGCTGCACTCACCCACAGCTTGCTGGAGTGCTTTGTTATTCTCAACTACACGAAACAAGCAGCCCAGTGCTTTGCTGTTATCAAAGCAGCATTAAGAGCGCTGCAATAGGACTGTCTGTGAGAGAGGTTAAAACTTCCCTCCAGTAAAACTCTGAAACTACTTGGAATTCAATAGGGTTAAGTCCTAGGCAAATACTTGCATAGCAAGCTGAGATAGAATAAATGGCTGTTATCAGTCATTGCCTGTGTGCTTTGCTGGGAAAACCAAATGTACACAGTTTCTTCTGGCATTAGAAGCCAAGCATAGACTTGAATTTAAACTTGAGCTCCTTCCCTTGACTGATGTTCATTAAACTGGTTAATTACTTATAAATGTAATTCCTTTCCCCATCTCAGATACAGATATTTATATCAAGCACATGCAACATAAGGACTGACCTAGCAAAATGTTGATTTAGATTTGCCTGCAAGTCCAGAGCAGGAATGCTATTTATAGCTCTATGTAATTAGAAAATAATCTTACTGAAGTTGTGCTTCCTACCTGAGCCCATTTGAAGAGCCATGATAGGAAACTCAATGGCTGCCCTTAGAATCCAGCACATGGGAAAAGCAGAATGCTGCTAAGAGACTGTCAAATTGAAGCTAAGGGAGGAGCAGCAATGTTCCATTTTCATATCAGGCTTTAAGGAAGTTTTAACTGAAAAGATGAGATTAATTTATACTTTTGGTTTAAAACCATCTGTTACACAGTCAGGCTTAGTTCCCCCACAATAAGCAATGGTTTTGACTGTGGTGATTTTTCATTCATTTGAACCACAAGTTCAAAGAGAGCTTGTGGGGTCGAGGTGTGAAACCACATGGGACTGAAACTGAAAGGAGTCATTTCCAGAAGCCCCCAAAACCAACGTGGCCAGGCTGAGCTCTGCTTGCCAAGGCACCTACCCCGTGCCATGGGTGCCACTCTTGGGCAAGCCAGCAACCACCCAGGGGAAAAAAAATAAAGGAAAAAAAAAGAGATTGTGTGTTCAGTGCTCAGATTTACAGCTTGGGCCCTAGAATGCTCGAGCAGCTGTGTTTTCTATTGATTTAATTGGATCATAGGTTTTCAGCTCATTTCAGGAACAAATCTGGGATATTCACCCTGCCCTTGTGTGTTATCATCCTTCCCATGTCATGGCCAGTGCAGTTCAGAGCCACTGCTTCAGCTATTTGTAAATGCCAGTTAAATGCCCATCAGGCCTTCACCTGCAATGAATAAGGGTTGGAAAATCACTGTTCTATTTTTTCAGATGTTAGAAGGTTTGTAACCTTTACTTTCTGTAGTTTGAATGTGGGCACAGAAATATTTAGGATGTTAAGTACGGCTGGTTTTTCTTGCATGGTGCACAAAAAGGCAATTCAGCCAAAGCTTTTAAAGTTATATCCTTCACTTTGTGTCAGCAGAACAAGTACTTTTTTCTGGAGTTTTCCTCCCTGCAGTTTGTAGTCTAAAGAAACCCTTGCAAAGTGGGTGATAATGAGGATCAGTTAACAGAGAGAAGAAGCAATGAGAAAGTTCTGGCATTTTATATATTTTGTTTTAGAAAGTGAACTGGATAAGCCAGAAAGGATGAAGGTTATTATTAAATTGCAGGAGCAGTAAATCCTGACTCCCATGGCCTTACACAAAGCAGCATTGTTGTGCTGCAGGGGGAGAACTGAGGCTCCACACAGAGGTCAGAGTGACTCTGCTGGATGGGGAATGGTGCTTTGCACTCACAGATAAACAAGGTTCAGCATCTTACCAGCCTGACAGAGGAACCCTCACCCAAAAGTGAGTGAGGTCCTGCAGTTCTGAAGCACTGGAGCTATTTTGTGTTTTAGCAGTGACTATTATCCCAAGATTTCACCTTCTGATGTGGCCAGAAGGCTACATTAATGCAGTGTAAAGCAGGGATTGTTGTTTTGCTGTTGCTCTGACTTGTACTTGTAGTGTGAGGTTCTCTTGAGCACAAACTGTGCAAGTAGTGAGTAGAGTGTGGGATCTACAATGAGAAACCTTGTTGTTAAACCTCTGAGCTCTGCTTCTCATATAAATATGCTTTGCATGCATTCATTAAAATAAGAAAGTAGTACCACTTAGTAAACTCAGCTTTCTTTGAGTGTAGGAGTTGAAGAGAGGGAGAATGGTATTAAGAGGAGAATATTTTAGTCTACGCCAGCTCAGGGATATTGCCACTAGCAGAAAATCCACAAGGGGTAGAGTTGTAATGATGCAAAGCTGCTGCTATTTTCATTTTCTTATGTCTTGCTGATTCAGAGCATCCCAACATGAATTACTATTAATATGGTCTTCTCAGTGCCTTAAGGCAACCATTAGCAAAAGTAGGTACTGCTATGTGTTGTGGTGTGGGGCAGCAAAACCTGCTTTTGGTGGGTACCTGTGTGAGCCCGGGCTTGTGCTGCCTCAGGGCTGGAAAGGACAGATAAAGGTGGGGTTGAACACTGGGGAGGGAGATGTGCTCACCTGGGGGATGCTGAGAAGAGAGTGCCTGTTTGTGCTGGCACATTGCTGTGGTCCCCTCTGCAGGCAGGAGAGGATCTGGTGGGATTTCCCTGGAAGAGCTTTCCTGGCCCAGGACACACTGGCCCAAACCTCTCCTCATGGGAAAACAGGGCCAGATGACACTGCATAAGTGAAAACCTACTGTAATGTCAATCTACAAAGTGAAGGTTTTATTTTTTTTATTTTTCCCTGTTTTCCTTTTATTTATACAAAAAAAAATCCCAATTCGGTGTAAGATTAACCCTAATAAATCAGCCTGAAATTGTTTCCAGATCTAACTGTTTGTATATTCAGCCACTGCTGCACAGACCCAAGAGAGCTCCTTCTTTATGATTTGGGCTACATGACCTTGAAAATTAAAAATATTGGAATCATGGACATCTCCTTTCCTGTCCAAAGCTGATGACAGATTAGAATGTTATTTGGGAAAAAAAAAAACAAACAAAAGAGAAAAGAAAGAAACAAAGAGAAAAAAAGTGTGGTTTTGTTTGAGGCTCTATATGCAGAATAAACAGCAATCAGAAGAATCTTTCAAAACATGCTCTCAATTGGAAGCAGCACTAATTCTCAGTTTTTAGGGATATCACATCACTTCATGACAAACTTTGTGAATTCTGAGGGGAACTTGCTAATGGGGTGAGCACATGGTGTCGATGCTATTGAAGTGAAATTCTATTTCACTGTCACAAGGTAGTGATAGTTTGGTGAACAAATATTAAGTTAAAATGGCAAAAGCTACTTTTATTTTCTTTATACTTTTATTTTCCTATTTTTTTTAATTTAAACCTTTAAACCCTGAAATAAAGATTGGAGAAATAGATCAGTAAAACACACATCAGTGGAGAATTGAACTAATGGAGGAAAATAAATCTGAACTCGATTTACTGGGAGTAGCACTGTGAAGTTTTTCTACTTGAGAAATTTTAAGGATTCGTTTCCAGTGTTGTCCAAGCAAATTGTAAAGTATTGGGAAGGAGAGCCCCACCTCCTCCTCCAAGGGCATGGATCAATTCCTCAGTGGTGCTGTATTAAATGATAACCTTGCCACGTGTAATGTCACAGCACAAGGAGCTGCAGAGGCACTGCTCCTTCCAGCTGTATCTGTGCAGGTGAATTAGCCAAGCGAATGTGGATGTGAACTTTCATAAAGCTAATGAGAGTCATCCTGCAAAACGTGGCACTGTCACGTTTTTCCCTGCTGCTGTCCCCTGAGATGTCACCACTCCAGCTGAGCCATACTTTTTTCCCTTAGATTTTGTCATCCCTGCTGATGTGCTTTGTGTAAATGATAGCTTTTTCAGTCACTTTGTTTGGGAGTGGACTTTTCTTTATAAGTGGAATAATGCAGTCTTTTGTGACGAAATAGTTTATTTGCTTAAGTAAAATAGTGCATGCTACAGTGCTCTTTTTAAGTTCACTTTAAATCAAACTTTCTCTACTTCTGTGGGAACAGGATTGATCCCTGTACGGCTTAAATTTCCCTGAGAAACCTGGCTTTGAGAAAAGCTGCTATTAAGCTCTGAAAGAGTTAAGCAAATCCAAGGCTCTGCTAGCCAAAACTCACTTTTCAATGCGCTTGTTGTACTTAAACGTCAATCTATTTGAAAGGGAGAGTGTCCCAATTATTTAGATGGCCAAAAGAAACAGCTTCAATTCTTTATCACATAAATACACTTAAAAAGCATGATTTAAAACAGATGAAGAGAGAAGTGAATGAGTGTTTGGGTTGCTCAGCAGAGCCAAGTGCAGGCCTCCTTGGCAGCGGCTGCGCGCTCTGGAGCTGGGTCCCGCAGCAGCTCGGAGCCCTTTGAAGGCACTGGAGAGCCCTGGCAGCCTCTCAGCCTCTCAGCTCCTGCCTCTTCCCTCCTCGCTGCCCTTGGAGAGGGCTCCGAGCAGGATGGGGCTGTGGGAGCCAGGTCAGGGCTGCTGCAGCCTCGCCACAGCCGGCGCTAATCCGCGATGGCGAGCTCTGAAGTTCCTTTCCAGCTAATTTGTCCGTGTAATTAGGTTAGCGAAATCATATGTTTTATTAATTTAATAAAATGCATTTCATGGTTTAGATTGTCTTTAATCCTTTGACCTTTGAAGTCACTCTTTATAGTCTTCAGATTGCAGTAATTTATTTTGGTTGTTTCTGTTGGGAAAACAGTTTAACAATCTGCTTTCGTTCCAGTTTTACATTTTTTCCCCTTAAAGGTAAATGGGATTAGTAAACATCTGCTTCTTTTGAATATTTACAAACTTCACAATCAAGATTTAACAATGCCAACAACATTAGTAGTTTAAATGCTTATAAATATTCACAGACAAATAAATATAGCATTGAGGCACACTGGGCAGGTGTTTCTAATTTCCAAGAGTTTAAGAGTTAGCTGCTAGAACATGGCACATCTTTTATGTAACTCAGAATATATTTGGTGACATGCTACATGTGCTTTTCACATTGTAAGTAACTCAGTTAACCTACTCTGCTTCCCAGGGCACTTTCAGGGGGAAAACATTTGCTCAATTGTATTAAATGCTACAGAGAGTTTTGCCTGTCAGTATAATTTAACTAAAACACACTAGCTTGCTAACTCTATGTGTAATTAAGTATATGGAGTTAAAGATGAAGTGATGTGGGTTTATATTTGCCTGGCTTTTGACAAAGGTTTAGTCTGATGTCAGGCCTGGGAAAGCAGGAGGCTGTTACTTGCTTAAATACTTTTCAGCCCCTTAAGACCACTGGATAAATCTAGTGCAGTTGTTTCCAGTATTCCTCGTTCCAGAGGTCAGTGTTAAGCACAAGGGGATTTGCTCCTGATACCCTTCAAAGATTTTACTTTTAAAATATCTTTTGTTTGCCAAGCCGGTGTGAAACGCCTCCATGCCCAGGATGTCCTCAGAAACAGCAGCTTTTTCTCAAAATCTAAATCCTAATTTAAGATGGGAGGAATACAAAAACTGCACTGCTCCAAGAATCCAAAACTGCACTGCTCCAAGAAGAGGAAATCCATGACAACTCTTCAGAGCAGTGACTTGGCCCTTTCCCCTGCCCTCAGCATGAGCCTCACCTCCTACCAAAACAGGCTTTGCTCTTTTTGGCCACACTTTGGGTGTTAGGAGAGACCTCAGCCCCCTCTGTGAATCCTTCTTGCTCCGTGTTCCCAGTGCTCCTCATGCATGCATGAGAGGGAAACACTTCCCTCTGCAACACTTTGCACTCGTGTTGGGTGCTGAGACAAGGTGCTATGTGTCAGCAGGGTTATGTGCTGCAAAGAGAGAAAATTCACAAAAATGAATGGAGTTTCACAGGGCACATCCTTTGTGTGTGTGTGTGTGGAGCAGCAATGAGTGTTCTCTTCCTCTCTTAATTTTCAGAGCCTTTGTTAAACTTCAGGAATGAAATCCCGTTGCATTTCACATTTATTTACACTTCCAAGGCACAACCATATCAGTTGCAACCTTGATTTGTCTCTTAGCCTTACAATGAGTTTTGCTCTGGTTCATCCTTTATCAGTTTTTCACAGTGCTTCCAGCAGTGGCTGCATATGGTCTTAGCCCTGAAACTTGTGCCTTTAACACTCAGTTCTTCAAGTTATAATAATAATTATAATAATAATGAAATCATGGTTAAGAGGAAAATGTTCCTTTCTCCCCTCATTCAGCTTTGCTGGGGAAGAATTACTCCCAGCAAATCTACCCTGTTACCAAGCTTAAAGTACAGGATTCATTCAGCCTTCTCTTTATGTTGTTTAAACTGAAAAAGGTATTTCCGAAACAAGCTTAACCCCTGCAAAGCTCCCAGAGCTGGTGGGATGGTGAGGATCCATGAAAGCCCTGCAGCCAGGGAGAGGGGAGAGCCTGTGGGGCTGCCTCGCTGTTTTCTGAAGGAAAACATCATAACCACATTTAGCTTTGCACCTGAACAAACAAGTTTATCACAGCCTCCCCCGCCTGGCTCTGAGTGCCAGAAGTCTGTCACTGTTTAGCTGGAAGTGACCTGGGAGCAGTGGCCAGACAGACACTTAGAGCCCAGACTGGGTTTTCATCCCATATTTGGTGTTTTGGGGGTGCTCCCCTGGCACCTCCAGTGCTGGGACTGCGCAGAGCAGAGATCAGAGCCTGGGGAAGAGGATGGATGGACAGGCTTTACCCTCCTGTGGGGATCAGCCACAAGCTGGGGTGTTTGTGACACCGTTCACAGCTCTGGGTTGAATCCCAAAGGATTCTAACCAACCCTTGTTTTCCTCTGTGACATTGTGTGGTGCCCTTCAACCAGTTTGGTGTTCCAAACTTCTCCAAGGGTTATGTGCTGCAAAATGTTTTCTTCTTCCTCAATCACAAGGACCATCTCCCACCTCAGTTAAATGCTTGAGTTTATTTTCATGTACCTGAGTTGCAGGTTAGATAGTTCAGAAGTCTTTCACATGCTATGGCAGGACCATTCCAGCCCTTTGGGGATCTATTCAGAGCTCAACTGTTTGAAGAGGAAACAAAGGGCTGCTTGCTCTGTGAATGGAGAAATCAGTATTTCATGCTAAAAAAAGGAATTGAGTTGTTCATATAAAAACCACACGTTAGTCAAACGTGGCAGCAGTGCTGTGGTGCTTCTCGTTAAAAGCAGTAGGATTTCCAAAAAAAGATGCTGTCTTGCAAGTACTGAGGTTGAGCTCAGCAGCCATCTCTTCTTTTCTTTTCTTTTTTTTACTACATAATGTTGGGGGACTATGCTTGGCTTGAAACAATATACATAAAATAAGAAAGGCAAATTTTGTAGACTTATGTATGTAAGCTAGAAAGGGTGAACAAAGCATTTTGTGGCAAAGCCAATGTAAAGAGAAAAAAAATATGAATAGTTAGAAAACTAACACTTCTGAAGTGAAATTGTTGTGTTTTGCCTTTTCAGTTATCTACTTATCACACAAAAATAGCAACAATTTTAGCTCCCATTCTGTTTTCTCAAGACAGCCTGCCCACAGATTTTCTAGAAAATGTGGTTACCAGCTGGTATGGCAGTTCACAGTGCAATTTCTGTTTTACTTCCAACAATCTGGCATCTCATATCTATATCAAGTCACAATTTACCAGGAAATATATATATATATATATATATATTTATGTATGTAAAAAAGAGTTTTAATTCATAGTAGCATTTTCTGGTTTTAAAACAAAAGATATCCAAACAAGCCATGGACTTGAGCCTAGGTTTCAAAAGAATGACACTGTTGACGAGTAAGTAATTAATTTTATTTCAACTTCACATAAAGATTTTTTGAGTGAACATGATCAAGAAAAGAAAAAATATTCCTGTGCATTTTAAAGTTAATTATCTGCATACTTAAACATACCTGAAATCTTTCAGTTCTTTGAGAACTGTCTGATTCTTTATGAGGTTTATGTCTTTATCTCAGCCTGACCCAACTGGCCTCTGACCCTTCCCTGGAGCAGTACTGCAGAGTTCTTTATAATGTGTTTGTTTGCAGTTTGAATTCTTATTTTGAACACCTCTGTCTCAAGGTTACCCTAATAGAAACAGGGTGTCAACATGGAGAAGGGGGAGGATGGAGTTTTCCACACCCCTCCTTGCCAGAAGATTTCAAGTTCAGGTTTTAATGGCTTCCAGGTGCACCTCGATGTTGCACATATTTGGCTGTAATCCTGTAGGGACTGGGGTTTTTGCCTTTAAAAATACAGCAGAAAACAAACTTTGAAGTTTTGAAGATTAAATTGGTAAAAATAAACTTTAAATAAGTCGGCTCTTGCGTTCCAAGAAGGGGAAATGGTTTTAGCAGGCTGTGAACTCTTTATTAGTGTTGGAAAAGCATGAGTGCCACTAAATATTCTGCTGGAAAGCTGAAGGCACATATTTATCTCAACCTGATAAACTTTGCAGCTAGAAACACAACTTGAATGAATTCCTTAGCAGCATTACAAGCATCTTCATATACCCCAAAATTGTTTTTTCTTGGATGCCTCACATTTTAAGAGCCTTAGGTTGCTTTCAAAGAGTCAGTTAAAGTCTATAAAATTTGATTGCATAATGACTGTGGGCTCTATTCATAACATGTGACCTGGGAGCTGCAAGGTCTGTCTCTCATATTTTACAAGCCTACAAAGGTTTCCTGATTGCTCCTGAGCCCCACCTTTCCAACACATGAGGGGATTTTTCTCACCCCACGGTTATAAGCCCCAGAATAAACAGGGACATGAATTAATGCTTTGAAGGGCAAGGAGGGTGGATGGCAATGCAATCAGATTTGGGATCTGATTTTCTCCCACTCAGTGAGTTCCTACACTGTGGCTGTAAGTGGGAGATGTCTTGGGCAGATCTGAATTGGAAATAGGCAATGGCTTCTCAGTGTGGTGTTACAGTTAATAAAACATTGTCTGAACAGCTGTAAAACAGCCCTATTGGACTGCACAGATGCACAGGAAAGACAAATTATCACTGAATCACAAAATACCTTGGGCTGGAAGGATGTGGAATCACTGGCTGAGGGCTCATTTGCCTTTTTGGGTCTCTGCATGTGTTCCCTGATGGCTCTGCTGCCTTTCCCTGGTCACCAGCTGTGTGGATGACCTGCAGCCTCACACACACAGGTCCCTCATCCCCTTGACCTCCTGGTGTCAGGAGTGTGACCACTAAAACAACATTTCCAAGCAATGTGTTGTACCTCTCCTAATCTTCCTCTGCTCAGGTGGATATTGTGTTCTTAACTTTATGTCTGCTTGCTGTAACTCCTGTCTCCTGTTCCTGCTGATGTCTTTGAAAACAGCACTGAGGACACAAGGGTCCAAATTACTGCATCTGATCTGCTTTGCACAATTCTGCTGGAGGAAAAGAGGTGTAAACCCACCTCAGCTGGCTGTTTGCACTGTTTTTTTCTTCAGAATAATGCAGAAAGGCTGTGGCCTGTTGATGTGTCCACTCTGGCTTGGTGAGCAGCAGGGCTGGATGCTGTACAAGCAGCTGGGGCAGCCTGGTTTGGTGGAGGACCAAAGAGTCCTGTCAGGCCAGGCCTTGCTGCCCCACTGGCAGTGTTAGGGGGACAGGGCAGGATGCCCTGGGTTCCTACCACTCCTCCAATGCCAAATCCATGCCCACAAAGTGTTGCTTGTTCCTTGATTTAGGAGTGAGAACCAGGTTTCTGCATTTACTTCTTGCATCTTCATTTTGAGGCTGCCCAAGTGCCTTTGTCTTTCCTTTGCTATCCCACTCAGATTAGCAGCTCCTATACTGATATAAGGAAGATTAAGAAGGTCCACTCTAATAACAGGATGAAATAAGCTTATGAATTCATTAACAGAATTTAGAACTGTCTGTATTTCCATGTTTTGATCAAAACTCACCTCTGTTGGCATCCCAACAGAGATGCTGTCACAGAGCTGGTGACAGCTCTTTTGTTGCTGAGGAACTGCAGTCAGAAGATGACATAGGGGAGGAGGCAAGAGGGTCAAATAACAAGCAATGAGCCAAAGGAAAAGTTCCTGGCAGAGGCAGAGCTGTGAGTGCCACTGCAATGGGGAGCACCAGGCAGCCAGGAGGGAGATAAAGCCAGTGGACAGTTTCACTGCTGGATGATGAGCAGTGAGTTTTCCTCTTTACTTCCCCCGATTAAAAATTTGTGGCTGGCTTTTAACACTGACTGGAGCTGCCTAGGATTTTATTTGCTTCCCATCCGTCAACATCAGGCTTGCTTCTTTATACTTCTCAATGGGAAGAAAAAAAAAACCAAACCTGCTTGGTTTCCAATTGTAGCTTTTTATTATCACAGGCCAAGAGGGGAAATGAAAAATCATCTTAATTAAAAAACACTAAAGTCCCATGAAATACATGGTTCTTGTTTTTGAACTGCTTTGTCAGGAACTGTCCACAGCCATTATTTTTAATTAGCTTATCTTTTAAATTAAAAATGGGTTATTTGCATTTTTTTAATGGGGAGTTTCTTGATCATTCAGTTCCCCTGTATTTTCATGTTCTAAGACAGTAAGTTATGTAAAAAAAGAATCCAGGCAATTTGATTAAAAATACATGGCATCTTTTTATTCTTCTTTTTTACTTCTTTATAAAAATTATGCAAACTTATACAGCTATAATTCTCCAAGAGTCTCTAAGCATTTTACAGCTATTGAGAGAAGACAGAAAAAAATTAGGTCCTTTAAGTAATGTGGTCATTTAAAAAATAGCTTCTCTTTCAAATCATAATTAGAGGTCAAAAGGCTAGAACAGAATAAAAAAAATATCTAAAAGCTTGAAATTGAAAAATTTTGAAAGACCCTTATTTTCACTCCAAGCTATATAAAGTAATACCCCTTCTCAGTGACAAAATCAATATTTCTCACAGAAAATTAATATTAAAGTCAAAATTTAAAAAAATCAATATTTTCTAAACAGTAATTATAAAAGGGGTTGGCTTTCACTAAATTGTACTTTGTAACAGTGAAATCTTCCTTTTTATTTCAAGAAGTTCCCTTGAATGGTTTGGTGTTCAGAGGTGCTGAACCCCAGAAAAGCCCAGTGGCTTCAGCTTGGACTCTAAAGCTGAGTCAGCACCACGACAGCCCCAGCTCCCTGTGAACGCACTGGGATAAAGCCACCCTCACCAGCAATGAAACATCCACATGGACCCTGAAAAGAGTCAGGGATTGGGATGTTTGCCTAACAGTGCACAGCAGCTGTCCCCAGCTTTGGAAAGGTGCTGGGGGCAGAACCGTGTGCAGTGGAAACATCCAGACCTGGGGGGGTTTCTGAGCTGGACTTTCCCCAGGACAAAAGTGTTTGCACCCTTTTGCTTGAGAAACCTACCTTGAGACACTGAACAACCCCCAGGGATTATTGCTCACTGTTTGTCCTCAGATGATGGGTACTTCCAGCTGCACTTTGCTTCTTGAGATGAGTGGCTTATCAAATTCTTCTTTTCTGAATTCTCTACATGATTATTTACACTAAGTAACAAAATATCATTCCCATGTTACCACAGTATGTACTGAGGTCTGACTTTAACACCAAAGTAAAAGCATAATGTGAAGGTAGATCATAGCATTTACTCAGATTGTTTTGGCTTTTCTTTCCTTTTTATAATAGAACATGATCATGCCAATAGCTCTTTGTGGATTTGCAGCCTCTCTGCCACATTTCCTCATAATCATGTTGTTGAAGTTTAGTCCATAATTCATTGTATCTGTGTGCTCTGTTTACACTGAACTCAATTTGGGTTAAATTAAAACCCTCATATCTTTCTCAGCTGTGATCCTTCAGTTAGAAATCTACAGTGACAGAAAACACTTCTTGAATTCCACTTATGTTAGTGTAGTAAAAAGGAGTGAGGAATATAATTTGAATTACAGGGTGAAGAGAAGACATTGGTGAACGAGTACAGAAATATGTACAAAATATTGTCAAATGTTGTGTTGCATTCCAGTAGTTCCAGGCTGTGTCTGCTCACCTTCAGGACAGCAATGTCAGGACTCACCTCAAAGGGACACACAGATCAAATTCAGGCTCCTAATTACATTGTTTGGGTGAGACTGATTTAAGGAAAAAAAGAAAAAAAAGTGAATAGTGAATATACATAACACAAGCATTTTATACTTGTTTTAAGTGATAAAACAAACACTTAAACAAGCTTTAGCTCTATAATAGCCTTGAGCCAACCTTCCTGTTTCTTCCTTTTTGCTGACAAGTTGCATCACGGGGTAACATGTCTTGAACTCACCATTCATTATTGTTATTGTTTTTGGAGAGACAGAGACCGGAGTTGTGGTTGTGGTAGGAGGAGAAGTACATTACTGAAATCACTTACAGTAAAACCCCAGTTTTGAATATCATTTCACTTCCTAAACAGGAAGTGTCCTACGAAAAACAACAACAAAAGAAAACACAAGTGGAAGAAGATCTCAACCCATCAACTTTTGAATAAGGGCCATTGCAGAGAGCTAGATGTGGTTTCTACATGAGATTGCTTTTGAGCCAGAATTGTGGAGACCTATTTAAACTTCTTTTCAGCAGCTTTATAAGGATGTCTCCTACTTAGCTATCAATGGAATATCAGCTGCATTCAGCAGCTCTTCGTTTGCTCCTGCCTTGGCAATAAAAACCCTCCAGTCCTGAGCATGTCTTATGACTTTGAACTCAATTTTCTAGCGTGAAGTTAATCAGTTCCTGCCTTTTCACCCTTCATACATAACTCTTTGTGGCCATCTAACTATTTCTATTCAGGATTCTGATAGTAATTTTGGTAATTATATTATTGATGATTTTTCAAATGTAGGGTCAGCCCATAATCTGACCAGCAACTTCCCACATTGCAGTGATCCAGATTCAATTCTAGCTGACTGCTGGAGTATTCTAATTTGTAACTCAGAATGGATTAAGCCTACAGGGTTAGGCAAACATCCCAAAGATTCAAATCTCATCTTGATGACTAAGAATAACCAGCTTCTGGCTCTTAGAAGGTTTTACATATCAACAAAGCTGTGCATTTGCATTAACGGCTATCACACCACAGGGGCCTGCTCGTGTTTATCTTGGGAACAACCAGAAACTGAACATTTAGTTTAAATTTGTTTAAATGTGACTCCTGTTGAAATCAGTGGCAAGCTGTGTGCACATATGTGAGCTAGAACGGTGCCTAAGGACTGCATTTCCACCAGTTTTTCATATCAAAGCTATGTCTCAGAGAAATATCATGTGATAAATCAGAAAATTGCACATATTAGTATCAAAAATTCAGCTGGAACATACATTTGTGGGTCTCTGCTATCTAGTATGAGTGACAGGCACAGTTACCATTTTGCTGTCAACTTGTGGCTGTGTCTAAAGGCTGCTTTCCAACAGACATTGGTGGCCTGAAAAGTGTGCTTGTGAGTCCTTTTTTCCCTTTTTACAAACCAAAACTCAAATCTGAGAAAATGTTTGAGTGGGAAAGCCTCTGTTTTTGAAATGGTCAAAATAGTTTAGACTTTGACATCTAGGTTTTGAATTTAGTTTTTGCTGCATTCTTGCATTGGAAGATTCTCTTTTGGCTTCACCTTAATTTTTACATTTGCATTCCATGGGTGAACAAGTTGCTAGTTACATTTGAAAAACAAATCTCTCTTAATAAGCTGAAAAGCAAAGCTGTTCAGAGATAGAATTACCAGAATTGTAGGGTTTCTTCTTTAAGCAGTTTTTGAGAGTGCAATAGCATATTGGACCAGCTGCACCAAAGCCAGGTTGTCCATTTACCTTCTCCTGTATTTGGGGTTCAATTGTATCTGCCCAGGAAGTTATTCTGCAAAATCCCCTCCTTTTCATTGCCACCAATCACTACTGTGAATCTTTTGGGGAGCTGGGGGGGGAATGATTTTAAACTAAGAGTTTAAATTTAGATTAGATATTAGAAAAAAATTCTGTACTGTGAGGGTGGTGAGGCCCTGGTAGAGGTTGCCAGAGCAGCTGTGGCTGCCCCATTCCTGAAATTGTCCAAGGACAGGTTGGACAGGGCTTGGAGCAATCTGGTATAATGGAAGGTGTCCCAACCCATGGCAAGGCCTTGGAACTGGATGAGCTTTAAGATCCTTTCCGACCCAAACCATGCTGTGATTCCTGCAAACATATCACTCACTGTAATACGTGGTGCACAATGTTTATCCTGTGTTTATTGTGCTCAGTTTCTCTTCGATGCAAAGGAATTTCCACATCTTCCCCTCTGTTTACAGAAATGACGACGAATCCCTCAAGCGAAAACACACGAGTGAATGTGTGTATATTTTTCCACTATGTTAGTAACTGGAGGAAGTGGGAAGGTGTTTTGAATTTGCTCTAAATACCTGGTTTAGTTTTTCAGTAAAAACATTACACATGTGACTACCTTGACAGCTAAAGCAGAAACAGTCTTTGCTTGGTTTGTTTGTGTCTCTTGCGATTTCTTCCATTCAGCCTTTCAAAATATTGAGAGTTCATTGTCCCAGAGATAAAGAAGAAATACGGAGGCATGCAAATACATTCAGCTTAGCTATTCTGATACTGAAACTTCTCTGAATGAGGAGCAATGCCTTTATTTTGAAGAGTACTGTTATTATAAGTACAAAAGCCTGTTTTGGGCAACTTCCTTTTGATTTGACCCCGTATCTATTTGAAAATCCTGCTCCAGACACATAGACCAATCCTGAGAGTTCAGCCTGTCTTCTTTAGCCTTTATGTATTTCTTACCTCACCCTTTACATCTTTAACTCAGACATCAAAATGTTTTACTGTTTTGCCTCAGCAAGTGGAAGAATCAGCTCCCCCTGTGGAGCTGGCAGCTTTGGTCTGGTGTGTCTGCAGTCCCCTTTTGTCTGCTTGGGCTGTGCCTCTGCTTGCCTTTGTTGTTTGGTTATTTTATTTATTTTTTTAACTGTTAAATATTGAGATAAAATGACCGAATCAAGGCAGGAGTCTTTAAGGGCAAAACCCAATAAAATGCCTACATCATAGGAAAGCCCTTGAAGGACCTGACAACTTATTAATCATAAAGGGGAAGCCTCAGAGTGCAGCTTCTCCTCATTTACGGAGGTTTGCTCTCTAATAGCATTTAGAAGTTTGTTTTACCCTGTCTCGGTGAGAAGAAAAGGCAGCTTTAACAATTCTGTCTCCCTCAGCAGTGCATTTGAATTTTTGTTGCCTCCCTTCGGCGTGCTGGTCAGAGGTCAGGGAGAGCAGGATTAGTTGACCTGCGTTGACAGGGCGGGTGATGGATGAGCAGAGCACAAAGCACAGCCTGTTTGCACCGGGAGGCAGCAGAGCACACGCAGGCTCTACACCTGCGCTGAGCCCAGGGACAGCCTGGGCTGCCCAAACCACCCTGCCTGGCTGCAGACCTGCACATTGCCTTCCCTCCCGTGGCCCCATCGCTCCAGAGAGTGAGGAGGAGACTGGCTGTTTGATTTTTATTAGCAGGATTTGGGAAACACCGAGGGTTAATGTGGTAAAGTCAGGTGGTTCAGATTCGGGGTGATTGCAGTGGATAGCACTAAACAATGCTGGAGCTGTATTAAGGAGCACATCTTGTGTGAAGGATTGGACTTTACCCACCAAAACTCACACCCTTGATTATTTCTCTTCTGCTTATAATGATTTCCTTCATGCTGGTGACCCTTTATTCAGGTGTAGCAGAGGGAGCTGTGGAGATCCACTTCTGCGACTGTAAATACACTGTCCTGTACACAGTTTCTTTTCAACTGCAAAAAAACCACCAAAAATCAGTTTGGTGCTTAAAAGAGACCCAGAGGCAGAGAACCAGGCTCTGTGAAAACCCATGTTTTGGAGGCCCTACGTGACCACTAATCCATCTCCAGTTCAGCCCTCTTTTCAAGTGGATAGGCGCCGGCAGTCAGTCAGGACAGGCTTTTGGAAAGGAACCAACACATACTCAGTTTCTCTTTCTCTTCCTCATTAGCAGTGAAAATCATCCATCATAACCAGGAGCGTGGAACCAGTGGTGGTGGCAGATCTTTTGGGAGTGCCTGCATGCTCTGGATGGTGCGGCCAGGTTACACACTGAGTCAGGGGTGGGCTGAGCTTGGGCCAGAAGAGCCATCCAGGGCAGAAATGTGGGTTTATGCAGGTCCACTGCCCACAGACCACTGGCTTCCCAGCAGTGGCAGCCCTGATTAGAGCCCCTTGGTGAGAGTGGAGTCATAGCCCAGTGCCAGGCTGGGGTAAGGTCAGTCCTGGCAGAGCTCAGTGCAATCAGGCTTGCTCAGTTGATCCCTGTGGTTTACAAGGCAGGGATTGGACACTGATGGCACAAAAATTAATTTGGGAATCAGTATTCCAATTACAATTAAACAACCTCAGAAATCAAGGCAGCTAAATTCACATGGATATGAGCTATGGGATTTTCTGGGGTTCCCCAAACATAGTTTGTTTCTTTACATTTAATAGCATTATTCATACCATGTATCAGTTTTCTTGTGCTAGCCATTCCTGATGATTCAAGTGCACTCTTTGGGGCAGGGGGAAGTAGCAGTGAGACCTACATGGGTAGAGTGAGCCTGGCATTCACTTTATGGACACACAAATATAGCAGAGTGTAAAAATCTCCTGCAACACGTCTTCATGCACAGTAGGGCTGGGATGTCAAGATTGCTCTTGTGATTGAGTGAGAATCAGTTCAGCCAACACATGGATTCCTCCTAGAGCTGTGGGAATGTCCAGAGACAGCAGCAGACGGGCATGCAAAGCTGCCAATCTGCTGTGGACACCAGCAACTCACCCAGGACCAGATTTAGGGCTGCTTTCTGCTTGTCATAGTTGTGTCTGTTGTATTGACTTTTGCTAAATATATCCTGTATTCAACAGCCAGAATGTCAGATCATGTTCATCATGAATCTGACATCTCTGAGCTGCTAAATCATTGCTAGAAATGAAACTCAAGGTTTTCAATCCAACTGCTGACAATACTTCCCTTTGCCACCTCTTGGTAACTGAGATATCACCAAGCTTTTTCGAGTGTGAAAAATAACAGCTGCTTTGTCACTACCAGTTAAATACTG
Organism: Zonotrichia albicollis; assembly: GCF_047830755.1. Lineage (NCBI taxonomy): Eukaryota > Metazoa > Chordata > Aves > Passeriformes > Passerellidae > Zonotrichia > Zonotrichia albicollis. Next base: position 6,068,213 of record NC_133831.1, on the reverse strand, counting down.
ATGGGGATGGAGCAATACAGGGATGACTTTTCAAAAATACAATTTGTTCTTCCATATACATGTTATTTTGTGTGAGAACATGGAATTAAATTAGAAGATGATGTTGTTAGGAAACAGGAAAATGTTGTGGTGGGGTCTGTGGAAAAGGAACACTGGTCTGGCTAGTAAATGGGGAAGAACCATTTCCAAACTCCAACACAATTTACACAGCTACTTTTCCAAGTAAAGGGTCTATAATATAAACTTCGTCTATAAACTTCCTTGATGTTATGCACTGTATAATTTAGACAACAACTCTACATATCTAATTTAGATGCAATTCAGAAGACCAAAGTGAGTTAAAAGTCAGGCTAATCTGCCTTGGTGTTGGTTTGGTTGCTTTTTCTGAGTGTTCTGAAATCGGTTCCATCAGCCAAAGCTCTACAAGCGATGATTATTTTCTTTAACATGCCACAGTAACACAGCTGCTGCCCTGAGAGAGCCATGGTGGGACTGGGTGGCTCATCTGGAGTCAGGACAGCAGATGTGCAAAGCTGTCCTACAGCCATGAAACCTTTGTAGCAATGGATCTGTTGCTAACAATGGAAAATTAATGGGGCTTTAACAGTTTTCTGATGAAAATTACTTCCCACTAATACTTTTGATCTTGTCCTGGGAACCTGATATGACTTTGACCCCCACAATTCTCGCCCCTGATGATGCCAGTCTTATCACTGTGGGTATACTCATTTTTGGTATCTAATGATTGTAAGAGAGGTTGTTGCTATCCAGCTCATATATAGATATTTCATACCCCATTTGAATATTTTAAAGGCTCCATTTTCTGTTTGGCAGTAAGGAATATGCAATCCTAGGCTACAGAGCCTTGCCTGTATGCACAGGTAGGTGCATGCACAGCTGCACGTCCACCTTGGGTGAAATCATAGCTGCACACAAGCAAATTCATATTGCCTTTCCTGAAACCCAGATTTCACCTTTTATGGGAGATAATTAAAACCAAAGGCTACTTACTGAAACACAAGCTTGACCTTACACAGTTTCGCAGTGTGAATGATAAGGAACAATGACCATAGTTCCACTTGAGTGCACATTATTAGAGCTCACAGGGGCTGCTCTGCAGGTGTTTTTATGTTAAAACTGAATATGGATGCCAACTTTACTAGATGCAAAGGTGGACATTGCATAAGTAGAAATGGACAAAACTACTCACATTTAAAAGATCACAGTGCTTATTTCATTAATTACTATTCTCACTCCTGAAGATTTAGTAGTGTCATATCCTCAAGAAATCTAACTTCTTTACCAGAAATGAAAAAAGTTGTTAAAATAATAAATAAATTAATCTACTCAAGATTTGCTAATTATTTTTCGCAGACCTAATTCTTTATTAATAGGAATTCTGCTAGCCTTTTTGTTAAGTCTTACCTATTTCTTGCAACAGGTTGTTTATTGAGTTTTTTTCATAGGTTACCTCTCTTTTAATAGAACCTGTAGTAGATCTCATTGGAAGGAATATGATTCATGATTCAGGGAGACACTAGGAAACATAAGTTCCTGGAAAAATTGGATGAGTTTTCCTGCTTCATACAGTTGTGAGTGGATAATGGCTATTTAAATTCTGCCTTGTCTGTGGTTGCCAGCATAAATAATCTCTGTTTCCAAGAAGTAAATTTCACATTACACTTTTCTCTTTTTAGTGAGCCCAGTGTGCAAGCTGCATTTTTTAGAGGCAGAGCTCCTGTTATCCATATATCACTGTTTTTAGAGAAAACAGTATTCCCTCTGACATTTGTAAGATATCATCATGTCATGTCATCAGCTCATCAGCTTCATATATTATCTTCCCTGGTGAAAATAATGTATCCATGCAAATGCCAGTGACCACTCCCATAAGAAAAATAAATAAAAATAAATGCCAGAACTGACCATTCCTGGGAAAGTCTGGGGTGTTAGAAGCAGTTTTCAAGGCACTTCCTAAGTCAAAGCTGCTAAATCTGTGAATGCACTGAATATCATGCATTTGTCACGGGGACACTTTAGCAGCTTTGCATCCTACACAAAGTTCAAGAGAAAGCTTAGTTCTGGAGGCCTCAGAGTGGATTTATTATTTTTCAATGCATGTCAAGAACTTGCATCTTAGTGGCATGACTTTTTTTATGAAATTACTGGGTTTTGCTTTTGTTGTAGTCTGAGGAGAGATGTTGGTGCTTCTGTACCACAGCTTATCTCACCTTGGGGTAAAATGCTAATTTAGGTCAGATGAAGAGTTCTCAAAAAATGCCTTTTTCTTCACTGACAGTAAAATAAGTCTAGGAATTAAGACGAGTTACAGATATCTACATTAGTCTCATCTGAAAATAGGAAGATGATTCTTACCCCACATTATTATGGTCCCTCAGGACCGTGAGCTTGGCTTTTGCTGCCCTGAGGGACAGAAAATAGTTCCAGGGTTTTGGGTGGAAATGGGGTCCCTCTGGAGCCAGGTGGGTTTTAGCCACTGAGTCCAAATAATTAATTTTATTCCAACATATCAAGACACTTGATGTTCCTCTTCATCCTGTTGATGATTCTTTGCATCTGTGGTGGTGGTATAGTTTGGAAATCCAGCAATAATTTTCCCTTCCAATTATCACAGTAAATAGCTGTTATAATTATTGCCTGTAATTTGTTTGGCCTTTGTTTTTTTTTGCCTTCAAGATGAAATTGTTGCTGTGGTTGCTATATTTAAGGCATTTGCTGATAATAGTTTGTTTCTCCCACATGTTGGGCCCATCTGTATCAGAATTTTATTTTACCAGAGTGAGTGAGCAGAACCCTGATTTCCTTGTGTCAAATCCCATTTCCAGTGCATTGCTTCACTTCAACCACCATGGATTTTATAGGCATATTGTATGAACAGTCTGTCAAGTATTTTATCCCTTTCCTGAGTGATCAGGACTTGAGGAAAAAGTCAACCCTGTTCTGAATTCCTTTCCAACATACTTTCTGAGATGATGTACTGTGTGATTCAGAGAGGAATCAGTTTTCAGTAATGATATGCATTTTAATTCCTTTATTTTGTACATTATAAACACACATCTGTTCAAAAGGGAAGCACATTAAACATCCCTCCTAGCACTAGACATACTGATTGAAAATTTGTTCTGAGTTGGCTTAAGTGTCAGTAATCTTGACAAGTTTTCCAAGAACTGATAAAATGAGTCCCTGTACTGCTGAAATGAATTTTGTGTGGAAAGATGTTTATGCTTTTAACATTAAGAGATCTTCAAGCTGTGCCTGAATAAACAAAAGTTATTTCTTGCAGGGGTTTTTGTTTTATTTCACTATTGGAACTACTTGGGTGTAAACTTTCTGACCTGTGCTGGCTACCTGAAGACATTGTCCCTAATGTCCTTAATCCTTAATATGGAAAAGAAATTGTAGGAATTAATCACAAGAAAACTGTGAATTGCTTATCTTTCTTTGATGGAATGTACCAAATTGGGGCATGCCACACACCAGCAGCAACCTCTAACTCTGACCCTAAGCTGGTGAAACCAGAGAGCTGTCACATCCCTTAGGGTCCCCACCTGCTCCTCAGAGGCTGAGTCTGAGCACTGATCACCCTGATAATTAAATAGCAAATTGTGATGCTTCAAATGAGTGGGGTCATTTTGCCCAAAGTTGTGTGTGTGAGGATGAAGGAACAAAAAGTGGGGGGATTTGTGTAACAGAGGTGTCACCCCTGTTCACAGCTGACTGTGGCCACAGCATCCTGATTGTTCAGCTGACTGTGCTGGAACAGAGATTCACCATTGAACTCCAACTCCCGAGGTAGTTTCCAGATAAAGCTACAGTGAGCTGTACAAACACATAGATATATTGAGGTTATGGCTTTTTTGTATGCTCCAATCCCATCATTGTGGTGCTGGATGTATTTGAGTTTGCAGCATTTGGGGGTGTTAGTTTTGTTTTGGTAATAAAGAGAGGTTGTTTCAGAGTGTGCTGTGGTGGTACCCAGCTGCCAAATTAAAGCAGGAATTCATAATATGGTGCAAAATAAGGATAAAGGAACGAAAAGAGAATGAATGCTTCTTAGCTTGGTATTTCTTTAATTTCACGTAAATTTCACTAAGTAAATACGCCTTAAAGTGAATAAAATTTTATTTCACTTTAACAAGAGAGTATAAAAGTTAAAAAGGTCACTGTAGTAATAGACTAATCTCAATTACCAGGGCAGCCGGTGAAACCCACAACTCCCACCTAATCTCATTCGGTGCACACGCAGTGCACCGTTTGATTTCCAACACGGCTAAATGAAATTATAAAGCAGTGTTAAATTTATTAATCATTTAATTAGCTAAATGTTCCTGCAACTACTCGTGAGATGAATGGCATGTCATTTTCTAATGCAATTTGCCTCTCAGCCAGGCAGGGTCAGGAGGGAAGCTACTGGCATCTTAAATGATCTTTTTTATATTGCACCTTCTATTAAGGGACAGTGTGATATCGCTGATTATATTTGAGGCTTGTACACAAGGCCAGGGAGTTTTCTTGTTATAATAACAGGTTATATTTAAACCAAAATAAAGATGGTAAGATCCAAGGAGCCAACAATTAACCCATCTGTGACTGTGTTTCTCACTTTGGCTTTGCAAGGCAAATCTTTTTCATATTTAACAAGCCACTGAACAGTGTGGGAAACTACACCAGCAGGTATTAAAGCAATGCTCAATCTAGTTTTATTTCTTTAAATTTACTCAGTTGTGAAGGAATTTGTGGAGTGAAAATTCTCCCAATGCCAGGTTAGTGTAAGCCGTCTCATTGACTCAGAATTTATTTGCACTTTCCCTTTTATTGTAGGGGAATCAATGCCTTTCCTGGTCTGTGCATTCAACAATTGCTCATTTTTGTGTGTTTTTGGATTTTTGGCATGTTTATGCGTGCATGTCACACCAGGTTGATAGGATTATATATTTTTTTCCTGATGTTTTGTTCTATAATTATTTTTCCACTGCAAAAATTAGTGACAAGTAGGATTCAGCAAATCTGTTTGGATTGACACCAGGAGGTGAACCATGCTGCTTGGAGGGAAATATTCCTCAGAAATCTGCAAGTGGATTGTGCTGGTGTGGAGCTAAATCTGCCCATTCAAAACCCATAGAAAGCAATGATGTTTTAAGGCACTTATTTCCCCAAGTTTATAATAGACTATAAATACATTTCCTTTATGCATTAGGGGTTTAATTTCAGATCCTGGAGCATGTCCTCTGCACAGTAAGCATCTGTGGTGAGCTCCAAGCCAAGGAGAAGATGCATTCAGCTTTGTACATGCTGAGATCAAAATGCCAGCAATGTGTCAAAATATTTGCCTCTACCACAGCTAAATGACACAGCCAAAAATAAAGCAAGAGGTCCTAAAGCAGGAAGCAGCAGGAGATAATCTTAGCATAAGTGGTAAAAAAAGGCCATCAGTTATTATTTATAGCACAGAAACATGTGTAGACCTCTTGGAAGCCAGGCCCTGTTGGCTTTGTGCTGCATGTGCAGCTGATAAATATCTGTCCAAACCCAGATCCACACAGCTTAATCAAGGCTTCTAAAACACAAATTGTCACCCTGGGTGCTGTGCACAAACCCAGTGCAGTGACTACACCAAAGGGTCGTTCTACTCAACTTCAGCCCAGCCTCTGAACGTGTTGGCTGATTCCACTGGCACAAGGAGGACAAGAGCAGCCACATTTACTCAAACGTTGTTTTTTGGGTGCTTAGCACTGGATGGGGGATGTATGTTGTTAGAAACTTAGGTGTGTATAAGAAAATCATGTGATTCAGAAGGGAATGTTTAATTTTTGGTCGCAAGTGGTGATCTCACATTGAAGACAGCCAATGAGTGAGATACTTCAAGTTTTATTAATGGAGAGTTTTTAAGCATGATTTGCCATAGCACAACCCAGCATATTTGGGGAAATTGTGAAGCTTGAGCAGACTCTGGGCCTTTTCAGAATCCTGTGTCCTTTTTTCTGCTGGCTTTGGGGATGGTGATTCCTTTGTGCTTCACTTGGGAGATACAAAGTGCACCCCCTTGCAGGGAAGGAGCAAAACACCAAATGCTGAGGCACAACTTGGGCAGGAGAATGTGCTGGGGAGCTGCTCTGCACAGCATTTCCCCTGGTACCCTGCACCTGCTCTTCATTAGTGCTAATGAATCCAGAAAGTGAAACATTTTGTACTAGTGACTCATATTGTTCTCTCTTGGCTGTGACTTCACTGTGGATCAAATTAAGTGAAAAAAAACCTATTTTTACTAAAGCTTTAATTTCTTTTCCTGGGACACTTTGTGTCTTGGGATAGGTCACTTAGCACCTATGGGAGGTAGGATTGCATCCCATTAACTTCTCTCTCATTAGCAAATCTTCTTTTGATTTAAGCTGGGGCTTCCCTGAGAGCTTTAATTCCCATTTCACTTACAATTTATGTGTTTTTTACTTCCCCATTTGTAGAAGATGTATAATCATACTGGGGAAAATCTTACATAGCTAGATCTCCAGTGCTTGTGTGGCACCACAGGAACCCAGGGAAGGAATAGAGCTTGTAATTCAAAGTTGTTATTAACATTACCTAGAAATTAGAAGGGTTATCACACAGAAAAAAAGAAGATTTGAAATATTTGTCGAGGGGTTTTTTTGGGTTTTTTTTCTCGTTTTTCTTTTTCTGCTGATTTAGGCCAACTACACTCTTGCTTACAAATTTTTGGGCTATCCATGGCAAATTTGTATCAGTTTTCTCACAGCTGCACACTACAAAAATAAAGTTTCGGAGGCAGGGATCTGCAGGTGTGAAGAGTTAATTGAGAGTTAGCCACATATATTTTAAAATAGTTTTTGTTTTCATGAAGGCAAGATTCCTTATGGCCAGCACTTTAGTACAAGGGCTGTTTCATGTGTTCTGTGTGTGTGAGAGAGAGCTGTGAATACACACAGCAGCTTTGCATTTGGATCTTAGAAAGCACCTCTGATCCATGCACTGTGCAGTTTGCCTATTACACACTATGTGTTCATAAAGGATTTTATTTTCTAAATATTTGGCAAAAAGATCTAGTTAGATAATTTGCTGGCAGAAAACCACAAAGCAATATTCCTCCTCTTCTCAGAGTTCAGTGCAGATAAATACAGACTGCTGGGGCTTCACCCACTGGGTTTCTGTTCACATTTTTTAACATGTTAAATATTTCTGGTTAACCAGTTAAAACGGCGGGATGAACATGATTGCTTTTAGCTTTTAGATTGCAGCTATAACATCGAGTGAATTTTATAGTAAGAAGCCTTTTTTTTTTTTTTTTTTTTTCTTTTCCCCTGCCGAGCTGCCCTTGTGGCTGCCAGCCTGACTTTGAGGTCCTCATTATTGTGGGTTTAAATGAAGGATGTTCATCCAGGCAGGGCGGGGGAGGCCAATAGACATCGGTGCCGTTATCTGGTCCTTCTATCAGGCCAAGTGACAGGCTTCTCAGGGAAGAATGCAAAGCTCATGGTGGAGACCTCAGCCTGACACAGAAGGTGACTCCCCTGACTCTAACCTTGAAAGGAAAAAAGTTCCCACTTTATTAAAATGAATTTCGAAAGGGCCGCTCTGACAGCTGCATAATTAAATATTGGAGTGTCAGCGATAATTTATTCTGCTCGCATTTGGTGGTCAGAGCCTGCTCACTGTAGGGTCAGCAAGCACAGTGACAGAGCCAAGGATACACTGCATTACGGGGCCCTTTAGCCGTGCCAGTGAAAGGAGAGACTGTAATTTTTATTTAAATAGAGAAAACAAAGCAGCAAGGAGGTGAGCAGGCTGTGAAGTGCTCTCAGTAGCTGCCTGACAAAAATTGTGAGGGAAAACGTTGGAACTTGTGCCCAAACTGCTTTGTCTGGCTCCGGGCACTGTGATTTTTTCCAGCCTTGCCTCTTTTGGGATCCAGCTCGCCTGCTAGGACCAGTTCCTGCTGTGTTCTGTAACATCCATGCTAGGAATTAACCCAGCAACAGCCCATACAATGTGCATCCCCACTCATAGACAGTTTTCTGTAAAATTATGTAAATGGCCTTAAACATGTATGAAACAAGTGGAGATGGGGAGTGTAGAGAGTTCAAACTTATCCCATTAGCTTTCCAAGTGAAGCATCATCCATGAATATTCTTTTCATAGGGCAGTGGCAGCTGGAAATCAACATCTAACAAGCAGTTTTCCCAGAAGAAGTTTAAATAAAATGGTTCTGTGCCCTTATGCCCAGGCAGAAAGCAGGAAAGGTCACGCTGGGAGCAGGGCGTTCAGCTGATGGGCATCTCCTTTGGAGGAGGCTGTTGGGACAAGGCTGTTGCTTTTCACTCTTAGATTGCTGATAATTGAAGCTGACACACCAAAAATATACCCTTTTTGCACACACCAGTCTTTCAGCAAAAGCACATTGCTCACACAAACAAAATAATTTGCAAAGGCATTTTGTTTTATTCTTTGTTGCCTCAGCTATGAAGCACCTATTTTCCACATTTTCTTTGGAGCCTGCTTGAGTGGATATGTTACTAGAGCTCAGGTTTACTAGTTTTCATCTAAGCATCATGTAGTTTTTACAGAAGAATTTACTAAATTCCTTCATCACCTTCATAGTTACTGAACAAAAAGCTGAACTCGTTATGAAGGATGAATTCTGGTTTTGTGGCTCAAGCACTGGATGTGAACACAGTGTCCCCAGCTCAGTTTTTAAACCACCTTTAAACTGTGAGCCAGAAGGTCTCTCTGTGACTCAGTTCCTCTTCTGTAAAATGGGAATAACAGCTCATTTCATGGGATTGCTGTGAGAATAAATACTGCAGTGTTTATACTCAGTTTTTATCTTGCTGAGCATAAAAGAAAATCCCTACTTGTGTTTCTGCCTTCTTGCTTGAAGAAAGACCATGAAAGCATCTTTGTCTGCTTGATGTCAAGATGCAGGCTCTTAAAATGACACTTGAGCATCTTTAATGTAATTCTTTGGACTCCAGACGGGCACATTTCCGCTGCTTAGATCTCTGTACCCACCTATGCTCCTCTGGTTACATTTGCTGTATGTTTGTAACGCAGAATGTTCTCTCTCCACATGGGAAAGATGTGTTGGTTGTGTGACTTTTTTCTCCTGTTAAGCAGGCATGTTCAAATATGTTCTGAAATGTTGTTTTGGTTTTGTTTTTTTTTTAATGTGATGGTCAGGTGGGGAGGGAGAAGGGGAATTTAATATTCATATTTAGAAGCAGCAAACAATATCCATGCTGGCCCATGAGGACACACATATAGTCATGCCTGGTGTTAGATTTCTGTTTTCCTATTTTTTTTCCAAGCCTGGCTGGTCTGGAAATCTCTAATTCTGCCATAGTGGCTGCAGTGCATGCTGCAATTGCACAGAGCTTGTTTTGTAAAACCAGATTTTTAACATTTTCTCTGTTTTTTTTTTTTTTTTTAAAGTAAATGCTGCTGTGCAGGGTTTTGCACCAATCCAGCTGGAGCTGGGTGTCAGAGTGCCCAGCTGAGCCACCTGTGGGGACTGGGGTGTGACTGGTCCCAGCATGGGGAAGAGCTGCAGCGGGGATGGGGAATCAGCCTCGAGCCTGACAAACACGTTGGGCATCTGTCATTGTCAGTCGAGTCAGGCTGGGGACAGGGCTGTGGTTTAAAAATGATAACCAAGCTTCATAAATCAGAATGCTACTGCTGCAGTCAAACTTCCCTTGGAAAGTCTTTGAATTTGGGTAGTGCATACTAATAAATGAGCCTGCACCAGGCGAGCCCGCTCGCTCCGGCACAGCTCCCTCAAGTATGGAGCTTCCATCGGCAGCAGGGACACGCTGGTGATGACTAAAACAAGCTGTCCCTCCAGAAAGGGAAAAGGCACAGTGATTCGAAGTTGACCTAATATTTCTTGGCTTTCAAGATAAACTTTATGGGCCTGATTACGCAGAAAGTATTCAGCCATGGCAGGGAGCCTGAGCCGAGGGGTGAAGTCGTGGTGTGGCCGGAGTCAGTGGCCAAACTCCCATCAGTTCAGCAGGATGAGGATTTCATCCAGAGTTCACAGTGGGATAATTAGTGTCAGCTCAGTACTAGTAAAACACAAGTAAATCTGTCCTGCTTTTAGCTTGCAAACTTTTACAAACAGCTCAAGGCTTAGCTGGAGTTGTTTTTATTTTACTTTGCAATAGAAACCCTGAACAGCAGAACTTCAGAATGAAAGCCTTTTATTACTTTCATACCATGTGCTCATTGCTCTGAGAGTGGGAAATTTCCTCTGGATCCGCTGACCTTCAAAACAACAGGAGGAATGATATTAAAAACGTGGTGTTAAAGATGGTAACTGTGAATTAACATCCCAAACTCCATTTCAGCAGCGCTGCTCTGAGCTTTGTGTCGCGGGCAGGCGGCTGCTCAGCTCACACAATATCCCAGGGATTTCACTGGGACTCTGCATGTCAACAGTAATCTATCTTCATGCTACATGATTCAGGATCAGGTCATTAGTTTATACTTAGAATTAAATATTCGGTTTGATTTTAGCTCTGTGAAATGAGAGCCGAATATGTAACACCTGATTTCAGAGAGCCTTGTAGTTCTGCAAGTCTCTAAAATCCATGGACACACAGAAACTGCTTTTACTCCTCTGCCCCTGAAATGATTATAGTTGGAATGTTATTGAGATTACAGTTTTCTTTAGATGTCTTGGATTATTTTCTAAATCCATTTCTAACCCCATTTCTCTGTGGCATTTAAATAAATGAGAAGAAATGAAACATTTTTAATTTCTAAGAGAAAATGCAAAATTATTTCCTAAGCGCCTCCTTTCATCCTCTCAGATTTCCTCAGAAAAAGAATATGATGACATCCTGATAGCTATGAAACCAAAAGAGAACTGATTTGTACTTTGTAGGGAAATATGGCCTGAAATTACATGTCTAATGTGTGGCAATTTTTAGCTGAATATCTATGCCTGGCTTCCTAGTTAAGCAGACTTTGCGTTGGACACACACAGACTGAACTGAGTAATTTTAATTTAATTGAATCTTTTATGTAGGCATTTTCCTTCTAGGGAACCTTGGCTAGTTATTCGTTTGTGAAACTTGCAATAAAATAGGAAGACAGCTCGTCAGGGATGGAAGGAAGGGGTAATATTTAAATTGTGCTGACTTTGAAGACATTGCTTTTGATCCATTCCTTGATTTAAAAATATATATATATATATTTTGGTGTTTAGTATTTAAAGATTCCTTTCTGTGACTACGTTTTTTCTCAACACACCTTTTCTGTAGATGACTGATAGATAACTATGTCTCGTCCAGGTTAGCAGTGGGGACAAGAATGCGAAGTGCAGCATTGAAAATTGTATTTCTCACATTCTTTGTCTAATTTGTCTAATTGCTTTGGATGCCTTGTTTTCCCCTTTAAAGGAAGGCCACCTAAAATATCTTTAAATAATCACAGTTAATCTAGTGCAAGAAAGGCAATCACAGCACTTGTGCATTCAGGCCTTTAGCTGAATCAGTTCCTGAACAAATAAAGCCCCATTCTGCAAGACAAACCTTGACTTTTTAAAGCCTTTCTGGAGTTATCACAGGGTGGAAATATGATGAGTTAAAAAGCAACACCAGAACTATGCGGTTGGGTGAGTAAGGTAAATCAAGACGGGTTTTGTCTGGAGTTTAATTCAAAGGGAAATAGATTCTCTGCTGCGAAACTGGAAAGTTTCCATTCTTTGAGTTTTTTTGAATTGCTTTTAATTTTCCTAATTTCAGAAGAAACCTTTAACAGAAAGTGTCTGCCAGCAGAAAATTACCATATTGGGCAGGGGGGAGCGCCGAGTTCACCATCCCTGGGCTGACCCTGCTCTGTTTGCTGCGCTGGGTGGGAGCAGTGGCTGGCCAAGCTCTGCTGGGCAGAGTGTATTACCCTGTCAGGGAGAGGCCAGGCTGCTGGATTCACCCTGAACAAATTACATACCTCACTACATCTCCCAGCAAGGTAGCAGGGTTATAACTCAGCCTAAGCACCATTCACTCTTCTATTACCTTCATAACCAAGGTCATACTAATCAACTCAATTACCAGTCCTCTTGGACATTTTCATAATGTTTTCTGCTAGTTGCTCTCCTGTGAAAATCTCCCGGTCTAAGCAAATTAATGCCATTTTTATAACTATCTGCATTTCAGGTACAGTGATCATCTTTCAAAAGGCTGCTTCATGGCAACAAATACCAGCCAAATGTTAGAACAACAAGGGTGGGCAGCTGCATTCTTATGTTGACCTCATTTTTATTGTGGAAGCCAGTTTAAATATACCTTAAAACAAAGACCTATGTGTCAGAAATGAAGGATGTATGTTACTTTGTAAGGATGTATGCATGTAGCTGTTAAAAATCTTCAGGTCATATAGCAGGGCTGGTCAGGAAGCCTGGTTTTATGTGTTCTTTAATTTTTGGAAAATCCTTTAAATGTCACATTCAGTGTTTCAAATGGAAAGGTAATCTTTGCATTATCTTTCTTTAAAAGTTTTCTCAAAATTAATCTATCTCCCTAATTTTTATGTTTCTCTGAATGCTATTTTAAAACCTGCTCCCTGTATGCAGTTTTAGTATAAATACTAATGCCTAAATATTTAATTCAGGAATTTCTAATATTTGCACAGCCACATCTTTTAAAATCTCCACAAAGTATTATGGCACAGGGAAAAAACAATCAGGGGAAACTAATTTCTTGTTAATTTAGATTTCTTCAGGGCTAAATTGTTCCCTGAGGCAGATTTTCCCACTGGAGAAATTCATTTGGTCCCTCTTTGGGACTTGAGTGTTCAGTGGAATAAACACTGTTTATTCCTCCTAATTCTCTGCGGGAGCTATTGAGGCACAGCTCTGGAGTCTTGCCCTTGTGTGATTCCTTTGGGTACAGATATTTCATTTCCCATAGACCCAAGTCTGCTGTAACCCCTCACAAAAAAATGCTTTCAGTTGAGTCTAGTTCCTATTAACTTATTTTAAAATAGGCTCAGTGACTTTTCAGGTGGTGTATGTTATTTCTTGCCATGCCCTTGCCCACCTCAGAGGCAGCCATGATCCTATGAGCTTCCTTGATGCACCCAGGGGTAGGAAGGAGGGTAAATGTGACCCAGCTGATGGCCCTGACCATGCACTGGGAAAGGCTCTTGGCCACCCTTGGGGGCTGAACCCATTTTTTGTGAAATTGTTTGGATATTTCCCACACCCCGAGAGAGTTCAAGGCAGCAAACTAACCCTGCTCTGCTCCATCCTCTCAAAAATTTGTCACCTCTATAAAACAAGACCTGCCTTAAAAATTAAAGTGTTTAAAAACCTGCATTTCTAAGCCCTTACTGAAAGCAGCCCTTCTGGAGAAGCAGGAAAAATGGCATCATTTTTGCAATAAGGAGAAGGTGAGAGGCTGCCAGGCAGTTTGTGTGACATGGGTACCCTGGCCCAACAGCCAGGAGAGTTTTTGCTAATTAATGTTTCAATGTGTGTATGATGTCCCATACACTCAACCATGAAGCCTAGTGGTTCCTGGAATATTAAACTGATATTGTAGCAGCTTGAAAATCGACCTGCAGTAAATACGTTTTTGCTCTGCATTTGTGCTGTTGTTGTCAGCGTTTAGCAAGGTGACTGGCTCCAGGAAAATGGAAAACTTCTTTCCTGGAAAGCAGTGTGGAACTAGAGATGTTGTCAAGAAGTGTTTAAAAGATGAACTCCTAGATGCCTGAATTAATCAAGGCTCCTCTGTACATTTTATTCACCTGGCTCTGGATGCACAAAGATTTGCTGGATGCTTTTTGAAGGAGCTGGGCCAGGGTTTACTGGGTGCTTTACTGAAAGTTTTGTATAAAGAAATAACATTAAACCAAATCTTGTTCCGTGCTAGGTCTTGAGATGTGATAATCATATGGACAAAAATGTTTCAGCCCCCTGATTTACTCTTTCACGTATTAGCAAATGTATTTGTCATCATTAGATGGACTCTGTATTTTTCTGCCTCACTTTTTTGTCTCTGTTCAGCAGCCTCCATGCTTTAATTCAAATGTGAACTTTCATTACTATCTGTGCCCCAAAGGAGGTGTTCACTGTTGTTAATAATGCAGAAGATTTTAATTTATGCTGCATCCAGTGTAAAAATCACAGTACCCCTGCTGCTAGGAGCACATTTCTGTCCCCTTATACAAACTGGTTTTTCTGTGTTTATTACTGCTAATACTCTGCCAGCTTTTCTTAGTATTTTGATAAAGTTGACCAGAAGTCATTTTACCTTTGTAGCCATTATACTGATGTATAATTCTCTTTTATTGATCAGTCCTCAACACATGACTACAATAATTTTGAGTGCAATAAGCAATGTTATGAAGAATTTTGCTTCTTCATTCTGTTTGTTTGAAGTCTCAACTGTAGGGCCCATTTTCACATTCCTTAAAGAGAGAATTGCTAAAATAAATTCAATCACAGAAGCTTTTAAAAGTTGAAATCCCAGGAAGCTAATTTGCATTTCCTTTTAAGACTGCTTCCTGCTTTTTTATGTACATATAGATTTGGACCTCAGATGGGCTTGGCACCTTTCCAACATCAAGATCAGGTGATTTCTTTTTAATTTTTTTTTTTATTTTACCCTGCAGAGCTTTAAGTTTTTGCAGAGCATTATGGCAGTTAAAAAAACAAAAAACAACAGTGAAAAAAAAGGTTAAAAAGTCCATCACTGTTGCCATTTTTCCCCCCCTAGTACACAGGAATCATTTATTAATGTGGTACTTTAAAATTTGTGGATGTGTTGTTTTGCTTCACAGTCAGGTGATAAAGCCATACAAAAGTACAGTGATATTGTGCAATCTGCCTGTTTTCCAGCAGTAAATGCAGCATTTGGAAATGAAATATTTTTATAATCCCTGCATATTATAGTGCAGCAAGCTGCTCATTTTTTCATGGGCTGGCTGGCAAACATTGCAATTGTGTGAGATACAGCATAAAATGCTGGATATAACAGCTACACAACTAAATCTACACAGGAGTAGGATGATCTCTCAATAAATCATTGTACATCATATCCACTTTATAACCTTAAAGAGGTGCCAAGTAAAATGGAGACTTTGGTCACATAAATAATGAGAGATCCACGTTTCCTTCTCAAATCTGTATACTCAAACAAAGGCCTAGGTGGAATGTTAATATCAGACTCTGCTTTGGTTCTTTTTGTCTCACACTCCCAGTGTAAAGTCAGTTTGCACAGTGCTTTTTGCTTCCTTTAGGGTATGATCCACATTAGGCTCTGCATCAAGCTTTTGCACCCGTGTGCACATTTTTATGTTTAAAGGAAGTGTAGAGGCCTGTGAGCTGATGCAGAGCAGGAGGGGA
Organism: Zonotrichia albicollis; assembly: GCF_047830755.1. NCBI lineage: Eukaryota > Metazoa > Chordata > Aves > Passeriformes > Passerellidae > Zonotrichia > Zonotrichia albicollis. The sequence goes on along the minus strand of NC_133831.1, from coordinate 6,052,825 downwards.
TAAGGGAATAATGATGCAGGTTTTAATAAAGAAATCCTTCCCATGAGGAAAGAGAGGTGAGGACTATGGCCTTAATAAAAGAAGGAAAAAAATCTGCCAGCATCAAGAAAATAAAAAAAAAATAATTTGAAGTTCAACATGAGATCTTGAGATGCTTCCAAAGAGAAGTGTTTACAACCTTTGAAGAAAATGCGGATTTTTGGTATTTATTAAAGGTCCTTGGAGTAGAGAAAGGGGGGCTCCATTTAGTAGGATTCCCTGGAGTTGCTCTGTGGGACAGAAACGTAAAACAGCAAATCCCTGCATTATGTCATAGTCCAAAGTCTGAATAGGATAAACTTCAATACCAGCAGCCAGGCAAAGGATCTATCCTGCACTTGATTCACAGTTATTTTTTAAAAGTATCTATGACAGGATGCTGATAAATATCTGTATAATTAATGAGTCATGGTTCATGTTAGCCAGATCTTTGGTGATATTTTCGCTTCGTAGATATTCAAGTGCTGGTGGGAAAATAGCTGATGATTGTCAGGTTTGAGTACACTTTCCATTTGCTTCACTGCTCTAAATCATTAGTCAAGCAGTATTTATAAACCTGTGCTCAGTAATTATAGTACTTTTCTTGAGATGGAACTTTCATCTGATACTCCCCAAGTCAGGGCACTCTCCTGACTCTGTGTTTTGTCATTTCTCACTCTTGCTGAAGGCAAGGCAAAAGGGCTTGGATGATATAAAACCTGTAGCACTGAGTTACCAATATCTCCATGTGTGAAACTTACCCAGCTCAGAGAAAATTCCTGTGCTGGATTCACATGTGTGATATAACAGTAAATCACGCTGTGGCTACATTAGACAGGAGGAATTATTTTAAGGATTTAAGAATTTTTAATCTCAACCCATTTTTCCTTTCAGTAGCAAGTTGTGGTAGCTGGTATCCATGTCAGTACCTAAGCTGGGGTAGCTGCTGTGTGACAGCTACTGATGCTTCTTTTTCTGCCCTCATCCAAAGGAGAATAAAGTACCTGTAACAAAACCAGTCATTGATCTGCCATTCCAGAAAATATGTTTCTTCTACTCTTCCACAACTAGAAACATCTAGCAATATCTAAGCAACATCTCTGTGCTGTGGTGATAGGCTTCACTAAACTTGTACCTGACTCAGGATCCTATAGGAGAGCAAAGAAATGCACATTTTATTATCTTTTTGACCTTCTTGTTCCCTATGCCCCTTTCTTTTCCTTTTTATTTTCCCTCTTAATGCATTTTCACAGTATTTTTTGCATGAATGTAAAGAGTTGTGACAGGTTGATAACCCTGGACTGAAATTTTGGGTGCTGTAGATGCTGTACAACTGGTCACTTTGACTCTGTTTCCCTTGTTTTAAGATTTTTAAGACCTAAAAAATTTGTTTGCAGTTTATCTTTCTGCCGTGTGGTTTCAGGTGCAAGGCTGTCTTCTGACACTGCCTGTATGTCAAGGGAAAGAAAAGGAGAGGTTCTGAATGATGTTTCTCACTTGCAGCATCTCCTTTGGCACTCCCGGCCATGTGGGGCTGGTCTGGGTTGAGCCCCTCCACAACTGTTTTTTGCTGTGTAGATCAGGTTTTTTAGGTGGCACGTTATCAGTTATGCATGAAGTGATGGATTCCTGCTGCATTCTGGTGGCTCCCACAGCAGAGTCCCTGGGTGCCCTTCATTTGCACTGCGGTCAAATGCAAATCCTGCCATAATTACCCACCACTTTCTCCCTTCCACACAGACTGACTGCCCCAGGTCTGCCAGGAAACTTCTCCCATGAGCTTAGCCCTGACCCAGAAGTGTTTTCTGTGCTCTCCAGAATTAGCGCTGATTTTGTTGTGATGCAGTTCTAAGCCCCGGGTTGTTCTGACAGCACAAAATCTTCCTCACTTTGCAAACTACAGCCCAGCCCAGCTGGTTTTCTAGAGCTGGTGATTTTATTTTCAAGAATAGAAGTCTAGAGAATCTCAGGTTTTTGGCCACCAGGACAATGGCACATCTCTAGCCAAAGCAGAGGAGTTAATAATGGGGTAACCTTCATTTCTTGGTGAAGGGGTGAGTGTGTGAGGTTTGTGTCAGACTGGGAATATGCCTGCAAATACACATTTCTGATGGGTAATAAAGCCACTTGAATGTACACTCACCCAAACTGGACACCATAAGTCAAAAGTTATGTTGTTTTAATGAGAGCTTTATAATTAGGTTGTTCATTTACTGGGTGAAATTGTCATTAGTAAAGGAAGGTTTTATTAATTCACTTTCTTATATAAAGAATATAATGAATCACTAATATTCTTCTAGATACAGACCACAATTATTTCTGCTTCCTGCCTTGCAAACATCTTGTTTCAAATTAGGTTTATCTGCTGTCTAAAACTAAATACAATGAATAGATGTATAATAAAATCTTTTAATTGTCTTAGCATATGTTGCTTTTATTAGGTGAGAATAATTGCATTCATGGGATCACCTACAAAGTCCTTTAGAATATAAAATTGAAATGGCTTCACACTGAGTGCACAAGTCCTTCTGAGCCGTGCCATTTTCCCCTTCACTGCCTCTTGTCCCCCTTTCGCTGTAAAGTTCACATTGAAGTGTGACAAGAGACACTTGACAACTGACACATGCTGGATCTTATCAGCAGTGAGTGCAGTCATGGGCCCTGACTGAAGAGCGATTGTCATTTCTACACCATTTATTCCTCTCCTAGCCTCATTGCTTGCTTCCTTTCTGAGGAAATTTTTCCTGTTAAAGTACTGTACTTGTCGTTCTTTTTTGGTGCATGTCTGTGGGGGTTTTTGCTTTTTTTTTTTTCCCTTACGAAAGGATTTTGTTATGCATTCATCCCATAGGCAAGCCTCTAACAGACTTCCTCTAACCTCTTAGTGTCAGGACTGCTCTAAGCTGATTCAGGCTAATAAAAGCAACCCAACAAAGCTTTGATGGTGTCATTACATCTTCCTTAAATCCCCTTCCTTGCTAACATCCAATAATTCTATTACCTCTAATCAATTCACAGGCTATTTTATTTGAAAGGAAGAGAAATCAACTTCAAACCATGCTGGTGCAGTTTCCCCAGTGTTCACAGAAGGTGATGATGTTTCTGCCATGGCTTCAATTGACTCTTTAAGTGAGTCCTGGGCTATTGAGCAGTCCGAACTTTTATCTGTGCTCTTCCAGCTCAAGCCAACAACAGCAGAAAATAGATTATTGGTGCCTCTTAGAAGGTCTTCTATGACCATCCTGATTCTGGTCATTGGAATCGAATATTATTTCTACATAATATTGTGTGTCAATTCTGTAGTTTAGATAGCATAAGCAGTAGATAATTTGAAAGTACTGAGGATAAAACAAGGAGTTTGCAGGAGTTTGATAATTTAAAATTATTGTCCCCAATGCTTTGTATCAGGGCTCCCTTATTTTTCCTTTTTTGAACAAGAATTTTCCCCCTATTGTTTTAACTTACTAGAGCTTTCACACGTGCTCAGTCCCACCAGGGTGATTGCTGGGTTTTGTCATTAATACTGCAGAGATGTCTGAGCAAGCTCTAAGGCTATGTTCATGCATCGTTGTCTGACGGGGACTGTGTCTGCCAAAAATCCTCTTGCCCCCGGCTCACGTCAAGCGGCGCGTCACGATTGCTCTGACAGAGCTGCTGCCACCACTGCCCCAGCACAGCTCTGGCAAAGTAAGCTGGGTGTATTCAGCAGCTTAAATAATAGGTCTGTGCTAAGGCAGCCTCCAAGTGAATCATGTGAGTGATCAGGAGAGCAGCTGGGGCTGCAGGAAGGGCAGGGTGGTACCTGCGGCAGACACGGGGCGATGAGCAGCGAGATGTGGGGCAGAGGTTCTAACATCTTGGACTGATGTGATGGAGCCAGTAAAGGACTTCAGAATGTATTCTACATAACCAAACTTGGCTCCCCAAAGAAATTTCAGCCTCATCATCTTCCTAGAGAAATGTACCTTTCTTAGCCAGTAATTATTCCTGGTATTGTGGTAGCATAAAACACAAATGTACATTAGGCATCAAGATGCCCCAGGAGCTTGACACTGAGCAGATGGAGGACACCCAGGCCCTTACCCCTATGAAACTAGGGTGTAGTTAGGAGAATACACCACCCATAACTTGCTGCTGAGAAGAGTTTTCATGTTCAGAACTAGATAAATTTCTTCTGGGTTAAGGCTCTGTCTTATTTCTAATGGATCTTTAAAATTCTGTTGCTATTGTCCCTTTTCTTAATGAAAAACATGCATCATCTCATCACGCATTGGTTTCCTCCTTTATCTCTTCTGCCATACAAAAGGCAGAGTGGTGGGCATCCTGTTCTCTCCCACGCTGTCGTAGCTGTTGCTTTCAGAATAAGTTGGGTTGAAGCTCTGAACTGAGGAGGAATTCATTGCTGTCCTCGTGTTGGTTAACAGTTACTCATGCAGAGCCCCTGGGATGACTCAGCTGAGCGTGGGCGGCAAACCAACACAAGGCAGGATCGCCTGTGCTCTGTACCCAACATCTATTCTGCTCGTTAAACCATGGCCTGGATTGTTTGGAAACACGAGGACCTTGTTTTCTACCTTGCATGTCTAAGAATAAAGCACATCTTTTCTGTAAACATCTGTCAATCAGATAAAAAATTACAGAAGACTCTCAGAGTGCGACTCGGCAATGCCGCTTGTAATTTCAGTTGTGGCACGCGCTGCACCTTGTACAGCAGGATTTCATTGCTCTCAATTGCCAAGGGACATTTCTGTGTCTACGTGACATGGAAATGACACTGGTGTCACTGCACACAGGCCTGTGGTTGTGCTCGTGTCTGTTCCTACATGTGCTACCTCTGAACCTGCACGTCGCAGGCTCGTGGGACCAGAGGCTGAGTGGTTCCCCTGCAGCAGGGTCTGCTGGAGGGATGCTGGCACAGCCCGGGGCAGCAGCATCCCCTGATGTTCCTTTCCCAGCGCTGAGTGAGAGGCCAGGGGTGGGAAGTGGAGTAATTGATTCTGATTGGAGTGAAATTAAAATTTAGAACCTGGGTAGCAGTGGTGATTTACTGCACCGTAACTGAACTGTAGGTTTTAATAATGTATTTTAGCTCCTACGAAGATGGAAGGAATGTACCAAATACTATTGCTCTAAAGAGAGGGAGCTTTGCATGGAGGTGCTTGCTCCAAAAGGCAAAGTTCATCTGAATTTTTGTCTGATCATCTCAAGAAACAAGAAAGGTTTAAATGTACGTTTTGTACATGCAAATGACCATCCTGATTCTGAGCATGAGAATCTAAGTTCAGTTTTTCATATTACCATTTTTTTAACTTGTCCAGTACACCAGCAGGCAAAAAGTACCTAGAGAAGGTATTTAAAGTCATCTAGAATATAAATTTTTAGTCTGTCAAATTAAACTCTTTGTATCAGAGTCCCTGGACTTCCAGTCAAATATTCTTTTTATATTATGATTGATGACCTGAGTCATAAAAAAATTCTGCCCTACTATGACCACACTCAAGGAGAGAAGAGGTAGTCAGGTAATTTGCAGGTTATTATTTTCTTTAAGTCTATATACCACTTGTTTATTTAGAGATAATTTGATTGAACAGGCAAAGATCATGAATGAAGATGTTTTGTTAGTGCTGTGCTTCTAGATCAATCATAGTTTGATTACTGGAAGTCCATCCTATTATCAAATATACTTCTCATCAAATATTAATTAGACATGTGGACAATACTATGGAACTTCATCACTTTGTCACAATGTTTGTCAACCAAATGTAATTTTCTTTGCATTTTAAAATAGATTTTTGGTTTATTGAATTAAAAGGTTGAAGTTTGCTTTCTTTAAAATAAATTTTAAAATAGTTTTTCTAGTACCAAGACTTTGAAAACAGACCCCAGCTTCTGCATTTCATAGTCAAAAGCTGGAGAAATAAAAACATTAATCTAGTTCTAGAGTAAGGCTTGATGGCTTTGCAGGAGAGAGGAAACTGTAGAACTGTAGAAAAAAATGGAAAGAGAAAAGAAAATTATGAGGCAAGCTTGACAAAATGGATTTCTTAATTAGTTAAATCACCTGTGGCATCAGAAAATGGGGCTGCCCATGGCCTGCAGTCAATAAAGGGGTTGTCTCACCTTTCTCAGTCTCTGATGCCAACAACAGGTATAACAGAGAAAAACATTTTGATATAAGCTTCAAAAGTCCTGCCTTAGCCAGGATGAGGTGGCTTTAAACAACCATGGTGATTCCTAAACCAATTTGATTTCCAGATTCTCCATGATGAGATATCAGGGAATTCCAAAGAGCAAAGTGGTTGGTTTGGAACAGATGAACTGGAAGGAAAGCAGATATAAGCAAGGGAGTGCATGGGAACAGAAAAAGAGTGAAGATCAGGAGGAAAGAGTTATGAGAAACTTCTGTATTAGAATGTAAGAGGGATGGTAATTTATTTTGTTCCTGGCACAATGAAACTGCTTAGAGGGAGAAGTTATTAGCTCCCCTTGATCATTAAACCAAATGGAGAGTTTGGAATGCAGACAGCAGGGAAAACAGAGGTTTTGAGGAAGAAGATGACTTACTCTTTTATTAAAACTACGTGCACCCGACGTAATTGCCATCTCGGGTCTGGAATAGCAAGTTATGGCTTTTCAGCAGCAAGGGGTGTGAAATGGGCAGCTGGCCTTGGCAGCAGTGGGGTGCAGGTTAGTGCAGCAGGAGCAGCAGCTGTGGCTGTGTTTGCTGAGGAGCATCAGGGGAGGATGTCGTGCAGACTGACACCGGCGGCGTGGCACTTTCAGGGCAGGTCTGACGCTGCTGTGGCACTCGCTGCTGGGATTGTTTGGGGTCTGGTTGCTCACCGGGAAAGGAAGAAGAAAAAATTGTCACTGTTTTGGGAAATGTCGAGGACAGATTGCTTTGACATTCAGTAAATCAGGATAAAACCCTGTACCCATCATCAGCCTCCTGTTTTGCCTGTTATTTCTTTGCAAAATGATAGAAAACATTCATCTGAGACACATGTCTAGGCATTAATCAGGCCAAACCCATCAATTCAACAGTGATGCTCTTAGTTTATCCAGACTGTACTCTGTAGCAAGAAGCCACATTATTTCTGCATAAATTCTTCTCCCTTTTCCTGTATATTTTTGCCTTTCCGCCTTCTGGCTGGTATTTGTTGAAGATATCTGTGCACAAAGAGCCTTTTTCTCTTGTGCCCTTCCTGCCCACGTATTACAATTGAGCCCAAGTGACACGACAAGTGGTTGCTGTAGAAGTTACTGAGATATAAACAGAGAGACAGAGCCTTTGTTATCTAGACATGAAGGAGGAAATGGAGAGCGGGGAGGGGCGGGGAGATTTTTTTTATTAACTTGCAGTTAGAATGGATTTGAGCTGCAACATCAGTGGAAAGGTATATATTTACCTTTAAGTGCCTGGCTCATTCTGTGTGCTCACACGAGCTCCCTTTGTGGTGTGCAATTTCTCTCACAGATTCCAGAACCCCCCTCTTCAATGGACTCTTGCAAGGCAGCAGAGCTAGGCCATCTTAGCAGAGAAAATTACAAATTACTAATTTAAGTGCTTCTTAGAATCATTCCCTTTTTGTTTTGTGTAATTTCCACACTTATAAAATCAAACTCTCAGTTAAATGTTTATACAGTAATTCAGCCGGCTTAAGCCATCTGCTAGCGTGGCATCTGCAGAGCTGCTTTGTTGCATCCTCTGCATTGTTTCCTTCACACATTTTCGTAGCCTGGTATTTTGGTTGCAAAAGGATCATTTTATTTTTCAACACAAAAGAAGTGCTGTTTATATCTCTGGATCTAATTGTCAGCTTTATTTCCAAACTCTACCTCAAATCAAGTTCTTATGCCTCTAAAAACCTTATTCTGATTGACATTTACTTTTCAAAACCTATATTCAGTCTTATCTTGCTCTTTTATTATACCTGCCTCTATATCAGTATTTGAAAAAATCCTTATCATTTGTGAAGAGTATAGGTGGGCTTGGAGCATTAGTATTCATACTTGCATGTTAACAACTGTTATAACCTGTACCAGAGGGAAAATATTATTTCTTGTAAATGCTCAATAATTACAGTCTTTATTGCATCAAAACCTGTGTTTTGACAGATAGTGGAAAGCTTTCAAAGTTTGTGTGGGATGGATGACAGATAGCTGCAGGTGGAAAATATTTTTTTTAGGTATTGGGTTTTCAGTCCCTGATACTGTAAATATTCTTTCAAAATAACATTAACCTTCCACACAGGGTTGGTAGTGTTCAATGATAATACATGTATTAGCAAAAGATACCTGGGAAATAATTCTTAATGATTCCATCTAATTAATCTATGGTTGGGACATTAACGTCTCTTTTCATTAAGTTGGGAAGTATGAAAGACTAGAAAATTACTGCTGTGCTGGATTTAGTGCTTTAGGTATAATTTGAATGGATGTGCTAAATTCTTGGTCGTAACTTGCACTAACACCCAGTCTAAGACAAATTAAAAGGGGAGCTTATCTGCTATTACACTTTCCAAGAATACTTTGGATGCTTTTAAGCCATTTGCAGCGTATGCCTTTGTAAGGGATTTTTTTTTAAATATATACATCCTGTGAGACATTCTCCAGTGATTTCCAGTACATGTGATATCACGGGTTTTGTGAGCACTGACACACAAAATGAGGCTGGATGGTAATTTTTCCTGTTTTTGCTTTTCTTTTGGTGTATTTTTTTAAGTGTGCTGTCTTACTGGATAAACATTTGCATTTGCAATGAAGTTGTATCAACCAGTAGCCCACTGCAAATGAGGTCATGAGAAGACTGAGGAAATTCATCTGAGCTTGCAATTCTTTTGTTTGGGATGTAGATGTTCTACAAGTTTGTGCTTTAGTCAACTGGACCTAACACCATGATTTGTGCTGAAAGCTTATCTCATGTGTTTTAAGAGTTTAATGAGGACAATAGTGATGTTGCCTCCTCACTGGGACACATCCTGGGGTTTGTGTGAAATGCCTGAGCCTCTGGAGTTTCAAGTGCCTCTTGAGTGTCAAGATACCTCAATAACCTAATGGGATTTTAGGTTTTCAATGAGTTTGAGAGGTATCCAGTTGTGTTTATTCCATCTTGAGCACTATGTTTGCAGTGTTTGGTCTGCTGAAGTCAATGACAAGGCTCCCACTGACTTTAATGGGATCAGAATTGCCAACCTAGAGAGAAAAGGCAGCGGGATGTAAGATTTCTGTCAACTGCCTTTAATATTGCATCCAAATTGAGAAGGCCACTTCTCTTACTTGGAGGTTGTGGGGATGCTAAAGTGTACTTGACAGATGTCTTGCCAAGGGTTCAAGCTGATTGCTGAGAAGTAGCTCTCAGCAGCCTCTCACAGACTGATAGTGAATGCGAGTTGGGCTTGAGCATCACTCCATTCAGAGTGATTAAACAAGGCAGAGACAAACTATCTGACATCAAGTGCTGCCACGTTTTATTAGCCCCTTACATCACACAGAAGGCCAGAAGGCACCAGCCAGATTTGTGGGCAGATATAAGACGTTCAGATTCCAGCTATGCTTAACTGATAGTACTCCTGAAAAACAAATTAAGTGTGTCTGGCTGCTGCATGGGTTCAAATCTGACCTTTTATCTTCTTTTTTCAATGATTAGATGGATCAGCCAAAGCTGTAGACCCCAGAATTATTTCAGATCACCAGTAACTTTCTGAGGAAGAATATTTTTGCAAGAAAAAGTCCAAGGAGCTGAGACAAAGGGTTTGATTTTGTACCTGAACCATTTGTTTCACAGTTGGGACTCCCTATGGAATGCCATTCCTTGAGAAGTCAGCAGGGGTCACTTAAGTTCATTGTTTTGCAGCAAATTCACTTTTGGACTTGTCAGAAAGTAAGCACTAAATATCCTTTAGGTATTTATCATTTATGCCACTGAGTGATTTTCCCTGCTGTAATCTAACCTCACTGAAAAAAGTGCTCAAAACTATGTAAGGAGAGTTAGATAGCACAGCTCCAATACAGCAGCTGGGCTGAACATCTATTTCACATGTTGCCAACTGAAAAAGATTGTGCCACTTAAGAGAACATTGCATTTTAATAGAAATTTCTTTTCAAAAGAGGATCCTCCTAGTAGGATATGGCATTGTGGCAAAACAGGACATAGATATCTCATTAAACACCATCATTTTTACTTGTGTGTAGCAAGTGGAAAATACTGACTGGCACCAATGGGAAAGGATCTTCTTTGTGTTTCCTGGAAAGCCAGGCACATTTTCCTTCCTCCTGCTGGAGAAAGGAGGAGAGGTGTGTACTCCTTCAAAAGAAAGCATTTCTCTCTTTGGGTGAGAGCACACGGGCACACTCACACTGTGGAGGTTCCTGCACCTCCAGCTTCTCATCCCAGGGGCTCCCAGGGGCTTCCCATCCCAGGCTCAGGGAATCGTCTCCCTTTCCTCCCACCATTGATGTGCTCAGCCCCCTCCTCTGCTTCTGGATGGAGCATCTTAGGTCTTCCATCAGCAAAGCTTTGGTAGCATTTTAAAAAAGGGATAAAAAAGATCAAAATATTGAGAGAGCTAAATTTCCAATCTTGGTTACTTCTTAAAGATCTGTTTAATAAAATCATTTAAAAGGAAGGCTTCTGAAATCCACATTGCCTCCAGCAGAAAGCCTGGATTTTTCTATAAATTTGGTTTGTATTTCAAAATTTTTCATGCAGGACAAACAATTTATTGAAGTTGAATTCCCCAGTTTTCAAGATGGGCTCGTCAGGGTCGACCTTGAACATCAACCAGAGGAGTAGCTCAAAAAACCCTCTTTCACCTTTGTGGTGAGCTGGATGTTTCCTTGTTTATGAGAACATCATGCTGTTGTCAAGAAAAATGAGGGCATAAAAAAGCTGGGATGGGAAGAGCCCCAAAATTTTTGAAGCATTGAGTGTCACGTGTGGCCTTGGAGCCAGAGCTCCTTTAATGCTGAGTTGGTGCCAGCTAAAACTGCCTGGTTTATAAATATCACACGGAAATCAGAATTGCTTGGTACACGATCCAGAAGACCTCTGCATCCATCTGTTTTGTACCCAGAGCAGTTTGGAGTTGTTTTAAGTGCCTGCATAACTCGATCAGGACACGCTGTGTTCTCGGGGAGCCTTGGCATTGCAGGTTCCTGCATTTCTGCCAGTGCCAGAACACGGAGCAGCAGGGCTCAGATATGAGCCTCCTCCTCCTTGCACTGCAGATTTTGTGGCTACATTGAGTGAGAGCTACAACAAAAGGGAGCTAATGGTTCTCCCGAATTAGGCTGTCTTTTGCCAGGGGAGTTTAGGAGGTGCGCGGCTCAGTAAAGCAGCTTTGGCATCATTAGCACTGCAGCAGAGAGGGCTGTCCAAGGAGCCTGGCTGAGGCTGGAAGGAGGTGCTACAGACAAATGAAGAGGACACCATAAAGCCTCTAATCCTCCCAGAGATAAAGCACTGAGGGAGCTAATCAGGGACACGTAAATTATCAGCACAGCAGATGTAAGAAAGAGCATTGCACAGAGAGCAAAACAGAGTTCAGCAGAACATGGTTCTGACCAGATGTGCAAACACACACCTAAGCTGATAGAAATAGGAACAAGGAATATGCAGCCTTCAGCAAAATTTAGGATGAACCAATAATGTCATTCCTGACCTCACCTCTTTTGTGGAACTTAGACCTGACTTTCTTCACTCTCTTTGTTCTCCTATTGATTACCCTGAGTATGAATGTTATCTTTATAAATTTCTTTTTTTCTCTGCTACTTGGTTTGTTGCAGTTTATTCATTGTGTGATTGTGCTAAAAGAGCAAAGAGACTTCAGCATAGCAACTGAAAACACAGAGATGCAAAGGTGCTTCATAGTCTGACAAGGTCGAGAAGTATCAATGCACAAAACTCTGCTACTAGGTGTAAATATGATGTGTGTGTGAGGATCTCCATGAGCAATAGTAAACAATTGCATGAAAAGTGGCTATAGGTGCTCAGATACTTTATCAGGGTACATTTGACATTTTAAACAAGCAATTTATAATATAAGTATGGAAATATACACATGCAGTTTTGAATTTCAGCACTGGAGAAAGATAACCTGCTGCTGGGCAATATCAGTTCCTGCATGTGTAGAACTGCTGTTGGACATGTACTGATTTCCTAATAATAGTCAAAGTGATCATTCAACCTACATTTAGCATGCTGGGATTTAAAATGCAAAACAGCAACATACTTCATGCAAATGTCAACTCTGCCTATGTTCTAGGGTGCATGTCCAGAGGAGGAAACAATAAGTTTATTCTTCTCCCCAATTAGACTTTTGTGAAAGGCTCAGTTATGTCTCCAACTATCACATTGAACACGCACTAAAGCAGCACATTAATGTGCCTTTTAATGCTTCTTAGGAGTAGATCAAAAGAAATGTCAGGTGCACTTTGCATTCCTCCCGTGATGTGTCTGAGGCTGTTAGTGCATCACCTCTGCAAGGGCCCTGCTCTGCTGGGACACTGCCCTCCAAAAATGCTCAGGGATTTGCCTCCATCCCACTGCACCTCCTGTCCTGGCTCCACAGCTGGAGGAAGCCAGGAGAGTCCTGCTGCTGTCACCAAAAGCAGGGTTTGCCTTTGCTTTTCTGTGAGAGAGAGAGTTGTTGAAATCAGTGCTGGAGAAAGCATCTTAAAACTCAAGATGCCGGAAAATGGAACTTAATTAATGGGAGCAAACTTGCAAGCCTCCACGGCAAACTGTTATTATTTTGCTTGCTTGCTTGAGGGAATATGTCAGAGCAGTGTTTACCTTTTCTTAGTACAAGCTTGGCTGTTCTACCCATCATTTACTTTTACATGATTAGCAGGTGAACTTGTAGCTCTGTCACTCTAACCACAGGGTGCTTAAAATGTGCAGGAGACAACTTTCCTTGGCTAGGACAGCATTGTCATTGCTCTGGCCCTGGGTCCCCTGGCTCCATAGCAGAGTGGTAACTGATGTTGTCAGCATGTGGCTCTTGTTGGAGTATGGGGCTGATATTGGCCAAAAGGTTACAAAGAGCATTTGGCATGTGAGACACAGCCAGGATATCGTGGGCACCCTCCGCTACACCAGACACAGAGAATAGAGCTGGGCCTCAGAGATGAGTACAGCTTAAAAATGGAGGATAAACAGCTTAAAAATGGAGGATAAACAGAAAAGAAAATGCACCCGGTGTCAGCTATAGGGGTGAGACTGCAAAGCAGGAGACAAGGCTAAGGAAAGTATGTGAGGAGCAAGAAAACAGAAATGCTGCAGTGTGCAGGATGACATGGACGAGGACAAGAAGCTGGAATTAATGCAGAAGTGGGGAAGCAGTGAGAAGGGTTCAAGTTTTGTAACGAAGTTCATTTCTATATGTTTTCCTCTTTCAAATGAATGCTTTGAATAAATAGTACTTTCATTTCCCGTGAGGCAGAGGTGAATAATAAGTACCTCATCTGGGGACGCCGATCTCCCCAACATCAGTCATCTGCTTGCAGCCTTACACTCCAGCAGTGCTTTGGCTGAGCAAATTAGCCTGAAGTGTTGTGCCCTTGGCTGGCAAATCCTTTCAACCCGGTTGAACGGACAAAATGAATACCCAGATTGTTCCTACGTCTGTTATTCTCTCGTGTTTATCTGGCTGAGCTGTCAGTCAGGCCATTATAACTGCGATGCACACTCAAATGACTTGTCCACTCACAAAAGCAGAGTCTGTTGATGATAAGCTAAACAAAACTGGAGAGCGACTGTTGACAGAGTTGGGGATCTTGCGAATGTCTCAGGTAAAAGCAGAAATGCAATTTGGGAAGGTGCAGACTGAGCTTTTCTTAGGCCTGTGTAGTTTTAGGGTGCTCACTGGGATTTGTCGGCTGATGATGATCTGGTGTTTGTAATGAATTTGGTTCCTCTCTACTTAAAACAAATTAAGCAGCACGAAGATTTCTAAAGCTTGAATGTAAGGGTATATTGCACTTCCAATAATTAATTAGCCTGAAAAGACAGAGTTTCCTCAAGCAGGCTTTGCCTGCAGAGCGTTGCTGCCCCAGCCATGTGCAGGGAGGAGGCACAAACGCCCACAGTGCATCGGCTGGGCTGCAGGGGCTGCGGCCAGAGGGACTGCACCGCCAGCCCTGGGCTTTCATTGCCTCTTTCTGTTTGCAGGACCTGAGGGTTTGAATGTGGCAGTTTCTTGCTCCTTCCCAGTCAGGGAGGATGTTTGCATGATGGGAGCTGATCAGTTATATTCATAAAAAGAGCTGAGTTTCTTAAATGTCCAGCAAAGCAGGGAATGACACAAGTGGAGTGTTCTATGATTTATTTTCTGAGTTTTTCCATAAGGACATTGAGTTAGAAGTAGGACTCTGAGCCACTCCTGAAACTCATTTGATCTTATGATGATAAATAATGTAGTGCCTTTCTGCTGAATGTGACTATATCCAAAGCCACCTTGGTCCTTTAGTCTGATATTTGTGGCAAAAATTAACAAGTTACAGTTTTCAGATTATGAGTGTGGATGGTCTCAGGTGTTTTAGCAGGAATGTGTCTCCTCCATCTCCTTCCCAGACAGGGAAACCCAGCATCTTACTTTCTGCAGTGGAGAGAAAAGACAGAGGACTGAGTCTGACTGCAATGGTTTAAATCCTCATAGGTGTCATGAAGAGCCAGAGGAAAACTTAAGCAAAGAAGGTCCTGTGCCTTGCTGAGAGTGTGTTAAGATGCACAGTTAGGGAGGGAGATGCTGCTGAGAGCGTGGCACAGCACAGCAACAACTCTTTTATCAGCAGCTGGTGCCTTCAAAATCCCAACCCCAGTAGCCTTGTTGGCGGTGATGATAACTGTAACGGATGGAACAGCTATTTTTCATCAAATGCTTGTTAGTCAATTTATTAGACTCCTAATATACTAATGCACTCATTTGGCAGGCATCTCAGCAAACGAGGCTCGCAGTGGAGTGTACTCACTCAAAGTCACGGTAACTCGCAGGTTGCTGATTTCTCATCAGCACTCAGAAGATAATTTGCAAATGTGCCATTTATCATTATGTGCTTTGTAGAAGCAGATCTCGTGAATGGGATAAACAGATAAGAGAGTCTAATAATGAGCATTTCCTTCCCCAACAGCACTGCCAGCTTCTACAGTATTATGTTTTATATACCTTGCAGATGCTGCACCTCTGTGTGCACTGGAGTTTGCCTGTGCTAGTGAAATAGCTGGGCACACAGCTTTTAAAGGATGGCTGCTGATGCACTTCTCCACCTCTCTGCTCAACAGAGTTGAACCAGGTTAGGCATTGTCTTCTGGAAGATGTAAGATTATTATTTGTTGCCATTTAAAAGCAATGGGTATGTGTGGACTTCACCATGAAAAGCCTCTACTTACCTTCCAGCTTTCCTTTTCTCACTGGAAACACGGCCATCTGTGAAAGCCACTGTTAAAGCCAGCAAAAGGATTATTCAGAGGCAGGATGGTGTGGATTATATAGCAGAGGTTGCTGAAGGAGCACTTTTTTCCACACCAAAGACAACAGGCTTTATGGATGCTCTGACCTGCACTGCTGTTCACCACTGTGTTTGAGTCTGCATCGCTGGCTGCTTTTTATTTGCTTGTTCACTTTTTACTGGGAAGAAGTGGAAAGTAACAGAAGCCCAGTGATCGGTCTGCAAATGTGATTCCCATCTCCCTTTGTGACATTCAGGCTGGAAGCCCTGCATACAAATCATTGCTACTTATTTTTGCTTCTGCAGATGTGATTTTATTAAATGAAAGGTGTAACAAGAAGCCCAGCATAGGCAGGAGCCCTTTTGCCAAATGGCTCTGTGTGTTTAGCTGTGTGACTGCTCTCCAGCAGAGCTGGGAAACCATGCAAAGATATTGATAATTGATTCCGTTTTATATAAGTTAAAAACTAGCTTTTCCCTCCTAGTGTGAAGGTAATGGGTTTTGTCTGTAGAAAGATAATAATTCTATGAACCATTTCTACGCCCTCTACTATAGAATAGTACAGCTTGCACTTGAACGTAATGCCCGTGTCAGCTCAGCTTTTTAAACATTCATCTTAAAAGAGTCTTCAAGGACTGGAAAAAGATCTTCCCCAGACGCCAAGCTAAGTTTGAGGAACTTAAAAAGTCATGAGGATCCTGTCAATTAATGTGTTTATTCTCATATGCCTGCTCTGGAAAAAAACATCTTCAGACATGAAAGCTGTTTTCTTTCAATTAAAAAGTTGTCATTGCATTTAGTTTTCATAGATAATGGAGAGGGGATTTTTTTCCTCCCCTCTACTGTACTGGGGGATAAATGCATCTTTTTCTACTTTTTACCTTTTTCCTCAGAGTAATCTTCATTTACTGTATGAACAAAAAAAAGAAGGAAGAAGAGAGCTAAATTGAAATCTTGTCTCCAAATCTATATGCAGGAGGTGACTTGATTTAGAAGCTTTAGGTAATTTCTTTTTTGTTCACACTCCTTCAGTTGAAAGGCTTCCACAAACAGTGTTACAGCACAGAAGGGAGGAGATGGAGAAATTTATCAAGCTATTTATCAAATTATTTTCACAGTCTGTCAAAGTCATAAGCATGCTGGAAAAGAAACATAAAGAGCGTGTTGGAACAGAGGAGCCACGTGTGAGTGAGCAGCAGGACTGCAGCACAACCAGAGCCATGGGGGCTGCTCCTGGCTGTGGCTGCTTCTGCCCTCAAACCCAGCCCTGGCCCTTGTGGTGTTAAACTCAGGCTGGACGGATTATGGAGTGAGAAAATGGAATGGAAAACATCAAAACTGGCCCAGTGGAACGTGTCCCTGCCCATATGGCAGGGCGTTGGAAGTGGAGGATCTTTAAGGTCCCTTCCAAAACAAACCATTCCACCGTTCTGTGACACTGTGATCATTTGGCAGAGGGAGAGGCCAGAGAGAAGGGGATAGACATCCCCTCTCTGAGTGCCTGAATTAAATGGTGTCCATCCTGGGGCAGTGAATCATATCCTGAAATGGGACCCCACGCTTTGGAGAAAACAGCCTGGAATGTGCATCCTTGGTGGAGGGTCCTGGGAGACAACACTGGTAAAGCAGAGGGAAAAATAAACAAAAAACCAGCTGAGAGTGAAGGAACCAGTCTAGTAAGAAATCTTTAATTCCTAATGAGCTTTAAAGGATTTGAGAGAGTTGATTTTTTTTTAACAAACCAGTTCAAGTACATGCCTTCAGATTATAAAAGTACCTGAAATTGCCTAGAATATCAGCATGCATAGCTTGTTAATATTTACATATATTTACATGGGAAAACAAGAGAAAGATCTACAGTTATTTACAGTCTACATAGGAGAAGAGAAAGGCAGCATAATTGTATTTCCTAAAATACAGTAGTTGAATAGTCAGCACATGCATATTAAGATATATTTGCATGATAGAACGCAAATGTTTTAAGACGTACCTTTTAAACTCCCTGTGCTAAGGTATAGCATAATAAAAGTAATTTTTTTTGTGTTTTGTTTCTAGTCTATTTGCATCAAGTGCTTTAAAATGTTCACTAACACAGCGGCGGCATTATTTACCCTGGCAATTAAAGCAACAGTACACACGATAATTTCCTACTAACTAGCAACAAGCTGCTGGTGAATGAAATATCTATTGTTTCTCATTACCCATCGACCAACATACAGGGATCTCTCCTTGTAAAGGCAGTGCCTAAGCTATCACCATTAATTATAGAAGTAATATAAATGAGACTCTACAGTATGTACTAAATGAAATATTAACAAGACCAGTGTCTTTGAGCCTGAAAGATGCACTAACAGGGCACACTTTACAGCAGGCTAGCTATGAAAATCACACATACATAATACAGGAGTGCCTGGCTTACAGCTCTAAGCCTAGACTTTAGAGGCCTGTTTGCTAGATCTGTATTATTGCAAAATACATTCCTTTAATTAGTTTCTGGAAGACAGAGTTGGTAGTTACTTTCTTACCATGAGACTTCCCCATCATAACACCCTGTGGTTTCTCAATGCATTGTGTTATTGAACTATGTCTGTGTGTGTGTATGTGCATATGTGTGCATGTGTATCAACAGATGAAAAACAGTCTTTATCTTTAAAACCTAAACAAGCAGCTCATTAAATATCTGTCCCAAAAGGTCACTTCCTCAAAAAGCATTGCGTTGTGTGACTCTTTTTTTTTCACTCATATCTGAAATAAATTCAGTCTAAAAAATTATCTGTGCAATGAAGGAAGAAGCCAGATGTCAGCATTGTGATGATATTCTTTCAATAATGCATATGAAAAAGTCTAAATTTGGACTAGTAATAGTATTAAAAAGCTATATAAATATATACAGCATATACAGTACTGTATGTATACACACATTTATATAAAGTATATATATAATTAAAGTACAGCAAAACCATAAAACATTTCAATTCAGCATAAGTTAATAACAGAAGTAATTTCAATGAACTCTCATCTGTATATGCCCAAACACCAGCCAGACCAGTTCTGATGATTTAGTTGCAGCAGTCTATCTAATCTCTCTTTTTTTGGCAGGACATGTTTAGTGTCAACAACCTGTTTGTTCAACTCTTTAAGTTGCCCTTGCTCAGAAGAATCCACCTTTTGCTGGCAGGTTTTGTGTCTCAGGAGGATTTCCAATCCTCCATGGGGTTTCCAGTTTGACTGTGGCCAAGGATTTGTGGTGGAATTTGTGATGTGTTTGTATAAATGTGCACCACTGAAGGTGAGCAGGGATGCTGAGGTGTGAGCAGCCCCCAGCAGAGCTGGGATGTCCCGGGTCTGTCCCTGAGGTGCTCTTTGCTTCTCACTCCAGTGCCCAGAGCTGCACACAGGGCAGGGGCAAGCAATGGACTGCAGCATCATTTCTTCAACCTGATCTCACCCTTACCCTGTCATTCTGTGAAATGAAAATTGATAATTTTCCTCAGGGATTTTTCCCAGATCTAGAAATGGGCAGAAGAATGCTGCACTGCTCCATACCAGCCTGTGAGAAGGAAAGATCAGAGACATTTGCATGCAGTGCTCAAAGCTGCCATTTCAGTGGAGCAATGATGTCTTCAAAGTGTAAATCAGGTGTGAACGGGGGTTCAGTGGGCAGGAGAAGGAATTGCAGCACTGATGTGCCTGGAAATGTGCTGCTGATAAAGAGGCCTGTGAGGAGTGCTGCTGCTCCTGCCCTGAAATGCTGGTGGAGCAAGGTAAAGCCACAGGCTTCATTACAGTTTTTAGAGCTTAATGTGGCTCTCTGTCAGCCTTGAAACATTTTTCAGAAGCTGATTGTGGACTACAATAAGATTCTGGAAAAGAAATACGGTGCTGCCTGTGGGAACCAGCTCCCTTCCAGGTGCTGTGGCAAAAGCATTTAAGCAGCACAGTCTGGTGTTGTCCTAACCATTGTGTGGTTTTAGCTGAGATATCCCTGAGGGGCTGGCAGATACAATACCAGACCTATGGGAAATATGTGCCCTTCTGAAAGACAGCTGTGGAGCACGTGGGATATCTTGAGGCAGCTCAGATGTCTCAAGATCCATGTTAGGCAGCTGAATCCCACCCCTGGTATGCCATGGTGGCTCTGGCTAGCATATGCAAAGGGTGGGAGAGAAGAATGAATGGATTTCAGGGACTGTTTCCCTCTAAAGCATTCATTTTTTAAATTTCTCACTGTTGTTTTGGCTAGTAAGAGTTTTACCAAGTTCTCTGTGATTGGGCAAAAAAACCTGGATGAGAGAGGGAAGACACTGGAACAGGACCCGGAGTAGCAGACAGTTCACAGGTTAAAGAATTAACTTTATACAATAGAGAAAAATAGGCATGATTTTAAAAGATAATTACATTTTTGTCAGCTACTTTGCCAACCTTGTTCTACATCTTCTACACATTTTAACAATGGTTTATAATGTAACACTTTATACTTACACAGTGCTTTTCCAAATTAGGTGTGAAAGCACTCCATAAATCTGAATGACTCCTCACAACACCCCTGTGAGGTGGGCAAACAAGAGTAATCTCTCCATTTTATAGCTGGGAAAAGTGAGGTACATGGAGTTGAAGTGACTTGTCCAAGCTCATTAGGGAAGGAAAAGTTGAAAAGAGGAAAACAGCCCAGTTCTCCTGATTTGATGTCCTGTATTGTAATTTTTTTTCTCTCGTAGAATGATTGCAGAAAATCCATTTGATAGTGGATGTTGGAGGTTGGAAGTTTTCAAGGGCTATCATTGCTGTAATTGAGAACATACTGGGGGTTGCATAACACAAACAACATGGTGCATTATCAAAATACATTTATTACAATGGACACGGTTTCTTTTGCAAAGTTAAAACCCAGAATGTAAGTTAAATATAGCTGCATATGCTGAATAGTTGAAATAATCACTAGGTCTTAATGCTTCAGCAGTTGAAAACAAATCCTCTTTCGTGAACTACTGCAGTTTCCTTACTCAAAGAACACAGCACACTTATCTCCCATAATGTATGTAAAGAATACTGTAAATGTGTAAGGGTCTTAATGACACTAAGAAAAGTTACAGCTTGAAACCAACTATGCTCTGCAAGTAGAGAAGCTGATGGAGTTCTGAGTCTTTGTAGTTGGGAATTAGTTGAAAAAGGAATACATCAGAGGGAAAAAAGCAGACCTTATAGATTCTGGTTTATTCGTTGTATTATCTTCTAAGAGATGCTTTGCTGGTTTAATTGTGGCGATGGGGGAAGGGGAGGTGGTTGAGAAGCTCTGGTTTAGATGTGGTTCAGTGAGAGCTTTGAAAAGACTGTAGATACAGTGTCAGCTCAGGTCACGTTTTCCTGCTGGCACTTGGGGTGGAAATAGGACCTGAAGTCAACTGAGCCCAGTTTGGAGTTTAGATCATATTTGGCAGCTCCAAAGTTTTATTTTTTGAGCTGCAGATATGATTTCAGTTTCAAGCTCTCCCAAAATAGCAAAGGAAGGTCTCAATTTCATATTTCCTTGCTGAAAAAGCAATCAAGGAGTCCTGTTTTCTTACAGGACATTAATACATAGACATTCTGAGCTTTATTCATAGGGTAACTGTGCATCTGGGATTCTCTGAGTAAGAGGACTGCAGCAGGAACTGAACAGTTCTCCTGTCATCTCATAGGCAAGGCTAAAACTTGTTCACTGCGTTGTTGGAAAAGTGACTGTTCCTCACAGCTCTGGGCTGTCCCAGTAGGAAAGGGAGCAGAGGAATTCCTGGCATTGGGAATTGGCTCCCTCAGCTCCAGCTGGCCTCAGCCATGGGGGATATCACCAAACAGCTCTTAAGACTGCTCCTAAAAACTCAGATACTGAGGAATCCTGGATGAGGACATGAGGATTTTAGACAAGCTAGTGTTTTTCAGAAGAGGTCATTGTGCTCCATGTTATTCACAAGGACTTGGGCTTGATAGGAAAAAGGAATAAGTGTAGTTTGAGAAAACTGTGCACCGCAATCCCAGCCTGAGGATTGTAGCAATACCAGAAGGAGACAAATCCATTCTGAGGGCAGAATTGTCCCATCTGCCCCCAGGCAGCACAAACCCCACTGTGCCCACCCTGAGCATCAGCCTCAGGGTCACAGCAAGCAATGGAGCAGATCCTCAGCCCCTGCTCCAATCTGTGGAGCCTCTGAATTAGCAAACCTGTGCTCATTCCCACCAGGAGGAGGTGAGGCTCAAGGAATGTAAAACTGCAGCTGTCACTTCAGGATTTGGTTTGGATAATATGGTTGTGGAAACAGATTCTGTATAATTTTGTTCCTAATTCCAAGGAGATTTTATATTTTACATCATATCAGGAAAATGGCCACTGCTGAAGCCAGCTGGTGAGGAGCTTTTCCCTCTAACAGAATGAACTCTTCAGGGTGCTTATCAGAGGCACAGAGGAGGTATGGGACACCCCATTGGTGTCATATCTGGAATGTGTTCATACTGCCTTGGTTGCTAGGTTAGGTCAGTGGTTGGACTCAGTGATTTTCCCCAACCTTAATGATTCTCTGATTCTACCTGACACTGCTGTGCAATGAGTTATCGGGCTGCAAATGGTGTGCTCACAGTGCTTCTGTGTGGGTCTGATATTTTACTGTTAGGGATGTGTTGGCTTTGTCTAATAGTCCTGATATGAATAACAGGAACAGCCTGGAGAGTTTTAAGGACTTGCCTTTTTATTTCACTTGAGATGCTTGCTTTGAATCTGGCCCTTGTCACAAATACTCTCCTCTCATGTCATTTTGAATTCACCTCTTTCCACTGGCCATCTTTTAAAATGCTATGTGCTGAACTTAACCTCAGGCTACCAAGATAACTGGCCTTTATCCTTAATTTTTCATAAGAAAATAAACCCCTCCTTTCCAAATAAGCTGATCCCATCTCCCTGGCAGACAATGCTGAGTGCTGTGTGCTCTTAACAGAGTTTAGAGTGGGTCCTATTCATTCATAGTTGATAAATATACAGATAAGTTATGGCTTTGTTTCTATTATTTATGTGCTTGGAATGTAAACTTGCTTCAGAACAAAAGTCTAATTTTAGAAAATAAACATGCATTTGAAGGTAGACAAATCTAAAAACTAAACTTTAACTGTGTAATATGTTTCCTTATCAGGAACATAAATGGTATCTCAGACTATTAACAGATGCATTACATATATTAATGAGAGTTTTACCATGTTCTGTGTCTCAAGAACCCCTTTTCTTTTGCTGTTAAGTTATTCAATATTAATTTGCATTCAGTGCCATCAGTTAAAAATTGGCTGCTTGCAGTTATGAAATAAATGCCTATGAACTAGTAGCTACTTAGTATTTTCAATTCAACAAAGGATTTTAGAAGGATGGATAATTTAGATCTTTGAGCCTCAACTATAAATAAACAGCAACTGCTGTACAAATCCCACCCTGCTGCAGAGGAAGATTGTATTACAAAACTGACAAATGATTTGCGGAAGAGAATGATGAACCCTTATTACTGAGACACTCTTCAACTTAATCCAAAACAAGATTCCCGGGTAATTTTACGTGCACTGGGAAGATTGATGGCGTGGTGCTTGCCCAGCAGCTTTCACATGTTTGACTGGATCGGAAATGGCACTGAGGCATGATTAAAGATTCAGTTGGGCTTCTCACAAATTCTTTATCCTGTGTATTCATTATTGCAACCCGCTGCCTTTGTTGCAGGTTAAAGAAGGCTGACCCCAGCCCTGGTGATTAGCACCCTGTACAACTGATGGACTTATGGAAAGAAATGTTTAGGTTGCCCGACGCTTTTAGCATTGTTTATCAGCTGAAATTGTTGGGAGGGGGGGGCCTTAATCACAATGGATCAGGGAGAGCCTGTGACAACTGACAAGCTCATTGTTTAAGACATTTTTTAACGAAGTTGTTAACATTAATTCTTTTATATAGTACTCTAATCTTCTTCAAATTATGTTCTGACATGGCACAAACCGCTTGGCATTGAAAGTCATTCAACAGTGATTAAAGTGCTCTTTTTATTGGTTTAAGAATGTTTCATCTTGTATCAGCAGTATGGAATTGTTTACTAATTAGATTCCCTAACATCCTCTGCTGTTGTATGCTGATGATATGTGAACAGGAAAGCTGATGAGCAAAAAATTAAAACTTGTTACTAGACTGTCATAAGGCCCAGCGTATAAAGATGTCATTCAAAGGACTGTGTTCATAAGGGATAAACAATATTTGCTGAGAAACAGAGCAGTTTCTGGCTGGTGTACAGGCAGTTTGCACTATCTGCAGCTCTGGCTCTTCACAGAGGTTTGTGGCTATAGATACAAAGGAGAGATTGATGCCTTGGGGACCTTCCCATTCAGCATGACATTTATGAGGCTTCTACACATCCCACTTTGGGCAGGAGGTTGGGCTGGACCCCTCTTGATACTCCTGCCAACCCAAAATGGGATTTGATTCCTGTGACTCTGATGCTCACTCCTCTCAGTCCTTGGACAAGTCACTTGGGCAGATCCTCAAGTGTCTGAATGCAACCAGCTCACAAAGGGAATTAGATACTTAAGTGGCTCTGAGAATCTGGGATTTCCCTTCTGTTACATAGTTTTGCTGTCTGAAGCATTCTCCTAGGCTTGATGAGTTCATGTTTGTCCATAATCGTGAGATACTAAATCTTTACCCTCTGTCAACAAAGGGATAAATACAACTGCATTTCTCTTAAGTAATAAGAAAGGTACTTTTCTTTCAATGATAGAACCATTGAATTTTCTTCTTCCAAAACAGCCAACATGATTGAAACATTTAGAAAGAAGTAAGGATACACACAGCCAAAAAGCAAATGGCACGTTGCTTACATCCAGTTCTCAGCAAAACACTGGAGGCATCGCAAGATAAAGTGCTTTGGGCTTCCAGCCACATAATCTTTTATCACTTAAAGTAAATATCCTATGCTCACACAGGGAAAGCTATTCTCTTCTTCTGGAGTCTAGCTTGTGTCAATGCTCGAGGTATAAAGCACTGCTCTTGTGCTCTGGGGTGTTTTTCTGCCTGCCGAGAATTTTGTTTAAACATCGTCAAATTTGACTCGTTTGAAAAGATAAATTATTGTTTGGGTTGGATTTTAAACTGGCTCTGATAAACTTCCATTTTATGAATTAGCTGAATTCTATTAGAGATAGCCTGAGTTTAGCTTGGCTGGATGGATGCTTTTCAGCAATGGCTTGAGGGCTCTCAATCTGCCTTGAGCAATTCAGTTTAATTTTACCTTTCTAATGAAAGTCCAGTTGAATTGCTTGCAAAAAACTAATAATACTGTTTAGGGGCTTTGAGACATTCTGAACAGCTGAATACAGTGATCATACCTATACTGTGGAGCTTTATAGGATAGTTGAAATGAGCATAGAAATTTTATTGTTCTCTATTAATATTATTTTTAGTAGAACTCTCTTCCATTTCTGCTAACACCTTTAAGATATTTTCTCTTTTTTTAAAAAAGATACTGGCTTAATAAGAGGATTACTATGTATTATACTAACTTTAAAAATATTTTGGTCTGTTGATAAATATATACCTTTCAAAATACTTAATACAGACAGTTTTGGTTTACCTTGTGATGGGAGATCATTTCTAAGTTGTGGAGTCATCATTATCAGTTTAATCCCATCTGCTGAGGAAAATGCATGTCTTGCAAACAAATATGCACTTCTTTGTTGCTACAAAGATGCCTCAAATAAGGAGAACTGGGGCTTTTTAAACTGCTTCCTGTCCCTGAAGGATGCGAATGCAAAGTAGAGGTCTTCTGCAGGTTGACCCCCCTAGCAGCACCCTGACTTTCCTTGGCTGTGACAATGAAAGGCCAAAAAACAAAGGAGTGGAGGAAAATCACAAGAGATTGAAGCCTATTCTCTTATCCCATTAAATTATCTTAATGTGGCAACAACTAATTTCTCTTCATTTACTTTTTCAATTGCACTTGGCAGCCTTTTTATTCTGATTCCTATCAGCTCATAATTTGTTACCACAGAAAGGACTAAGATGTACATAAATAATCATAAGATGCCAGATAAACTCTATCGGTTTTAAATTAGTGTTGTGTTTTGCTAATGCGCTCTCACCTATTATTTTTAATTATAGTTTACAAAGCAAAATAGCTTCTTGCCCTCTCCCCAGCTGTTCTGGCACTGTGCTTTTAGTCTGTGCCAGGGAATAGCCCATCACCCATGCCAGGGTGCTGGCCCCAACCCTCTGGCCTCCATCTGTAGGTTTTTGTTGGGACACTTCATAGAAACCCATTCTTCCTCTTTGAGCATATGTTCATTTAGTATTTAAATAAAAAAAAAAGGGGGAAGGGAAAGGAAAAAAAAGAAAAAGCAAGAAAAAAAAAATCCCTTCTGATTCACAAAAGCCTCTAATCTATCCACTCCATTTCTTAAAGCATTATAAGACATGAGAAATGTTGTTGCAGAACCAGCCCTGTCTGTGCCTGCAGCAGTCAAATGCTCTCACACAGCAGCAGTGACAACTGCCTTGGACTGTTGATCCGAGATCCACGGGCAGGTTTGGCACCAATCCCGACTGCACTTTACATGATAGGTCTTAATTGGAGTGCCCAGGTTAATTTTGCACAAGAGGTTTAAAAAACCCAAACAAACCAAACCCATCTATCAGGCTGCGGGTCAGGGTGCCTGGGCATATGGTCAATGATTTCTGGGATGCAAAGGGAAGTTTTGAGGCGCTGCTTTTAAACCTGGATCAGCTGTTCTGGTGTCAAACACCACCTGGGCAGCCCCTGCCACCAATCCAGGTGTTTACCAAATAGGGGCAAAACATCTGAGCTTGGGGCTGTGGTTCAGGATTCTCTTTTTCTTCTCCTCTTAGAGGGAAGGAAAAGAAAGAAGTCCTCATTGAGGTGGTTTGTAAAGAATTGCCTTCAGCCTTGTCACCGGGCAGCTCACCCTGCCAGCCACGCTGCTTGCGCGACACACAGCTCCAAAGGGCTGTGCTTGAAATCACAACGATAACAATAAACTATAAAATATCTATGCATTTATACAGTTCTGCTTGTTTTCTCTCTCTTAATTTAATTTTTTTTTTGTTATTATTGCAGCAACAAGGAGCTGCCACGACGGTGTACTGCGCCACAGCGGCGGAGCTGGAGGGGCTGGGCGGGATGTACTTCAACAACTGCTGCCGCTGCCTGCCCTCGCAGCAGGCTCAGGACAGCGCCACAGCCGCTGCCCTCTGGGAGCTGAGCCACAGGCTGATCCAAGAACGAGCTGGCAGCCAGGCCAAATAGCAGCCAGCTCCTGGAAGGATCAAAACACACGAGTGTGTGCGCGCTCGGAAACTGCCAGCACTGGAACCTGTCCAATCTTATCATCTAGAGGGTTTCCATGTACCTCAGATACAGATTAAGCGGTGTTAAATGAAATAATAGCAGTCACAACATAGTGAAAAATGTTAAGTACTAATGGAAGGTGGGGAATACTGTGGGTTAAAGGGACAATGCGGCTTCCTGGGGCTTAGTTAGTCTCGGTTCTCTTTCTTTTGATTATAGCCTGTTCAAAGTGTAACCCAAGGAGGCATCTTCTGTCTTATTTTAGAAAAGCAATTCTGCAGATAATTTCAGTTGTTTTGATTAATGGGTAGGTATGTAGCCCAATATGGGATTTTCTCCTTATTTTGATAATTGCTGTCTGTTAGGCTTTAGGTATTGATTGGGAGATGGTGGTTGTGTTGATTCTTTTTCCCTACAAGGATTTT
This sequence comes from Zonotrichia albicollis, assembly GCF_047830755.1. Taxonomy (NCBI): domain Eukaryota; kingdom Metazoa; phylum Chordata; class Aves; order Passeriformes; family Passerellidae; genus Zonotrichia; species Zonotrichia albicollis. Next base: position 6,025,580 of record NC_133831.1, on the reverse strand, counting down.
ATTGGGTGTGGCAAATCAAAAGATTATTGAGGAAAGAAATCTTTTCAGCCCTTGACTGTTGGCTGCAAGTACATCTGGGCTGTCTAGAAAAAGAAGGTGCAGGAAGACATCTGAACAGTAATGGGAAAGTCACAGCTAATTAAATATTTCTGTTGTTTTTTTTCTTTTTTTTTTCTTAAAGATTACAATAAAAGATATGTTGTAAACCATTCCCTAAATAGTGTTGAATTAGCAAAGATGATGATGTCTCCTTAAGAACACACAGAGTGTAATCAGGGGTTTAAATGGTATTTCCATCAATTTCTCGGTTCACAGTTTTAAGGAGTTTTATTTCCTTGAAAGTTCACAGTTTCTCAGTTCTCCTGATACTGTATCCCATTCCAAATCTGTCTTTTCTTTCCATTTAAATTCAATAAAACAACATGCTTGCTTGAATATTGTCACCTGAAGAGAAAGTTTGTCTCATTTCTGCAAATGTCTTAGTTCCATTTTTTTAGAAAAGAAAACTTGAGGAAAAATAAAGAGCTTCTTGTTGATGCCAAGAAAACGTTGTTTTTTTTTTCTTGTTTCTTTCTGAGTTCATTTTTTGTATTTTGTGCTTTGTAGCTGTCTTCATGCCAGAAGGTTGTTCTAAGCCATCCTCAGTCCAGCATCACATTTTCTGTAGACAGAATATAAACAAATAAATAGAAGGACACATTGTTAATAGAAGTTTATTTGATCCCCTTTTTAGTTCTGCAGATTGTTAAATCTGCCTTCCATGATTTTTCTTTTCTGCAGTCACATTACATTGGGTTAATTGTTGAATAAAGTCAAGGCTTCTACCCCAGTGCAGCCTCAGCTGCATCTTCCTTGTCTGCTTCCTTACCTGGTGCCACAGTCTTTCCTAAAGCAACAGTAAATATAGAATATTTAATATAATTTATTTAATATATAATATTTAATATTATTTAATGTACTATATGGTCTTTTTTATCCCTGCTGTGCCACCTCTGTAGCAACAGCTTTAGGAGATGACAAATCCTGCCCAACTCCTCAACTCCCTGCAGCCCCTTCCCCAAGGCAGCACATCCTGCTCTGAATCATTTGGTGGAAAAAAGAAATAAAAGGGGCTATTCCAGAAAGAACAACACCTCTTTTCAGCCTTTTGCAGAGTAAAAAAAACAAAAAAAAGTCCTGCTTGTCTCCTAGAAGTTTTCTCCAGTCTGTGCTGCACAGACCAGATGCTGGTGTAGTGCAGTGTCTGAAAATTCATGGCCTGGGTTGAAGGCTTTGCCAGCGGAGGCAATGGTTACAGCCAAATTCCTTGTATTGTCTGGAGTTTAACTGGGGAGAAAAAGTGATTAACTCCTGTCACCTGCGCAACAGCCCTCACACACACATTATTTTTCCCTTTCAGAGCCAGACAGAATTACTGTGGTATGACACAGGCAGTGCAGGACTGCAGAGCTTTGCACTGGAGCTTGGCATTGCTGGGTTCAGAGGAGGCACTAATTAAGTGATGCTGGGAGCTCTGCACTCCCCTGAAGGCCTGGGCCTTCTGCTCCATTTAGGCAAACATTAATAACCTATAATGAACCCCCTGTCATTCCTTATTGCTGAAATATTGTTCTCTTCTAGGAGAATTCAGTACTCAGGGATATTGCCTGCCTTCCTTCAAAGAATGTCTATGTGCTTTTCCTTTGTAGCCCTCTCTCTGTTTTAGTGTTACAAGGTAAGAGACTTTTAATGTTAGCATAGTTTTAGTTTAGCACTAGTATGGGGCAAGCTAACTCCTAACTTCACTGAGTTGTTTGGGTTCCTCTGGTTTTTATTTCTGGTTATTATTTATTGACACCAGTGTATTGCCCTGTCTAGAATTTCGCTGTCATAATTTTCTCCAATGCAGACAAAATTACTTGCTCCCTGTTTCTTTCTTTTGCTTTTTATTTCACTCTGTCATTCTCCTTTTCTCTTTTTTCCTCTCCCATTTTTTTTCTCTCTCCATTTTCCTCCTTCCACTCTCTTTGTCTCTCACTCTCCTATGTTGAGATAGCCAGTATAAAAAAAAAAGCTTTTTCCAAATGAAAAAAAAAAAACAACTATCAAGCTTTAGAGCCTTTGCTTCTATTGGAAACACTTGTGAAAATAATTTTTCTTGCAATCTCAGTTTGGTTTCAGCACAGGAGGGATGTGCAAGGAACATTAAAAAAGGAAAAGCAATTGAAAAGAAACAGACTCCAACCCCTCCATTTTAATATCCGAGATGTGCCTAAGTCATTGGCTTTCAAATATATTTTGGTGTAAAATTTGGCACATTTACAGCTGGTCAGATTTATTTATTTGACTGGCTTACATTTTTCTGGTTGATTTACCTGAGGCAATGTCTGTGTGAATTACTCCACAATGCATTGACTCCAGTGTTCATTAAAGGTAGTTAAGTGATCCTGTGTCTAATATTAAAGCAAACCCCATTAACCTTAACTAGTATCATATCAGCAAAACAAAAAGAACTGAATAAAGCAAAATAGATCGGGTATTTATAGTTCTTGGACAAGATCCAGCAAATTCACATCGAGCTCCTAATAGTCCTAATAAGCACTTGCTAGTTATGCCCATGAAGAGGGAGGAGGCTGGGTTAGGGCTGTGTGAGATGCAGGCTCAGGGATTTGGGAAGGGCTTTGGGAAGGGGAGGTGCTGGCAGGCGATGCCGGAGCGTTTCCCACCCACACCTGCAGGGCGTTGTCCGACCCTTTCCCCCTGCTTTCCTTCCAAAGTCAACATTTCCCATTTTAATGGTGGGTTTTTTTGACTCTATATTGGTGTCCCGTGTCTTAAAGTCCATGCAGGTGAGTGAGCAAACTCCCTTGCTGGGAGTGAAGAGCCAGAAGCTTTTAGGGGATGGAGGTGACTTTTCAATCAGTGTCAGCTTCCACTGCTGTCCATTGTTCTGCCCAGACAGGCACTGGGACCTCTGCTTGCCATGCATCATGTTTGCATATAATCCAGCAGAAACCCATGCCAGATCTTGACTTCTTTTATTTTTCCTTCCTGCTTTTTCTTTTGACATCTGGGAGACAAATCCCAGATATTCTCGGACCAGGTAGGGCTTTTTATTAGAGAAGTCTTTCCAGCAACCCTGCAATAATTTGACTTATATCAAGGTTGAATAACTCCTTGTCAGGTGTTAAGCTCATGACCTTTCAAGCCAAACACACTTATACTAACCAGTTTACCATTGGAATGATCAATATCTTGTAAGTGAGAAAGTCTAGACAGATCTTATTTTGTCCTTTGGTATCACTTGTGGCTTTGGAATTGATCATTATATGTGGCTGGGGAAAAATTGCCTATACATTTCATGCTCTGTATTTATCTTGACAAGGTTCTCTAGGATTATATTTTCATAATCTGAATGGCAGTGGAACAGCTGCTCAGACTGTGCAAGCCCTTCTTATCGAGCTGAATTTAAGCCACGGTAATTACTCTTTCTCCTTATGTATTTCTTTTTTAAACAAGCGTGTACTATACATTAAAATGTAAGGTTGGGGTGGCAGGGGGCATGCTGAGAAGCTTGGAAAATGCTGCTAAAGTGTATTTCCTTCCACACAGTAGCTGATGTGGGTTTGTATTTTATTCTAAATATAAGCCCATGTCTGAGCATGAGTGGGCTCTGAAGCAGGGTCTCAACCTACGGAGGGAAAATGTTGTTTTATTAAGAAATATTAGAGCCAAGATTCCCTGAGACTGGAGGATGTTTAGGAAATACCCAGTAAATGCATGACTGACTGAAGCCTTCAAGTGCTCCCTTTGCAAAGAGAAACCCGTGCCCAGGGAAGCAGCTGAGCCACAGGGACCTGCACAGGCTTGGGAGGTGCCTGAGTGACACGGTAATGGAAGCACTGAAATACAGCAGACTGATGGGTGGCTATTTCCTGTGGGATGGAGGAAATGGGAAAATAGAAAGGTATCTTGGAGAGAAAGAATGTACTGCTTTTCTCGAGTTGTTTTTTTTGGGGATTGTTTTTTTTTCCTCTACACTGCTAACCGTGTTATTTACTAGATGCCTGTTCTGGGCTGTGCTTTTTCTCCTCTCCCCCACCCCTGTTGCGTTTGCAGAGTACTTTCCAAGGGGTGTTTTGTGAATTAGCTTCATGCTTTAAAAGAGAAGATTGCTCTGGCAGAGAACAGCATAGTTGTAAAAGTGTCAAGGTGTTATGAATGTCCTGATGATAGAGCCCAGTTGTTATCTGCTGGGTAGTGAGGGAGGATAGCTAATGATGTGCAGCATGTAAACCGTTTGTTGCTCTAATCCATCTGTGTGGAGAGGAGTGAAAAAGAGGGGCGAAATCCTGGGAAAATTACTTGGACAGCTGGAGATAAAGTGTGTACTGATGGAGTCATCCAGAGGTAGCTGTCAACATGAGCTGTGTTTGCATATAATCCAAGCGATGCACAATGATTCCTTTTGGTACTGTTTTTTTTTATGGGGGTTCATGTGTCTCTGCACAGACCTTAATTACTATCCAGTATCTCTTACCAACTGGGCTCCAGTTTTAAGTGAGGAATGTGATTTTAATCAATTCGTGGCTGGGCGGTGGAGAGAAGTACTACAAACAGACCAAAGCAAGACATATGGATCCCTTTGGAGGACCTGAATTAAATGAGAAGCAGTCATTTTATTAATTCTGCTGTGTTTTATAGACCTTTTATATGGAACATTACCCATACAACTTCACTAGCTAATTAAAAAGGGCTCTTATCAATTTGCTGGGCAGTTGCTTATGCAGAGGGGAAAAAAATAAAAAAGAGAAGAAGAAATAATATTTTTTTTTGAGTCCCAGAAAATCATTAACCTTAAGGGGGTACAGAACAGATCACAAAATGCCTGGTGAGACTATTTGGACTGCTTATCTTCACTCTTCTGAAAGAACTGTTGTAAAAACTGATCATTACACAATGCTTTGAGAGTGATCTGCACCGTGCCTGTTGTTCATATGTAAACCTTACACAGGTCTGGTGCAGTGCCTGCAGATATGTGAGCACAGGCTAAATTAGGGGCTTTGTACACTGGATTTCTATGATCCCTCCTGGCAAAGAAGGCACCTTTTTCCTTGGGCTGGCATTAGCAGCAGTTTGAGCAGCTTTGTAATGTTCTCAGCCAGGACTGAGGAGTGTGTGCGATGCTTCGGGCGTGGGACTTGGAAGCTTTTTGCAAAGGGAGGAGAGAGAGAAGCAAGTGCAGGGGATCCACCCTGGTCCTGACTGATCATCACATCAGCATGGAACTGATGGCTTTAAAATGGACTTTGCCTTCTGCAAGCAGCCTGAGAGGAAGGGCAGGACACACAGGGGAAGGTTGTGGAAATAGGGAGTGCCTGTCTGAGTGCAGATCTCTGTGCTGCTGCCTGTGTGGGATGGGACGAGGCTGAAGCCATCCCAGCACCTGAAAAGCAGCATCACAAAAATACAATCAGTAGGGACAGAGACAAGAAAAGTCTCCTAAACCCCTTGCACCCCCACAAACCCTTACTTTACGTGGCGTATTGGATTTTACAAGCACGGGGTCTGCTGGGATCTGCCTGCCGAGCGCACAGTTAGCAGTGATTGAACACCAGCGTTTTTAGCATTTTGACTTAAATCCAGTGTAAACTTGTAAGTGAACTGCTGGCCTGGGCTGGGTCTCTGGTGGACAGCAGTCAGCCATGCATCACAGGCCGAGTGCCTGGACGGTGGCTGCGGGTCACAGCTCAAAGGAAGCCCTGAAATTTCACTTCAATGGATGCTGAATTACCTCTCATCCCAGGGAAAGCTTTATTTCTCTCCCTCTCTTTTCTCCCAGCATTGAGCCGGCATGGCTGGAGAAGAGAGGAGAAAGGGAGCCGGTACTGAGACCATCTCAAATGTACCTGGACTACAAACAAACCAGTATTTTCCTTCCAGCAAAGCTGCTCCTTTAATCTTTATGAGCAGCAGAAATTCATGCATTACAGAGGCACAAAAATGAGAAGGGAGAGGCGGGTGGGAATAGTTGCATTAGAATTAAGCCCTGTTTTTAATATGACACCTGTCAGACTTATTGTTAAAAACACGGGGAAAGGCTCCCTTCAGAAATAATAACATTGCAGCAAGGTTAGTTACACACGGTGAGTCCTGTCAGCAGCCGCAATTAGAAGTTGTTTACAGCGAGCGGAGCAGCGCGGCAGCACCGGGGTTTGGTGCGGACCCTCTCTGCAGCTCCATCCCCATCCCGGGGCTCTGGGATAATCCTCGCTTCCAGCCCAGCCCCAGCCGCGATGGGAGATCCTTCCCTGCGATCCCACTGCTCTCCCAATGACACCATCACCCAGGCGGGGATCGAGCGCTGCTCTGCGGTGTCACCGGGTTCTGGCTGCCGAGCAATTAAAGGGTCAATTTACGGCTGGGGGTGAAGGGGACGTGTGGCAAGGAGAGCCCCTGATAAAGAGGAGCTGTCAGAGAGCCCTGCCCTGCAGAGGCGACTCTTTCCCCCCTCTCGGCTGGATATTCAAAGCCATTCCCCTCCGCGCCCCTGCCAGGGGCACCGGCACCGCCGCTCAGCCCAGACCGCAGAATTAATTCCATTTATTCCATTTATGCCCTCAGCCGGCTTCCAAAGTGAGGCTCCGGAGACGCAGGAGAAATTAATTTATTAAAAAGCAATAGCTTGATAATGCACATGATGATAGAATAAATGAATCTGTTCAATATCTTATAAAACAGTTGGCAATCACATAATAGAGCGTTCATTGTCAATTTAGTGGCTTGTCTCATTATACTCTGCAAATAGTAGTAAAATGGTGTATTATTCATGAACCAACATGCTTTAATTACTTTTAGTGCACATTTATTTTTTCAAATGTAATATGAGTTAGATTCAGCCATAACTGTAACTCAGCTGATGAATCTTGAAGCAGTAACACAAACTGGAAGAGAAATTTTATGAGCACAGGAATCGGCTTCTGGGAAGTTTGTATCATTTCTGTATGCTATGAAAGCAGTCCTAAAATGCCAGCCTCAGATGTTGGCCCAAATTTGGATTGTAGCTGATAATACTTCAGTAAATACAAATTATTAATTGATCATGCAATCAGATGTAATTTCGAATTTCATCATTTGATAGGGTTGTTGGTTTTTTGAGAATTTTTAATTTGGGTTTGTTTGTTTTTGTGTTTTTTTTTTTTTTGTTTTTTTTTTTTTTTTGCTGCCATAAAGCAAACCTCTGTATCTAATACAGTTTATTTGTTGGCTTTACATAGAGAAATTGTCTTGTTAACACTCCCTCCCTTCTTGGCTTCTCACACACACTTTTCACCAGCTTAATTTGCTATGAAGGTCTCATACACATGCAGCCAAGGTCAGTGAAAGTCCACTGCTCATTTCAATTAAAATGTTTGCAAGGATTTATACATAATAAACTGATCCTGCCTATAATAATAGGTTTCCTTAAGTCGGTCTTGCTGCTACTAAGTATAATGTTGCAGCACACTGTTGATTTCTATGTACATAGAAAAAAGAGCACAGTAAAATAAGATGACTTGAAAATGCAATTAAAGTGTAAATCTTTTCACCCATTAACATTTAGGGTCCATTAGATTGCTTTGTCTTTTACAATATTAAATGCTAAAATGTTTTGGTTTTATTCTGTAACAGTATATTCTAGTTCTATTTATAATACAAATGTAATTTAGCTCCCAATAAATCTTGGCTTTAATTGGTTATTAACTATGTGCTACTCTGTCATAAATTTAATCCACAGAATTTCTTTTTTTCCCCCCTATTCATCTCTGTGGCTTTTTATTGTAGGGTTAGGAATAGGGTTTGGGGACATCATCAAAATGTAGCCCATGTTGCATCTCCCCCAGGAATGTGGGTTGGGGTCATTGCCCTCACTCTGGGCCCTTCAGGAGGTGACCGAGTGCTGCAGGCTGGAGGCTGAGCTCACCTGGGGGGTTCCTGAGCCTCTGCCCCAAGGGAAATGCTCCTGCGAGGTCTCTGCTCTCTCCTCAGGGACTCCAGGTGCAAATTGCTGGCTCTGCTGTGGGGTCTGAATCTCTCAGGTAAGAGATGGAGCTGTGGCCAGTGCGGAGCTGTGGCCCTGATAAAGGTGGTAGGGGGTGTGAATCAGGGCAGAATTTCACTCTTTTGCCCTGGATGTTATCTTGTGCCTTGAAAGGTGTCCAAACTATGGCTGCACAATTATGACTCTTTTCCTCAGGCCTCAGTAAGCACAATTTAGACTAGTTTTTATTGGTCACTGAGGATGAGTTTCTAAGGTTTTTTAGATTCAAGAACTGGGGTAATAGCATTGTGAGGGCATGGCCCAGTTTCCTTTGTAATCCTGATTTCAGTTCCCACTAGTAACCTGAAGCCATGACTGTTTAATCCTTAATTCCTGCCACAATTAACATCTCATATTCAGGAGCACTTCTCTGTGATTTGGAAGGAAATCTGTCCCCAGCTAGGTCAGCCCTTGCTGGTCTCTTTACTGAGTGGGAAGGGATCCTTTTGAGCTGGAGTCAAACACAGTAACACCTCATTTAATGGTGCAATAGAGCAGAGAATCTGTTCACTGGATGCAGTAGGAATCAACATCCTTGCAATTAGAGCTAGTGAGGAATGCAGGCACACAAACTCATAAGCTACTAATGAACTATTTGAGCAATTCTACAGGTATTTATATAAGGCTGAGACAGCATCCTCCTCTGAACAGCTCCCCCCACCTCCCACGTATTCCCAAGGAAGCTTTAACTAAAGTGAAATTTCTTTGTGTAAATACAGGCAGTGCAGGGAGTCCCACGTGCTCAGCCATTGCCTCTGCACTCATGGCTTTGGTTTGAGCTGGGGAACAAACAGGGCTGCTCTTTGCTACGTGTCAGTGCCCACAGAGGTCACTCTGCTTCCCCTCACCGACATTTTCGCACTCCTGAATGCATCATCACACAGTGGCATATGAACCAGAGGACAGATTTTTTAAATCCCTTTTCCAGCACCTTTCACACTTGTCCTGGCTTTCCCACCTTCATTAGCACAAGTAAAGGCTGAATCCTGTCCATTCCCCTGCTGGATAATCTCAAAGAGCGCCTCAGCTGAGTATGTCATCCCTTTCCATGGGTCACAGCAGGCAGGTTCCAGGGCAAACCCCTCTTCACCCAGAGCCAAAGCACAGCAGGCAGTGTCCAAGGTACAGCAGGGATCCCTAGGGCAGCATTTCCCCTGGTCCTTCTCCAGGTCAGCAGAGCAGGAGGTGAGGACAAAGCTGTGGGTTACAGCACCTCTTCCCTGACCTGGTGCCCAGATATTCTTGGCAGCAACTCTCTATGAACTATTGCCTTCCTCTCATCTGTGCCTGCTCTGTACGAGGCTGGCAAACCCCACCAAGAGTCAAAACAAAGCTGGTGACCTGTTTGTTGAAGTACAAAAAGATGAAGTGCCCAAAACCAGCTAAAAATGCCATTGCACAGACTGGTGCTCACACTCCAGCCCTGAAGAACCATTGGAAGACACCAACCATGCTCATCCCAGAGCTCCTGCCCCTCTGGAATGAGTGACATTCCAGGGCTTGGAACATTATATAAGTCACTACAAGAGCTTATTATTTGACTGTGTAAATTGCATGTGGAGCACTGGAAATGGGCAGACATTAACAAACAGAGAAAATAACTACAGCAATTTGTCTTCAAAATAAATCAGGACGTAAAAAACCCATCCATGATGATCAATTGAACTGCACTTCAAACTTTACTGGCAAATTGGTCAGTCAGTCAGCTAAATATTTATTTTATGTCCACGAACAAGTAGAAATTACAAAAAAATTATAAGAAATAATTTTTTTTTCAGAGCAGGAGCCAGTCTTTGCCTCACTGGTCTTATTGGCTTAGCAATCCATATATTTACTGCACTTAGAATGAAATACAAGAGTTCCATCTGAATAATCTGATTAGTTTTAATTTCCTTATTTTATATCAGTCCCCTGGTTTTTGAAACCTTTCTAATTTTTATAGCAGTCCCCTGGTTTGGCACTTTACAATAGTCAAATATTTTCTCAACAGTAGATCAGCTGTTCAAATGGATGCCCTTACTCCTGAATGTGAAGATAATGGCATCTTTTGTGCAGATCTATATTCCCAGACACAGTCCATGAACATGTGGCTATACATGTCCAAATATATTTTATATATACCTCTATATCTCACACATATATAAAATACAGACAGAAACTCCTATACAACACCAACCATTTGAAAAATAAATTTTCTGGGTTTGTTGACTGCCCTAAGTTAAGAATCAGTGACTTTAGCTTTCTAAATTTTGGAACTATGAATGCCTCTAAAATACAGTAGGTGAAATAAACAGGCAAAAACTCCATAATGTTAGAAGCTGCCACTGTTGCTTTAAAATGTTGACTGAACTCACAAGAATATCTTCCAGCCCTCCTTAAAATTAGTTCTTGGCTCCTGTTAACATTTGATATACTTTCCCTGATGACCCTGGATGCGTCTGGAGGTCAGTGCTCCAGAGTTCCTGGCTATCTTTATTGTCCCTAACTTGCTTTCTCTCCAAGACTCTTCCTCCTTGCCAAGAAAAATATTTCTCGTTGTATCTTCAGCAGTTTTCTCTATCAATGCCTAACAGATGGATTTTCTGCTGAAAAGCAGGACCAAGGGCTTTTACAGGGCCATGGGCTGGGTGTGTGCACTGGAGCTGCTACAGACCAGGAGGGAAAAAAGGGCTGCAGACAATAGGAAAGCATCTTCAAACTGTTCATTACAAGGGTTTGCAAGGTGTTTTAATACAAGAACCATGCAGGTAAACATTTACACTTGAAAAACCTCTCACCCTGTGGGATGCTGAGAGTGTTTGGTTAGGTGAGTTTTTTGTTTGAGCTTTGCAGGCACTGCTGAGCCCCTTCCTCACCATTTCCCACCAGCAGCACGTCCTGAGCTCCAACAGAGCTTCTCTCACACTTTCCTGCTCTTGAAATTTCACTCCTTGACTCCTCTGGCTGCAATCTCATTCAACTTGGCTCCTAAAGGCCACGGTGCCACCTCTTCTCCCTGGGGAGGGGACTGTGTCTGACAGGACAGGCCCCAGGACACGGCACTGACCACCAGCTGCTCCCTTCCCTGCTCCTGTCGCTGCCTCCCGAGCTGCCACTTACCTCTAAACCCCAGCATATGCCATCAATGACCCTCTCACATTCATTGATCTTCCTGAGCACATCAACCTGTCTCTCTAAATCTGCACTCTGATTTTTCAAGTAATAGAAAGAATCCCTCTGGATAACCACATAATCATCTCCTTTTGGCTCCTGGTCAGCCTGCCTCACTCTTTCTTGCTCTCTCTCTCTCTTTTTCTGAATGAGGAAGGTGATAAAAATGCTGCCTTCCCATTTCAGTCTTCCTGGGTGCCCCACCAGACTCTCTGCTTCCAGCTCTTTGAAGATGAATGAATAATATTCCTCTGTGTTTCTATTATCTGCAAACTACCAATTAAACAGAACCAGCAGCCAGAGATAAAAGTAGAGCCTTGGAAAAATCCTCAGCAAAAAGGACACAAAAAGCTCAGGATATTTTCACAGTGCAACTACTGGAAAGTTTGAGATGCAGGGGGCAATGCCAGGTATCACCATCCCTGTCAGGGCTCAGATACCCATGGAATAACTCTGTAATTGCTGTGGGACTACAAGCTAATTATTATATAATTATATAATTATATGTAGCTATTTATATGAGGGGAAGAGATCAAATTTAGTACATTACCATAAATTCACAAATCAGGAGATTTATTTTAGACTCTTTGACTGCATGGCCTTTCACCTTTGAACTGTTTGGTAACTTCAAGCATCATTACCCCAGAATGTGTCAGAATGTGCAATTAGTGTGAGTACAATTACAAACAGTCTGATATTTGTATTGTGTTTAATACAACAGGCCTGTGGATTTGTGTGCTCTGAATAATAATGAAATCTAGGTTTAATTATTGATCTTTAAAAAACTGTTTTAAGATCCTGATACTGATGCAGCTAAATATCAAGCAGTGTGAATATAACATGGAACTGTACAGCTGTTGGGCTAAAATGGGATATTACCCATCCATCTTTGCCTTTTCCATGGCACCTATCAGAGTGGCATATAAGTGATATGATTTATTTATTTTATTTGGAGTTATGTAATGATAAAAAGACTCCTGCACAAGGCTCAGTAATCCCTGCCACACCCTTAATGGAGCAGCGTGATCCCAGCCACATTAGCCCAATCCTTGCTGCAGGAATCCAGCCAAGGAGGCACTCCCAGATGCCTTCCCACCCTTGGCTGAGCAGGGAGCAGCCCCAGAGCCCTCTCCAGACCAGACCTTCTGCAGCAGGGCTGGGAGATGCTCAGTAGTGGGAAATTCCTGCCCCAAAGCAGTTCCAGCCTTGGAGGGATTGCTGGCAGCCACCTCTCCCTGCCCCAACAGCAGGGCAAGGGCTGGGCCCTGCAGCTCAGCACAGCAAAGGGCTCAGGGATGATCCAGATTTCACATCCAGCCCCCAGATTGCAGAGGAGTGGGGTGCAGGACTGCAAACCATCTGCAGAGCAAAATGTTTCAGCCTGTGCTTAACCATGGGCACGCCAGGGCTGGCTCTCACTGGGGTTATTCATGTGCTGAGCATGAGGGAAGGTGCTTCTGCAGGTTACTGCCACAGTATTCACCATGGCCTTACCCTGAGTTTGGTGGATTAGTGGATGCCTTTTATTTATCTCTTAGTCTAAGTATAAAATTATCATTAACTCCTTTTTTCTTTCTTTCTTTCTTTTTTTTTTTTTTTTGTCTTTGGTATTTTGCTGTTTGTCACAGCCAGCAAGGTAATCTACAGAGAATCTCCTTCTCAAGTGAAATGAAATGGAAACAGCATCTTTCTAAAAAAATCAATTTAGAAACCACCTATATATATTTTTGGGCTCAGACAATGGGTATTTCCAAAGCCATGCCTTCTAAAGCTTTTTGAGTGTAAAAAGAAGGGAAAAAAAAATAATACCTGGATGTGAGCTATCATCCATCAATCAGGAAAACTCACTCAGACTCAGATCCCTGAGCCAAAATGAACTTCAGATGGAAATGGATAGGAGACAGGCTATGTTGCCTGATTTGCTTGGGTTACTTCATTATTAATCTCTTTGCTTCCATTTATTTTAATGATCATAGCCAAGAAAATTTCATTTCTGAAGACCACTTTTCTTTTTTTAAGGGCTATTTTACGTGTGGTTGGCTGAGCTCTATTCTGTCACGAGTGCCAGGAGCAGGGCTGCTTTCCTTAAAACTGCTCCAGTTGTATCTAAAATGTGTTGGTGCCCTGCCCTGCAGAGAGGGCTGGTCCCACAGAGTTTGCATTCAGGAGCCCAGTGCAGGGTCCCTGATCACACCCCTATCCCTCAAGGGGTTTCTCTCCAGCAGACAGTGAAAAACTCTGAGATGGAGCAGGGAAAACTTAAAAACCAGAGTCTATTAGAAGAGATGCTGATGGGTCTGGCCTGCATGTCTGGGATAGAGGATGAGAGAGTTTTTCACTAAATTTTGCTTTGTTTCTGCTCTCACTGCTCCTCCAGCACAGCCACCACCTTCTCCTGCTCTCCTGTCTTGTCCCCCCCAAAACAAAACCCAGGCTGCCAAGTGGGTTTCCCTAAATGAGATACACCTAATTAGTAGCTAGTTGTATACTTGCTGATCACACAGTTTTCCTGCTCTTTGTTTATAACCCAGCATATGCATCTGTAGAACATTTTTACAAGTAAATGTACACATTTCATTAAAAGTACTGTCTTTGCTGCTTCCATAGCTTTGTTCTATAAAAGAGTCTTGTAGGAGAGTTGTTTATTCCCTCAGCCCAAAGGAAAAGAAAAAAAATCACCGCCATTATGATATTAATGCAATTCCAACTAATTAATGAATGATTTTCCAGAACTATATTTATAAATCAAACCTGCTGATAAATTCCTCATCCCTGGGTCCTGTGGTTCTCACTTTGCAGTCACACAAGCTGAATGCCCACAGAAAGGCAAGGTAAATTCTGCTTAGAGCCACACCATAATTCACTAGCATGACCAGGATTAGATCCCTGGAGTTTTTTGTCCCAGTCTCTTACTTCAAATGCCAGAAATACTTCACCTGAGCAGCAATATTTTGAGGTCTTGCAGGGCTCTGATGCATGCAGATATCTCTGTCCAAATGCAGCTCTTCAGAGTCTGCAAAAATGGGAATACACAAACATTGCTAATGCCTCTCTGAGAGGTAGGGGGTACTTGCACTTTGTTACACCTGCCCTCAAATTTGGTAGCTCAAGTTTAGAAGTTTAGGATATTTTCTTTCTCTAACCTGGCAGATCCTAATACTTTCCACAACTGTAAAATCTGTTCAGTCCCTTAAGGATATCTGCTGATCACCATCTGACAAATCCACACCATGTCCAGAAAGAAAGACTAGACATGTGCAGGGTGGGATGCAATGGCTGGTCTGAATAAAGGTGATTTAAATGTGACAGGTGACAGTCACCATGCTGCCCCTGCAATGGCTGGAGGCTCCAAAGCTCTTTTTGTGAACTCTCATTTACCCAAGGCATCAAAAATCCTCTTCACATAAACAGAGCAGGTTATGCTTCCCCCCATGACTTTGTGTTCAGGGTGCTCTGCAACCAGAGCAAAAGAAAAGGGAAAGTGTTGCCAACTCAGTGCAAACTGGGTTAGGGAAAGGAAACAGCAGCAAGTTACACTTCTGTACAGTTTTATAATCTATGGTTATAAAATTCAGGGTAAAGTGATGCTTATAGAGACAGAAGGGTGAGTTTCTTTGAACAGCAAAATCTGGAAAATGTGCATCAGTGTAATTCATCTCAGCCCAATCATGGAGAATTATGTGGATGTGCGGCTCCTCCCTTCCAGGGCACCATGGGCAGGATTTGGGAGCTCCTGCTAAAGAAACCCCTGGAGCTGGTGGTCACCAAAGCCCTCGTGGTGGGGACAGCCATCCTGACCTGGGTAGGCAAGGAAAAAAAGCTTGGTTCTGGAACTGTTGAAACACAGATGGAATTGGTGGGGCAGGACTCATCAGCAATGGGAATTTTCTGCTTTGAGGGTGGAGGGCTCCCCTCATCTTGCTGGGATGAAAAGGAAGGAGCAGATTTATGGCTGGCTGTTGAAAGGCACAAAATAGATCTTGCAGGGAGAAGCAGGACAGGAGAGGAAGTCCCACAGGGATGGATCACTGCAGGGCAAAGGAGAGGGCCAACATGTGTCTGAAACAGCTAAAGGTGAAGAATAAATGCAATTTATCACATGCTTCAGCCATTAGATTTCAGCCGATCATGTGGCTGTTATACCTATGTGTCTGCATGGATAAAGGAGGTGCTGAAGGTTTGACCAAATTCTAAATTATAAAATAAAAAATCAAGACTTGGCAATGTTTCAATTATGGTAGATATAAAGAGTTTGCTGAATGATTTAGTTACTTTACAGACTGGTCTTCTTTTCTTCTTTTGTACTACTCAACACCCCTCCCCCTTTTTTTTTTGTTTTCCTGGGTGCATTATGGGTTTGGCAAAGCCTTGCGGCAGCCTGCCTAGCATACCTCACATACACTGCACAGAGTCTTACAACACAAGATTTACAAGCTCCCAGAAAGGGAGACGCTCATTTAAGAACAAGCCATTGCACACAAACATCAGGAAAAGCTGGTGGAAGAGGAGAAATAGATTGTTTTAAGTATTGCTAAGCACCATCCGTGATTATGAAGGAAGTGCCTACAAGCCGGCAGCTGAAATTGCAGCTCCACCATTTGGTGCTCAGTTTTGTAGATTTTAACTGAGCGTTAACAATCATTGTGTAATTGAACACCTCATTCAGTTCATTAGCTGATGGCTGTGCAGCACTGGCAATGTGCAAAGTGCAAGGCAGGTGCTTAGTATTGTAATTATTTGTTTTTCAGCGTTTAAACCCTTTTGAATCCTGACTGCAGAAGATGGAAGCAGTTTGCTTTGCATGGGGATGTTGAGCACAGATATGACCACAAGAGGAGGACCACCAGACTGTCATTCCTCACTTGCTGGCCAATGTGGTTGGGGCTCTTTGCCTTCCTCTAAGAGAAAAGACTGCAACTCTTGCTTATCCACATCTCCTGGCAGATTTCTAGCTGGAAATCCCAGTGAACAGCTCTGATTTTGCTCTCCCCAGCCCACAGCTGTGTCTCCTGTGGTGGGAGCTCATGTTTATTGCAGCATGACCTTCCTGGACCTCTCCCACTGAGTGCTTTGCAGGCCGAGACCTTGAGGAAGAGCAGGAGGAGAAGTCAAGGTGGGCCAGCTGGTGGGAGGATGTTGGGTACAAGAGAAAAAGTCTATCCAACCTGGGCTGGAGCAGCTGAGCATCTCACTGAACACAGAGAAAATCACATTTCCCTCCTGGAAATGCCACTGCTGCTCTTCCTGTCCTGCCATTCATCTCCCACATACACCTGCAAGTGCAGTGGGAAAGTGTGAAATCTCTGCCCTGCTCTTCTCCAGATCTGCTGGGTACAGATCAGAGCTTCAAAGGTTTCAGCTGTAGGAAGCTGATGTTTGAGTCATTTTTGAGGCCCTGATTGTCAAAGCTGGAAATTCCTCTCTGTCCTGTCCCCAGTGCATGGCTGGTGCTCACCCAGCACCTCAGATCAGTGCCAGGTCAGCCTGGTGCTGATGGTGTCACCTGGTGGCTACTCCTCTTTGCAGGGAGTGTCCAAAATATGCAGATCTTGGAGTTTTCCTCTATGTCTTTTTTAAACTTAGACACTGACCCACTGAGTGCTAATTAGCTAGATTCAAAACCAAGCTTAAAAAAAATTATAATGAGTTTACTGATTATCAGGTATGAAAATAAGGTCAGCCAAAAACATATCAGTGCTTTAATTAAGCTTCACTGAGCAAGGTGGAATGACTGTTAATGACTCCTGCTTTTGCTAAACTTCCCTTCTGTGGCCTGTTACTTCAAGGTAGGGACTGTCCCCATTTGTCACTCCTCCCCTTATGTAAATTGCCTGAGCAAGTCAAGCTCTTGCTCACCTAAAAAGCTCTGCAGGATGGAGGGAAGGCAATATGTATGTACTTAGTGCCTATGGACAGACCTGCTTCTTATTTCAGGCAAACTATTGTCAGTCAGTAGCATGTCTTTGGTTTTGTACCTTCTGCCCACTGGTTTATTTGCATACACAATGTCTTGTTCCATGTGGCTTATTTGTACTTTTGCCTAGGCTGCAATTGCCATTGTCCAAATGATATTTTGGCAGGAAAATTTAAGAAACTGCAAGAGTTCATCCAGTCTGGCTCTGGTTTTCTGACTGGCCATGTGCAAGTCCCTGGGAGGATGTGGAAGGAGGAGGAGCAAGGAACAGTGCTTTTCCTCAAAAGGATGGGCATCACAAACACTGCATCTAATGTCCCGAATTCATTTCATCTAGTCATTTTCAACCTTCTATATACTTTTTGACTCATGACTGGTTAATTATTTTTTTTTACAGGAACCCAACATATACATCAGGAATAAACCAAATGAATACAAGGGTTTTGTTCTGCTTTGCTTTCAGTTCCTCTCCTAATAACACTGCAGATCCAGTGGAAGATCTGGCAGCTCTTGGTTTCCTCTAAGCTTAGAGGCAGGGGCAGGATGAGAGGAAATGGACTGAAACTGAAAGAGAGCAGGTTTAGATTAGAGATTAAGAAAAAAGAATTTACTGTGAGGGTGGGGAGGCCCTGGCACAGACTGTCCAGGGAAGCTGTGGCTTAACCCAGGGAAGCTGTGTCACATCCCTGGAAGTGTTCAAGACCATGGATGAAGCTCTGGGTAACCTGGTCTAGTGAAAGGTGTATTTATGAAGGTAGTCTATGGTTTAGGGGTTGGAATGAGCTGATCTTTAAGGTTTCTTTTAACTCAAATTATTCTATGGTTCTGTGAAAAGGAGAGGTCCTGGAGGACCAAGCTCTCTGTCCAGTGCTGCTACTGCACCATCCTGGCTATTTCTAGGTGTCTGACATTTGTCCTGCCTTCTGCCTTTTGGTGAGAGTGTCCGTTCATGATGACACACCAGCAATCTGTCACTTGCCATGCTAGCAGGACCCCGTGCCCTCCCTGGAGATGGCAAACCAGAGCAGCTGGCTCAGACCCCCAACTCAGAGGCCACTGTTTGGGAATTGCCTGACATGTAAAGGTTGGCTCTGTATGGTTTAAGGAACTGTGCCTTACACCAAATCGACACAGCATGGGTATTTTGGGGGTGCTGTGGCATTTTGCAGCTGTTTTCCTGCTCTGTGTGGTCATTCTCAAGAGACAAAGCCCCTGAGGAGGGTGGAACAGCCCAGCCAGCTCCCTGGCCCTGGGGACACGAGGCAGGAGCCCACCAGGGACACCCTGTCCTTTGCCACCTGCAGAGGTGATGCTGAGCTCTGAGAAACGACAGAGATGTCTCAAACTGGGCACCAAAAGCAAATGGAAACTTTTGACCTTCACTGCTCTGTGCCTCATTTCCTCATCTCTACAGGCTTCCTCCTCTTGTAGAACGTGAAATGTGTGCAGTGGTGAGTGTGTGGTGGGGAGAGGGCAGGACAGGAAAGGAAGCACATCATGGAGGGAGCACTGCAGTATCTGAAGCCTTTCTATGTCAGGTCTGTGCCTACTTGTTGAGGGATAAGGATGAAAACAAATATTGAATGTCTACGTGTGCCCTGCATGAATTACAGAACCTGTGACTGGTGATGCTGCAAACACTGACTGACCCACACAGGAAAGACAATTTACAGCCCTGCAAGAAAACAAAGCTGAGGCATTTAAGCCCTTCAGTTTTCAACACTGATGTTCCATTGAAATATTTGCATTTGGATTTTTATCAGTTCAGATATTCCATCACACATATATCCTCCAGACAGAAGACTTTGGCTTTGCAGTTCTTGCATGCAATCTACAGAGTTTTCACAACCTGTAGCATTTTTATTTTATTGAAAATAAGGTAGAGTTACTGCACATTCTTTATAGGACGGGAGAGCCCATCCTTTGGTAGCTTAACCCATGGGAGAGCAACTTCTTTATTAAAAACATTCTTGTTTTTATTGTGAGCTTGCCTACCATCCCTTTGTCAGCTAAAGCAAAGGGTATTAGATCTCCTGGCAGCTGTAATAGGTGAGCATGCACAGGGTAACCTTTCCAGAGGATGGGACTGAGCCTATGAAGTGTTAAGTGCCTTCAAGGTCCACTAAAATCAATGGGATTGAAGAATGCCATACCCTTGAAGGGCTGAGCCCCAAGGGATGGCTTCTTCTGGGATACACTGATTCTGAAGACAGGCAAAATAAAATATTTAAAGCAGCCTGACAGGCACAGGCTAAATTCTTTTCCTTTTGTGCTGAAACATAATTTTTTTAATATGCCCTGAGCATGCTGTGAAAGCAATCTTTCTACATGTTTCCTTAGTGGGGAGTGTTTGCTCTCTGTGCTCATCAGTCACAAAATCTGTGACTGATATGGCCCCAAAGCATCAGGAAAGTTTAAGTTCTACAATACAGCATTTTTTAAAATAAGACATAATTGTTTGTGGAAGAAGAGTCTATCAAGTACCTAAGCTGGGAAAGGGTTACTGCAGGCACATACATCAGCAGTATGTACTTCACATTCTTAGTCCATTGGTTTCTACAGCAGTTCTTGTTCACAGTAATGTGAGGCAGTTAATATGGGATCTGAACACCACTGGACTGATAAGCCTTCATACTGACTTGCAAAAGTAATTTTCAGTAATCTTTGAGGGGAAAAATTGCATTTAGTGGGGAAAAAAAAGAAAAAAAAAAGGCTAAGCCATTCGTGCATCCTATTTTATTGAGTATGCAAGTAATAGACTATGCAGAAATTGAACTTTTGATCCATTAGGCTGTGCACAGGGACAAGCCACTGCTGAGTTACTGTCAGAAAGTTACGCTTCCAAAAAAAAGTTTCACAGTATTTTTCCAGAATCTTGTTTGAAAATGAGATGCCAATATTACTGTTAAAATTCAAACTTCCATCAGAAAGGACTGGAAAAATATTCCCAATCCAAGGCTCTGCTTTCATCTATCACACTCCCACTGCTGCAATTTGTCATTCCCAAACAAACATCTTTTTGGTGGCTGTTGTGCAAGGCAGGGGTAACATCCTTTCCTAAAGGTTTCATGAACACAACTATCTGTGTCTGTTTTGCTCCAATGATTGCTTCATACCCTGAGCCAGGCCAGGCAAAATAGATAACTTCCAAAACATTTTCATTTTCTTGACACAAAGATGGTTCAATCCCCAACCAGGACTAATCACCATGTATTTCCTCTAAATCCCCAGCCATAACAAGTCCAGTACAACCACATATGAGTATTTGTGGCTGTTAATTGCACACAATTCCACAGCCTTTCACCAAACAAGAGTTTCTCAGATTTGGATGAGCATCATGGTAAGAACTTTTGCTAGGGGAAACACCATCAAGAGAAACAGGAGAGAACCTCATTGGCTCTGTGTGTGTGCTGAAATCAGGGCTTCCAGAGAGCTTCAGCTGCCTTTCCCAAAGCATCACAGGCCCAGAGGGACTGATTGATGAGGTTAATTACACAGCTCAACACCCAACTGGTGCTGAGTTGGTAGGTAGCTACCACCCAATGCATTCTCCACACCCAAGTTGCATGGACACTTCATGAGGAAAGCAAGATCTCAAAGGAAGGAGCTGCCAGAAAACATTGAAAAGGGACCAAAACGCTGTGTTGAAGAAAGCTGAGAGCTTCTGTATTTGAAATGGCAGTGGTGTGAGCTCCCCAGCCTCCCAGCAGAGCCACAGTCCCTCCCAGGGCAGTGCCCATCCCATCTCACACCAACCTCAGTGCTCCAAAAGCAGCCAGGAGGCTCTGTCATGCCCCACAGCCACGAGCCCATGGCAGGAGAGTCCTCCCCACACTGCACCTCCCCTGCCTCCCACCTGCACAGGAGGATTGCCCCGCTCCAGCTTCTCCCCATTCGGGAGGATGAGGTTTGGAACCTCCTTCCTGAGCTGTGGCTGCAGCCCCAGGGCACTGAGGACTCTTTGTTGTTATTTTTGGCATTTGTGTCTAAACACTTCAGGCTCATGAGCCCAGTAGTGCAACTGTAATAGCAGCAATGCCTGAATCTCTTTAAAACCTACCAAGGGGCAGGAGTTGGGAGGATAGCAAGGGAAGGAGTGGTTGGCAGGACTGGAAGGGGCTTGGGCAGGAAGGAGGCTGTGCTGGTAAATGCCAGGTCCAGGGCAAGAGCATCCTGGAGGGGCCATGGTCCTTCACCAGAGAAATTCATTCTAAGACATGGACCACAGCTGCAGATATTGCACCCTCTGTAGCAAACACCAACCTGAATGGATCTGATACACACAGAAAGCCCTGGCTTTGCATATTTGAAATAAGTCATTATTCAGGCTTTCCAGCTCTCAGAATTCTGCTCAACGAAAATGCATTAATCCCCCTCCTCCATCATTATGCAACATTGCTTAGGGTGAGAGAAGTTTCCTTGTTCTTTTCTAAATATAAATTTCTGTGGTTAGAAAATTAGAGAAATGACACGGCCGACCTTCCTAAATGTGTAGAGCTTCTTTGGGGAAGCACACAAGTCATCTGCTGCAGCAGCCCCTTATCACTTTGTGGTAGGTGATTGCAAAATGCCTCTCTTACCCAGAGTCACACTGGGTTTAAATTGAGCTAGACAAGGGAACCACAAAAAGAACTTGTGGGCATCTGGGCTGCTAAAAGCATGGGGCCTGGCACTGGAGCTCTGTTGGTTAAAACAGCAATTTGTCATGGAAAAAGGAGCGGAGTAGCTGCAATGCCAGTGTCATGTGTAGTTTTCCAAGCACGAGGCTTTGTGATGGAGATGAAGAAAACTCTCAGTGACCATTTTAAACTCAGCAGTCACTCCAAGTATAGCAAGAGTTAATGCAGTGTCAGACTTTCCATTAATGCCTCTGTTTTTGCAGGGGCTGTGAAAATATGCTTGAGGCAAAAACTTGTGATTCAGCAGCTCAGCTGAAGAGTTAACTTTTCTTTTTATATGCATCCATTTCCAGAGGAGCGATTTATAATAATATTCATTCAGATCTATATATGGGTCTGCTGTGGTGGAAGAGGAAGCTGAGGAGGGAGCTGTGCAAAGCCTTGTGCCCAGCTGCCTGGCATTTCTGTCACAGAGAGGCCAGGCAAGGGGTTTGGGGGCTTCACATGGCTGGTGTAAGGAGAAATAAGCATCCTCAGGGCCAGGGACACTGTTATCTATGGAAAAGAAGCCAAATATGGGCTTCTCTTTTGCTTTAATGGCAGCCTAAAAAAGGATAAAAAGGATAAAAACCTTCATGAGGAGTGAAGGCATACTCTCTTTTTGCCCACCTGCCTGCATCCAATGCATGCTGTCCTCATGCATATAGGAGAGGGTCACAAAATGGCTAAAATAATTCCCCCAAAGGAAATAATAACAGAAATAATAACAAAATAGTTTCCTGGTTTGCACTGCCTGTTTTTTCTGCAGTTGCCATTCATTCCTAACTCTAAGAGGGAACCCTTCAGGCAGAGCCATATCAAAACTCTCCATACAAAACCTTTGGAGGTAAATGGGGAATACTGAAATGTGAGATCACATAAAGGACCAACTCCTGGCTTAGCAATACCCAATGAACAGAAGATCAGTCAGCCCTGCCATTCTGAGTACAACCAGTTGAGACCCCCATCCCTCAGGTGGGACAGCTGGGCATTGGGCTTGTTACTCCTGGTAGCCCTTGGACTGTGGAGTTACTGCTGGGTGAAGTTGCCTCTGGTTTTTGGCAAATCCCTGACTCTCTGTACAGCCCATCTGGGCCACAGGTAGCCCAGGACACCTCAAGCAGCTTGGTGCTGCTTAATATAGTTTCCTCTGTAAGATCATACTGTTTTTCACAACAGCTCCACTAATTACTGCAGCCAAGTGCCAGCATCCAGGCAGATTTACAAGGACACAGTATTGCCACTCTCCTCCCTTGTCTGTGTCTTAGAAGTTGAATCTCATGTCCTTTCCCTAAATAGCACCTTAGCCCATGTTGTGCCACATTATCTGAGGTTATTTTCCCTCAAAATATTTTCCATACAAACTAAAATACAGTTATTTCTACCCATTTTCAGAAAAGGTTTCCTTTCTTCTTTGCTCTTTCAAGAAAATAGGCTCCTAGCAGGTATTTATCATGATAGCTAAATTAGCTGGTACCCATAATACTTGCAGCACAGAAAATCACTTCATCAGCTCTACAATTTGAGCTTACTGGAGAAGACTTTTAAGAAAGAATGAGAATGAAGCCTAGAATAAACATTTCTTTCCCCTTGTCCCTTAGAGGCACCAAAGTTCAAGGTGTTTTTTCCTTTCCTTGTGTACCTGGAAATCTGTGATGGTGGTTAATTGAGTGCTAAAAGCCCATGCCACTGCACTTTCACTAAGATGCTGCATGATTTTTTTTTCCCCTTCTAATCCTAAATTGCTACCAGGCAAAGCAGGACAGAAGCAAGTGTACTTTGGTGATGGGAAAGAGAATTCTGTACTGAAAGAAGCAGTGCTGGTAGGAAAGCGAGCATGATCACAGAGTCAGACACCAAAATTATTCAGCAATGGGTGAGGAAGACCCTCAAGGGTCATAATAAAGACCTGCCCTGCAAGGTCACCATGAAGAGGTGTGTGTTGACTTCCTTGGGTCAGCATTAGCAGGAGGAGGAGCTGGCAGGTGCCTCTGTAGATTTTACCTTTGGAGGAGAAGACCTGCAGCCCTCAGCAGCTGCTCAGACCCATTCTGCAGCCCCAAAATGTCAGACAGAAAGGCAGCTTGCATGAAACCACACTGATCACCAGTATCAGGTCAGGCTCTCCCTGAAAGCCCATCCAGGATGGGAGCCAGTGAAGGAGGGAAAGCTCTCAGAAAGGGTGGAGGTGACAGCTGGACATGTGCAGCTGCACGGGTGGATGTGGCCAACACACTGATGTCTATCCATGGCAAACCTCTCAGAGAAGCCACCAGTGGAAAACTAAGCATCTTAAGTTATCTCTCTGGTTTAAAGACAAAAATACATGTGTAGTGGAAAACACTCTCTGTGGAAGTCCCTTGCAAAATAGGGTTTGGTTTCCTTGAGAAGATGAATTTACTTGCAGCTTAAAAATATTTGTTAGGATGAAAGTTGTTTCTATTTGTAAGATGCTTTTTGCTGTCCTATTCCATAAAACCAACATGGACACTAATTCAAATGTTCCCATGCATGCACTGTGCATGGTCAATCACTTATAGGTCAAGAGGGCAGGCATTACTGAAATAATGATTAATTACTAAATAATGAAAATATTTTCAAAACCTTTTTCCCTTCCAATTTTCAATCTGCTTTTCTTACAAAAAGTCAGTAGTTGAGTGCTGTAAAAATAATTTTTTTTTTCTTCAAGAATCTCTGATTACCTGCTTTGTGTTTTTCCAGCAGGTTGATTTAAGTGGCTCTGGCTCTAGAAGACAGCAAAGCCTTTGATCATCTCAGTTCCTTCATTATTACCTGAGGGAGCCATCAGGAACTTTCTCTCATGTCCAAAAATTATCCAGCCTATCTTCTTGGATTTCTTTATTCAGTGAATTAGTTTTCAGAATTATTCATATTTATTAGGAAGAATCACTGGCACTGCATGGTTAGGTTTCCCCTGAGCTATGTCAGCTCACAACACTGTAAGGTGTTCAAATGTTCATCTCCTGCTGTGTTACACATCAGAGATAAAAGGCCCCTTGCACTTGGAGAGAATCAGGCAACAACCCAAGCTGGTGAACTTCAGGGTGATGGTCAAGCATGGACAGATAAGATATTTGGGCTCCTCTATTCCTACAACTCATCATGGGGAGACTTTACCTAAAGGGGGTCATAAAAATAAGGCAGATTGACTTTTTACATGGGCAGAGAGTGATAGGGTAAGGGGAAATTGCAATAAACTAATAGAGGAAACATTTAGATTAGATTTTAGGGTGAAATTCTTCCCTGTGAGGGTGGTGAGGCACATGTGGATGCCCCATCCCTGGAACTGTCCAAGGCCAGGTTGGACAGGGCTTGGGGCAACCTAGTCTCGTGGATGACACCCCAGGTCGTGGCAGGCACTTGGAACTAGGAGATCTTAAGGGTTTCTACCAACCCAAGCCTTTCTATCATTCTATGCCTCTGTGATTATAGGATGTTCTGTTGCCCATAAATCCATACTGCCCTTAAATGATGGTCAGATATTTCCACATTCTTATTGCAAGAAAGAAGACACAAAGTGTGAAGTCCTTACTTCAGTTTAGGGTTTGGAGGCCACTGAGTTCTTGCCATCCCTCTGTGCATTCCCAGATTCTACCCTGCTGCTTTGCACTCACCCTCCCCTTCCCACTGCCAGGAGGCACCTGCTGCCCCTTCAGTGGATTCATTTAGCTGCCAAGACCTGGAGGCTTCCCACCAAAACCTTCCTCAAAAATCCATGCTGTCTCACTAGCTCACATCAAAACTGTGCAGCTTCCCAGGTAGGCTGGTTGTACCAACACTTGTCTCTACCTGGCCAACATCCACACCTCTTCTTTTGAGTACCTGGGTTCAAGAGTCACTTTCAGCAGGGTGACATGAGAGACCCGTGTTTGTTCCCCAACCCTAACAGACATCCTGTTTGCCCTTGGGTCGTGCAGCCACTCTCAGCTTCCTCCTGGTTTACAACAGCATAATACACAATTTGCTCCACTTTCCTGCTGCATTACAACCTCTCTGTCTCTCCTGGATATCCTTCTCTCAATTTACCTCTCTCCTTTGCAACCTGATTTCCAACAAACTGTAAGAATTTGGGCTTCCTGAAGCTCCTGAGATATAAATAAATAAAACAAAAAAAGGACAATGAGTTGCTTTGTGCCTAAGCAAAGGCAGTTTTGCTTCTCAGCAGGTTTGTGTGAGCTGTTTCTGGTTTCAGTTCACATAGGTTATTTCACCTTCTGAGTTTCTCTTTGACATTCAGGTTTCTGCCTTTTTTTTCCACCTGAAGCTGAAGGGGGAAAAAAGGCACCAGATTTGATAAAAAGACACACCAATTTTTGTAAAAGGTAAAAATCTTGTCATTCTAGAATGGGAACTTTTCCTAACTTGGCAGTTCCTTGTTTGTCCAATACTCCATATCCTGATGCTGGGCTACTCCTATTAAAAGCAGTTATGCTCAGAGCACAAGGATGTTACTGCACATACCTGCCTGTCATCAACCATCTTGGCTCGTGACTAAAAACAGAACGTGAACAAAAATGGAAGCACCAAAATTCATCCTCAAAATGAAACAATTACAGGGGACAGTTCATAACTTCATGCTGAGGTTCCTCTAGGCCTTCCATGGGATAGATTTCATTCTGGTGAATAGGGAGCTGATATCAGTATGGAACACTACATTCAAGTTTGGCACAACCACTGTCTTTGGTAGGGTTTCATTTTATTTTGATTTTGTACCAATGTTTAATGCAGCTTCTATTGCTCTGCACATAGTTAAGTGTAGGTACAAATTGCAAAGAATAATTAATTGCCCATTAATGAGTTTTTGCAGAGGATTGGACTCTAAATGCTAATCGGTGTCTCAGAAAGAATGCCAAATGATATCCACACTGCCTACCTGCTTCTCCCTGATTTCTGTTTAGCATGCAATTGGAAGAATTTGGCTTTAATGTTAATTAATGCTTTCAATTAGAACTCACAACATATATTAAGCCTCGGTCACTTCAATCTCATGATGAACCCATACATAAAATTTGCTGATTCTACAGCTGGCGAGAACAACCTGCACAAACTAAATTTCCTTTTATTTTCCAGCCTAAAATACACCTGGTTCCCAGAACTGAGTCTTCTAAACCTTCCCATCTACATGGCCACTGCGTTTGTCTGTCGTCTTTTCCGATCAACAGAGCATCAAAACAGCAACCCCAGGCCCCAGCGAGCAGCGCTCCGGCGAGCAGAGGTGTGA
Organism: Zonotrichia albicollis; assembly: GCF_047830755.1. Taxonomy (NCBI): domain Eukaryota; kingdom Metazoa; phylum Chordata; class Aves; order Passeriformes; family Passerellidae; genus Zonotrichia; species Zonotrichia albicollis. The sequence continues at coordinate 5,998,557 of NC_133831.1, read as the reverse complement.
AACCGCAGGAGGAAACAGGCAGAGACACACGGGTGGGGAGGAGATGCTGGGGATGTTCCTCCCTTTCCCTGTGGTGCAGTGGTGGTGGAGGGACCTGCCCTTGGGTGGACGGGCAGAGCGAGGCTGCAAAGAGTGGGACTGAACAAATTTGGGCAAGGCGCCGTTATAAATGGTGTTTTTGGCTGTTCTTCACTGGCTGAGTGGGAGATGCTGCACAGCACCTGAGCCTTCCTGCTGGTAAAGCTCTGCCTACAGGACAGGGACCTTGAGCTGAAGGATCTGTGCTCAGGGCCGAGCCAGGTACAAAAAGGAAACACTCAAACCGAACCAAGCCCTTTGGCCACCATCTTATTTTTTCCCAAGGGATGTTCACACTTCCTCAGTCCCTCACTGCTCTCACCCTCAGCCATACCACCAGGACCACCTTTCCTCATCTTTTTCATGGGAGCATTTGCATGTCAGAGGCAGCAAACCAGTCCCCACAACCCAGGTTCTGCCCTGTTCCAGCAGCCATGGGAAGGGCAGACCGATCTGCAGTCTCGGTGCCTCTTTGTCGGGCACTTTGTGCACGTTCCCAGCACTGCTACCTTGGGCTCTTCTTGCAAATCATCCTCTCACTTGCTATGGAGCACTGTTGGCTGGGAACTTTACAAGCTGAGCATCTAGGCCTATCAGTAGAGCATTTTGCCAAATTATTTATTTTGCTTGTGTTTTGTTTGGCTCTCTTCCCCGGTGAGATCAGAGATAAAGCTTATTTACTAGTTGCTGCTTGCCCTGGACAGCTGAGGAGCTGGGCTGGAGTGAAAGCAGCTGTTCCTGGGCAGTGTGCGTGGCTTGTGCTCATTCTCAATTCCCAGTGAGCAGGATCCTTCAGCAGTGATGGAGTAGCTCTGAGTTTCAGTCTATCTGTCACTGCTCGACTGTTTTACTGTGCACACAATGCACTGATGGGCGACATCACTCAACTGCAACAAGTCCAGCTACAAAAGCAAGTAGCAGCAATTTGTAGCCTCAATGCAGCCATTTAATCATTCCCAACACTTCCCTGGTTGCCACTTTGGATAAACTAACTTGAGAATTAAGAACAAATATTTGACTCTCCCCCCCTCCCCATAATTTTACGCAGCCCTGTTTAGACTGTATGGTACTTAACAGGAGACCTTTGCCCTTTAGTTAAAAGCTGTGACCAGGAAATCCCACCTCCTCTTAATGAGCTTTTTTGTTCAGCTTACAGGGAGGGATTTGCACTCCACTCTTGCACTACAAATGCTTTGTCTGCTTGGTTTTTTTATTCAGCTGATGAATAAAAAAAGCAAACGCCAAACTCTCCGCATTTCAGTCTCCATTAAGACAACAAAGAGCTCTAAATGCACGTCCTAGCCACGGCAACAATTTTTTTAAAAGAGTGAGAAGAAAGAATACATGGATATTTAAGCTGTGGTACTTTCCATAGGTATTCCTTAGTGCTTTTGTCACAAAAGCTATATACTTTTGACTACCAAAATACATAGTGAGTAAAAGGACAGACAGTGTTTTGGGAATCAATATTATGCTCTTTCTACTGAGAAACAATCATACGAGCAGCCCAAGCAGTGGCCTTTGTCAAACTTTTCCCTGGCTTATGCCTTTCAACCACATGCTGAGACCTCTCATACTCCAGTGGCCTTGAAAGTGTTTTCCCCTCCTGTTTTTTTTTCTTTCTGTGTGCTTCAGATAGCTCTTGGTTTCCTCTAATCTCTTTTTCTTTCCTCCTAATCACTACATACCCTGAATAACGATAGGCTGCAGACACCGGCGTCAAATTATGAACGGCCAGAAACACGGAGGATTCAGCACAGTCACAACAAGAGATGGGTCTGCAGGAATCTCCAGATATTTGAGGAAGATGGAACAAAACATGTTCCAGTGGGAAGAGCCTTATTTTTCAGAGAGTGAGGCTGAGCCCTGTACATGTCTCTCAGAGCACAGGAGTGGGGTGGGAATGGTTCTCCAGCCCATAGCACAGCCGGCCATGCACTGTTGTCTTGCTAGGCTTGTGTAAATGAGCCTGGCAGAATGGACAGGGACACTTGGATATCAGGGAACATATAAAAGAGTCTATTAAGCAAAACTCCACTGCAGGAGAGGGATAAGGCACCTTTTTGATGCCTTCTTCTGATAGTGCAGCGGTTGACATCTTACAGAAATCCGACATACGGAAAATTCCTCATTGCAGTAATTCCCAAGCCTTTTGGACTGGTTAGTCGACCCCAACAACATAACTTGGTGCTTCTTACGGGCCACCAAGAATCCATAGTGAATTCCTTATGTGAAAGTCCCAGCCCCATGATTCCTCAGTGCCAGTTATGGAATCATGGAATATCCTGAGTTGGAAGGATATGCTCCCACAAGGAACATTGAGTCCAGCTGAGCTGGCAGATCCCTTGGCATCAGTGCTCAGAGTGTGTACGGGTGGGGGATCCAAAGGAAGCCTTGTCCTAAGCCAGAGTGTCTGGAATGCAAGCAGCAGGTCGTGGGATCATCCCAGATTGCATGAAAAACCTGTGTGGGTGCAGAATGCCAGCCTCCCCTGAGATCAATGCAGTGAGACTTGGTTCATGCTTAAATGTGGTGAGCTAAACTGCAGAAAAGGAAACTGCTTTAGGAAATCATAAGGAAGGAACAATTTTTTTTACTCATTATAGGTGCCAGATGTGCCTGCATGGTAAATCTATGCCAACCTGCAGAAGGACTTGTCTGTATGTTTTAGGTACCCACAGATTTTTTCCAGATGTGTTCTCCTAAAATTATTTCAGATTCAAAATTAGTTTTTCTTGTTGCATTTCCTGCAGTGCCAAGCCAGATCTTCAAATATGAATCTAACATAACTGACCTGACATCAAAATAAGCATATCCAAAGGATTTTAGAATGCTCTACATCAGCATCTTTATATAAAAAAGAAAATCAAGAAATTGTTTCTTCACTACGGCTAGGAAAACCAGGATGAAAACCTACCATTTATTCTAATAAGGGATTTCTGGCTGCAGGTGTTATTTCAGGGTCCTGAACAGTATTTGCTCTGTGTATGTGATCAGAGCTGCTAAAGAAGGAAATCTTCAGGGAGGATGGGTGAGAGAAGGATATAAATATTTCAGTAGTAAAGGTTTCCCCCCAACACGGTTTGCCTTGCTTCTGAACTGGTGGCTGTTTGCAGTTGCCAAAACCTTTGAACTTCTTGTGGGAGAAGGGGATCATTCCAGCAGGAGTGCTGGGGTGTCACGCGTATTCTTTGCCTGTCCCTGCACTATCAAGCCCCTGGAGACTCTCCCTGTCACCCTCAGGCTGCAGAAAACCATTGACCTCAGGCTAAATAAAAGAAAAAATAAAGAAGGAAATGATGAAGAGGCTCAGTGCTGCACATTGTCATGTCTAGCCTTTCCTCCCTGCAATCAGAGGCTGGAGCCAAGCCCCTGGGCTCACACACTGTGCCTTGGGAGACCTGGGATCCAAACCTGCCCTATGCCAGCAGCCCCTCAAGGGCAGCTGGAGACTGCTTTGCTTTGTGCATTTGGATTTCAGTTGGTTGGGCTGGACTTCTCCAGTTCAGGTTTCATATCCCCAGCCATCACTGCAAGGTAAGGACCCACAGTGGTGTCTTCAAACAATGTTAAAAAGGAGCAAGAGAAGCTGCTCCCGTGCTTTGATGGAGTGGTGAGAGGACCCTGCGCTGGATTTGGGTGTCTTTTCTGCTACTGGGCAGAAAATAATGTGTCTCTGATTGAAGGAGAATCTGACTTAAAAGAAGAAAGACTTAAAATTCACATTGTAATTGGACCTACATCTCCCCTGCCAAATGCTCCAGGCACCAGGATCAGCTTTATACCGCTCACATTTTACTATCTTGTGAATCTTTCATACATCTGGACAGTGCTAAATCTTGCTGATAAGTGTTGAATGTTGCTCCCACTTGAAAGCATCCTACAGTTTCCCCAGGGAGTCCTATCTCCAGGTGTAGTGTATGCCAGGGGAGGCAATAGCCCCATTCCTCTTTTTCAAAAAAAAAATGCAGATTGTCTTTGCATTTCTACCAGGAGCCCAGTCATGGATAGCTTTTAAATGTCAGCCTCTACTGCTGTATTTTGGTTCTACATTGCTGAAACATAAACAACACTTGGCAGCTCCCAAGATCACAGCACTTTGCTCATCTGCAGGGCCAAATCACAACTCTCCTGAGAAACTGAGGCTCCAAACCTGCCCCAGCTGCTTTCAGGATGGGGGGGTTTTCAACAAATTTGACCCCATGTACATTTTACCATTGTCTTCCCCACCCAACCACCCCCAAGGGGAGAAGCATTTATGTGCCACAGTGGTTTCAGGCCAGATATTCCAGGAATCTGAACAATAATTAATTTATAAACTCCTGTGGCTGAAGATCAGTTCCAGCACTTACTGGTGGTGGTGTGGGGAAGCATAGGCAGAACAGGGATGATCACCCAGAAACTATTCATGGTTTTCTGGCCCAAGATCTGACAGCAATTGAGCACTTTTCCAGATAAGAGATTGAAAGATTGAACTCCACAAGGCCTCACAGAACGTTTTCAGTACCCCTCAATTAGAAACACTTTCTCACATACCTACTTCCATAAAATCACCAGCGTCCGCATCTCTTGCAGAAAGTTTTGTAATGAAATTTTTTTTTAATATATTTTTCAGCTGTAAACAGCAGAAAACCCCCTTCAGGCACTTCACTAGACCTTTTATCCGCACGCAGGAAAAAGAATTGATTGATTTTGAAGTTAAACGTTGGCATCTGCTGTTATTCAAAACCAGGACCTTGGATACACTCATCCGCCATGCTTTCAGCTCAGCCACCAGTGTGCTGCAAATGAAGACAAGCTGTTGTCAAATGAGAAATGCAAAATAGTCAATCTGTTTGTCTGTTTAATGTAACTGGGAACATAAGCTGCTAAAAATGCTACCATTCTGCACTGTCAGATGGGAGACACTCTCCAACAAACGAAAGCCTAATGACCCATTTTACTCAGGCGCTCTGGAGTTCCTCCTAATGGTATTTTCCATATGCACTTCAACATGCTTTTAACTGAAACTGCAAATGGTACTATTTTCTATCTAACACAAGCGTGTAATCTGTGCAGCATATTTTTTTTTTTTTCCTCTGGCACCATGAAGGAATGCTGATGTTCAAGGCGTCTTGAAACAGTGAGCATATTGCTCAAGCATCTGATGCTCATCTTCTCTTTACACCTGTCATTGTACTGTATTAAAGGAAAAAAATCAAGTCATTAACCATGATAGATATGTTTTTAATAAGAAAGTGTTGCGCCTCACCAGGCAGATAAATAGCAAGTCTTAAGATATCTTCAGAGCCCAAGCATACAATTACAGAATAAAGTTAAATATGCTGGGGACTCTTCAAAGACTGCTATAACTTGTAAAGATTAGGTCTCTATCAATTACCCAAGCTACATTCCTTCAAGAATTTTCTAGCACTAAAATCGCTAATTTGACTTTTCCTCGGAAAGTTCCCTATTCCCCACAGATAATTATGTGTGAAATGTTGCCTAAACAAAACTGTGATTTGGCCAAGGAAACAAGCGTGGTCCATTTTCAAGTCAAAAACAAATGAAAATAATGCTGCCATTGCCAGAGCAGGGCAGGAAGAAACTCTGGAGATCATGGTTATTTTGTTAAATATTCTCGAGGTTTGTATTGTAGGAATTTCATGGCTCTGATTTCAAACCCCACAGAATTAGGGGGTTTTTGGCAAACAGCTGTAGCATTTAGCCTCTCTTCAGAAGCAGGCTAATGCCAGGCAGTCAGTGCTTGATTTGCTTTCTCCTGACAAAGCACCACAGTCTGTTGGCATTCTTGCAGGGTGTGCTCCTTTAAGCCATTACAGTCTTAGACCCAGCTTTATCTCCACCCCTGCTGTTATCACATTGATATGTTTGTTAATTATTGACACAAGAAATGCTCAGTCATAAACTGCAGATCCCTGGAAAGCCCTGCTGTGCTGAGCTGAGCAGCAGTGCCACGATGGTGCCTGCTCCCTCCTGGCTGCCTTGCCCTCAGGGTGCTGCCATCAGTGATTAGCAAACCCCCCAAAAGCACAGAATATCTTCAGGCACTCCCTTTTTCCCCACAGAAAAAAAAAAAATCCTACTCATCCAGATTCCTCTCCAAGCCCCAAAATAAATATTTTCTTGTCTCCATCACAGCCTGTTTGCAGGTGGGGCAAAGCAAAGGGACCAGATTGTCCCTGGGGAGGTCTGGCCAGGGGTGACACTGCAACTGTGCCCTGGCCGTCTCAGGTGGGCCAGTGCATGGTCAGCACTGGCTTCATGGGCTGACACCTGACTGGGCTGCATGAAAAATTCAGCACTGCTTCACCTTTTGGGGATGTGTTAGAAAACATAAAAAAGATCACTTCAGCTTAAAATAGTGGGGAGCAGCCATCTGCACTGATGTGTCAATGCTTGGGATTTGTGTGCTCAGGAGAGACAAAGAGCAGAGAAGAAACAGGTGAAAAAGTGAAAGTCAGAGGAAAAGAGTATTTAAAAGGGGGTTAATGCAGTGGCCAGTCATCTCCAGGATTATAGAGAAATTTAATATGATCTTGGAATTATCCACTCAGTAACCAAGTAGATATTACTACATCCAAAGAACCAGGTTTGCTTTGTTGTAATAAGTCTGATACCTAAGAGAGACATTCAGGCTAGGAGGGGAAAAAAATGTATTCCCCTTTGCTTGCTGTATGCCTCCCCCCTGCATAAATAACTCCCCCAGACCTAACATAAAACCAAACCCAGGCCTCTCCATCACAGATCAAAAGTCAGGCAAGTAGTGTTGCATTGCAGCTGCCTGAATTATACTTGGCCTCTGAATAATAAATAGGGAATTTCTTGAACCACAGGCTCATTAATGAGCACTAATTCAGAACTGATGGCACAATGTTCAGTAATTTAAGCAATGTAGACAATGAAGGTTCTCAACTCTGGTACAAAGAGTGACCTACAGAATCTTGCGGAATGAGTAATTACAGCTAATATCCATTTCAGCTTCTATTAGAACATCCAATAAAACAAGGTCGTGACAACAGGCAGGGATCACATCCCAGGCAGCGTGGCAGTGGGGAGAGAGGGAGTCACCCTGGAGCAGGTGGATGTTCCCATTAGCTGGGCCCCACAATGGATGAGGCTGTGACAGCTCCCGGAGGACGCGCCTGCCGAGGCAGCTCAGGGAATTTGGGAATGGCTTTCAAGAGCACAGAGGTTAGCTTGGGATGGGGTTTGTTTTTGCCCATAACTAACAAAGGCTTGAAGGACAGACCTGGCCTTTTTTCCCTTTTTTTTCTTTCTTTTTTTTTTTTTTTTCCTCCCCAACCTTTCAAATAATTTGGTATTAACATATAGAGGGAATGATATCTACTATGATAGAAAACAGTACCATTTGCAGTTTGATATTAACATATAGAGGGAGTGATTTAATAAGTGAGGGTGGACCCTCAACAAGTTCCAAAAGAGGAAAAAGTTGATGGCATTGGGCACCTGTAGTGTGAAAAGCAGCTGAGTGAGCAGCAGCAAAGCAGAAAGCAGAATGAGCTGCCTGGGGAGTTTTCTACTTTGTTCAGATGAGCCTTATTAATTCCTAAGAGAGGATGGAGAACATGGTCAAGTGAGGAAATAATGAAATTATCTGCTTTTTTTTGGTACCATAACTGGGAAGGTTGCTGGTTGTTAAAAACAGTTTCTGACAATACTTCCAGGGCCTGGTGCTTTTAAAAAATGAATGGCCAAATTATTTCCATCCCCTAAAATGAGCTAAAATCTAACCTTGAAATGCAGGAAGTTTTTCAGTGATACTGTTTGGCTTTTCAAACAAACATTCAGACAATACAGTGCATTCAAAGTGATTCCCTCCCAAAAAATCCATAGGCTGGAATTTTTTTCTACAACCAGCTGGGCAATACTGAGAAACCTGGGGGAGGGCTGCAACGAAAACTAATTGCCTGATGAATACAGTTCAAAACAAATATTTTGGTGGACTCAAAAAATCAACTCTGCTGGCTAAATCTTTGACCCTCATGGAGTTCAAAGTGTGGGCATGCTGAGAGCTCTGCTGTGAGGGGAGCAGCCCTCAACTCTGGAAAAGAGTCTGGTGAGAAAAGCTGGACCAGAAACAGCAGGGCTTGGTTTCTGTTGGCCAAAAGGGCTGCCAACAGACACAAAATTATCAACAGGGCTCTAAACTGCAGCCTTGGCACTTGAAGGTCTGAGATAGCAATTTAGGCATCACTGTGACCAGCTTTGGGGACTTGTCCCTCCCCTTCTGTTCAAGTTTAATGTGTCCTGCTCAGAGGGTTTGGAGCTCCAGAGAAGCCCCATGGAAGAAGCCAGGACATGGTGTGGGCTGATGGGTGAGAGAGGCAGGACTTTGCTCAGTCCCCCCAGAGACCTCAAACCCTGTGACAAAACAAGAGAAAAGGGAGTATTTCCCCCAAAGAATCAAGACTTGTGAATCCCTACAGTGGATGAAAGAAAGCACTTTTTCTTCCATGAAACCACAACAGAGAGACTTTCATTGTCCTACACCATACCTAGGATGGTTTGCTAACAGTGCTCCTCTAGCAGAAGCAGAGTTTGGGCAAAAGGCTTGAATTCCCTCAAGGACTGTGAAATGCTGGGTTTGAGCAGCTTAAAATGCACTTTGGTGCTAAAGTCCCTGTGAGGGCTGACCACAAGCCCCAGCTACAAAATCCTCTTAAAGAATGAACTCCCACATACCCACTCATGCCCCATGTGGCCCAGACACCAATTTTCATCTAAATACAATTTCATCCCCAGCTGTGAAACAGCTTTCCCCTCTTCCTGGTGGGTACAGCAAGGGAACAACCCTGGAACTGCCTGGAAAAACCCTTCTGTCAGATATTTTTATTCATGTGAGAATCCTGCTTCCTGAAAAGCTGCTGGAGGACATGAACGAATGATTAGGCTTTTGCAGGAGGAGTAAAACACTCTGAACACATCTGGAAGCAGGAGGAGCAGAGGAGCCAGGGCAGGACAGGCCCAAGGTGCAGGCAGCAGCCCCCAGCTGCCACACTGTGCCACCCTGCTGCTGCTCTTGGGTGGAATTCTGTTGACTTTAGTAATGTTAATTGAAGTAGGGTTCCCAGGATTGGTCCCAGGGTTGCTGTAGCATCAAATGAATGCCAAAAATTTAGATTACCTGCAGCTATATTAATTTCCATACTGGCTTGAGGAATTTTTCTTGCATCACTTGAGAAAAGAACCTTTAAAAGCTGTGCTTATTCTTCTTTTTTTTTTGTATACTATCTAGTAAGGACTTCTGCTTTCTATTAAAATGTGCTGATAGATATTTCTTTTCTGTTTAACTTTAAGGGACCTTGGTGAATACTTTAAGGTTTTCAGCTCATATGATTGTTTAGTAAGTAAACCTTTTCTCCTCCAGATTTTGGTAAAATACTACAGAGTTAAAATATTTTATTTGGATTCATACCTCATTTCAAAGTGTTGCTTATAATACCTGACAGGAGCTGAACTTTAGTTAGTTATTTCTCCTTTTTTTCCTTCTTTTTGGAGGAAAACAAGCAGTCGAACATAGCTTCTGACACATTAAGCATGACTACTGGGAAATTAAAACAAATGCTGGTACAATTCACAGGGGAAAAAGAACTTAAAGTTTGTTTATAAATTCATTCCCAGCTCCAAATGCATGTCATAAATTAATAGGTCATCAACATACTGTATTTAGCTGGCAGCAAATAATTTTCTATGAAGAAATGAGACAGAATATAGCCAGAGTAGCAAATTGGCTGAAAGCAAAGCCTTTTGAGTGCTTTGTAAAATCCATAACAGACAACTTGAAGCTCCAGCAAAATGGAAAATATTTCTTGTCTCCATACTCAGTCCAAGGATTTAGAAAACTGACTAATAATGCAAATAGCCTGAGGTCAATAGCCTGGTGCCACAGCTGGAGCTCACCCCCAGCTTCCAGGAGATCCATCACGCCTGCATCCGGGCTGGGAACACAGGATGTGCCTGGGATGCTCCAAACACCATCAGTCTCACACACCCAGACCAGGAAAACGAGCTCCAAATCATGACCTCATGGTGGCATTTGGGCTGGTTTCTGCCAGCCCAGTGCTGATGAGACCAATCCTTTGGTTAGCAGGTCAGGGAACGCTCTGCAGCCCCAAGGTGTCTCACAGCTTGGACACTCGGGGCTCAGCTGGGTGGGAATGGGTCAGGCCCTGCAGCCTGGGCACAAAGTCCAGCTCTCATGTTCTGAGAGAGATTTTCTCCAATATTCAGGTAACTAATCACCTCCATTTAAATACAAAGGGAAATCTCAATATTCCCCTCTGTAAATGTTCTCCCCAAATGCACAGCAAAGTAACCTTTGGTGATCATCAAGACCTGGTGTTAGAATTAAATGTGTTTCTCTGGTTTCTGGTCTAGAATTGCATTTTTCAGCACCTTGAGGTGGTGTGACAAGCACAAGGCACAGAGCAGCCTCCATCCTGGGATCTTTTTCCCAAGGTGGTGTTGGAATGGATTAATTAGGAATTAAAGCAAGGCAGGGCCTAGTGAGCCATGGGCTGGGCTCTGAAGACAAAAATCCTCAGACTCCACAGTAACAGCTTCTTTTCTGATGCCCTTGAAGGAAGATGGGGAGAGAACTGTTGTATTGCACTAAATTCTTAAATTCTTGCATGAGTTCTTACAGAGAACAACTCCAAGGCCAAGCAGGTGGAGGGGGTATCAACAGACCCACTTGCTCTGAGCTTCACTATCAACCGTTCATTTCCCACAATATAAAACTCCAACCCTTAATATCTATCTTTCTCTATATATGTACTCATGCCTTAAAATTCTTGCAGAGATGGGACGAGGCAATATTATCTTTGAGAAAAGGCAGATCCTAACTTAGTCTCCCAAAAGGAAAATTACTGACTTGAGCAATTCCTGGTAGTTATCCAAATAGCCTTGTCAAATTATTTAAATACTGCATTGTGATATTATTGAAGTTGGTACCAAGTTACTCTTGGCAGAAACGAGTGTTCACTGGCAGGTGCTGAGTAGATGAGCTGTTCCTGCTCCAGCTCTCTGTGTCAGCAGCACGGCTGCCTGCTGCCAATGATTTTAACCAGGGAGCTCAGCAAAATGCCCTCCAAAGGGGTTCTTTTCCCCAGGGGGCTCTGGAGTGGTTTGCTTTCTTATCTGCTCTCACAATGGAGCTGTGGAGGGGTTTTTGGGGGCATTGCATCACTGCATTCAGTACAAAACCCACACACCCCAAAACAGCCCTCTCCTCTGTCTTAAAAAAAAAAAAAATAAAAATTCAGTATGTAAATCTCCAGGGAAGAAAATGGAATTTAGGAATTTACCTGATCTGTATTAAAAGGCAGAAAGAAAAAAGATTTAGGCTTATGCATTTTTCTTTATTCAGGATCCACTCTACCTACATATGCTCAGTGTTTTGTCTCTGCTGTAATTTCAGTTGGGAAGTTGTTTAAAGTGCAAGAGTCTGGCAGTGATTCGTTTATGGTGTTTCATAAAAAATGGTTCACAGTTAAGGACAAACAAACTCTGTCCAGGCACAGTGTGAGAAGGGACTGTGAGGGCTGACCACAAGCACTTAGGAAAGAGGAGGAGGAAGAGCAATAGAAGAAGTTTTTCAGGTTCCTGTCTCAGACTTTGAAATCCACCTCAGTCCAGGCAGATCCCAGATTTCCTGCATGGCATGGGGGTATCCACCTTTCCCACCCCAGGGCAGCAATCCCGTGGAGCTTCTCTGTCTCTCCATTCCCACAAAAAGTGGGGGGAGTTGGGGAAAGCCAGGGGTCACACACTGAAGTGTTCCCACAGTATAAAACCCATAAAAATGCTGTAACACCCTCCTCATGCAGCAAAGAGGGTGAGAGGCCCTGAGCACAGCCTGTGCTGCCCCAGGAGGTGCAAGGCTGGCTCTGAGAGCCTGGCCAGGTCACTTTGAGGATCTGTTAATCATCTAGCCCCCACATCCTTTTGGAAAACTTTCACCACTCAAATACATTTTCAAAAGTTTTGTCCAGTTTGACTGAAAGTTGTGGCAAGTGACATTTTTTCCATCATTTTCCTTGGGAAGCTGAACCATACTGGAGAGCCCTCAGTAACAGAGCATCTCCTGCTCTTCAACCAACATTTCCTGAATGCTCAGTCCCACTGCTCTTGCTATATCTTCACATACCACATTGACAAGCTCAACACCATCCAACAACTTGTGAGAGTTAAAATTTGTATTACCAAGACAAGAAAAAGGAAGTAAACAGAAGATAATTTTTTCTGGGGATATTGCTTTCTTTGGAGAAGTCTCTGCAGAACAAAGCCATGCTCAAGGAAGGAATTAGTAAACAGATGAAATGAAATGACAGCGTTGTCATTTTCAGTTAAAGTGGGATGACAAGATTGTCACTTTTCTTCTGTCCACCTTTACCCTAGGGTATTTATTTTAGTGCAATACATTTCACTTTAGGCTCCTGGAAAACTGCTATAGCACAAATTCTCTGCTGGAACAAACGGCTACAATTCCATTGACTTCTACATTTCCTAGCCAAAAATTTTCCTCTCCATTTCTATCCAGGGATGCCTGCTAGGTTACAGGAGGCAGAAGCTCTGCTCGTGTTGGAGCCGTGCACCAGCTCCCAGTTCCAGGGCTTCATCTTGTCATGCAAATTGATTATTTCCACCCTTCAAAGTCTGCAAGTCTGAATTCCATATTATGTGTTTAAGTGCAATTCTACTGAAAGGGTCCAAATCTCTCTGCCAGAAAATCTTTTTCTTTCTCCAGAACCTCATAGAGAACATGCCTAGATTGTGCTTTAGTGAGGTAAATGCAGAGACAGACTTAAATTAATATGTCTGGGAATAAATTATTTCTAGAGTGTCTTGAGCCAGCATCACATGAATAGATTACCATGAAGCACTCTGGGAAGCAAAAATTAATCTGAAAATCATAGTTGAAAACAGGGAAAAAAAACCCCATGAAAGCTGAGGATAACTATTCAGCTTCTTATTGTCAGTGGTGGCAAGCAGAAAACTGCTATAACAAAAATTCTCTGCTGGAACAAATAGCTACAATTCCACTGACTTCTACATTTCCTAGCCAAAAATTTTGTTCTTGTCGTCAGTGTGGTCAGTGTGATCAGTATGGTCAGTGTGGTTGGTGTGGTCAGTGTGGTTGGTGTGGTCAGTGTGGTCAGCATGGTCAGTGTGGTTGTTGTGGTCAGTGTGGTTGGTGTGGTCAGTGTGGTTGGTGTGGTCAGCATGGTCAGTGTGGTCAGTGTGGTTATACTGGTCAGTGTGGTTATTCTGGTCAGTGTGGTCAGCATAGCTGATGTGATCAGTGGGGTCAGTGTGGTTGCTCTGGTCAGTGTGGTAGGTGTTGTCAGTGTTGTCAGTGGGGTTGTTGTGGTCAATGTGGCTGCTGTGGTCAGTGTGTTGCAGTGGTTGCTGTGGTCAGTGTGGTCAGCGTGGTCAGCATAGTCAGTGGGGTCAGCAGGGTCATTGTGGTTGCTGTGGTCAGCATGGCTGTTATGGTCAGTGTGGTTGCTTTGGTTGTTGTGGTCAGTGTGGTCAGCATGATCAGTGTGGTCAGTGGGGTCAGTAGGGTCAGTGTGGTTGCTGTGGTCACTGTGGTCAGCATGGGGCTGCCCTCAGAGTGGTCAGAGCTGCCCGGGGCAGCATTGGTGGCCCTGCAGCAGCGGTCAGTGTCCAGTGAGGCAGGGGCAGGTGCGGGGCACTGCCCAGCCTGGGGACACCCTGCTCCTGGTGGGAAGCCATGAGTGACACAGCAAGGGACAGCCCCACTCTCCAGAGCCCCAGGGGCATCCCTGTGCTGCCAGCCTGGCACAGAGCTCAGTGCTCTCAGCCTGGCTGTGGCTGCAGCTCGGGCACAGAGCAATGCAGGGCACAGCCCCAGGACAGCCCTGCTGCAGCTCTGGCACAGAGCAATGCAGGGCACAGCCCCAGGACAGCCCTGCTGCAGCACGGGCACAGAGCAATGCAGAGCACAGCCCCAGGACAGCCCTGCTGCAGCACAGACACACACACAGAGCAGCCTCCCTCGGCTGGTCTCATTCTGTCATCCCGAATCTGACCTCTCCCAGCAGCCATACCTGACAAAACCAAATCTGACTGAGGCACCTGTGTGCACAGCTCAGCTTGACACCTCAATTCCTCTGAGATGCAGAACTCAGGTATTTGGAAATGAGCCTAGGAAAATCAGCTGCTTTCTGCTAAGTGCCTACCAGGCACTAAGGAGATACTTTCCTTGTATCTAAGGAAAAGATACAAAATTCATGTTAAAACAAGTTATGGAAAAAAGAACTAAAAAACCTAAACCAAGACTGAGACCTTTCTTACACAATGCACTTCACACACCTACAGACAAAGGTCCAGCTCTGTGACAGTGTCTAGAATGCATCTAGATCTGCAAAATCCACTTAGTCCATCAAACTTCTTCAGTGGTTTTGGAAAGCCATCTGTGCATCCACCTGCATTAAATACTCTGACACTTGGAGAAATCTGTCCAAAGGCTCTGGTTCTGCACTTGTTATAACAGTTAGTGGTGTTTTTCATATATTCATACAAAATCCTATTATTTTCTATACAGTCCAGTACTACATTTGTCTGGAAATTATTCAAGATTATTCTAGGGAAGATATGATGCCATGTGTTGCAGTATTAACTGGCTGTGCTTTGTCAAATAAAATGTTTTCATACACTACTCTTACAGGGTTTCAGCTAATTTTCTCCACTCAGCAAAAATAAATTCCAAAAATTATGATAACATCTCATACAGGTCTCCCACAGATCTCATACAACTTCAGTCTAAAGCATTTTTCCCCTCTAAAATTTCCTATTTTATTGCTATTCCTATTTAAGGACATAGGACTTGTTTTAATATTACATAAAGAAGCAAGGAACTGTTCAGTTATGGCAACAAGAAATTAGAAGGAGGTACATATTTCCAAAAAGATAATAGCTGACTATCAAACCAGTCCCAGAAATTAGTTGTGAAATGAAGTGGAATATATGAATGGTTATGAAAAACAACTAAATTAATTTACATGGGTAAAATAAATGGTACATGAGAGACAACTGCCACAGCAGAGTTATTCTCCTTATTCAGAATAAATGGGATTGGATATGCACATGCATGTGTGCATTTATGGGTATTTCTGTGAGGGAGATTTATTAAAATGTTTAATGGTATTGCCATGGTTGGATCGAGTCACACTCCGTGGTTTGCTGGCCTAATCCTGCTCACGTTAGAGGCAGTGGAAATAGGAACTGTTGACTAATTATCCCCCTGTAAGGCCCCAGAATATCCACCTTGAATTCTAACAAATTACTAGAACCTCAGGGAAAGAAACAATGCTAATTAAGATGAACTTTAGGTGTAGGACCTAATTAATATGATCTTTACGTGAAACTTGTTCCAAATGAACCAACTTTAAAAGTTATACCAATAAATGCCTTGGGCTGTCTAGCACTAAATAAGTCAAAAAATAAACAAACATGTTCCTTAAAATCAGCAAGTCACAAATCAAGATATTAGCATGGGTGTAATGTGTCTGCAAGACTTTTCTTCAGCAAAGATTTTGATTTGTTTTAGCTCTGAACACCACTGTGGGTGAAATGATAAATGCAGGGCTGCTTTCTGTTTCTGACTGGAAACACACAGACATGCTGGGGGGAAGAACACATACAGCAAGAATACACAAGTGCCTCTGTTTGGGGAGAAATATTGATTTCAAGATCTTGTCAAAAATGATGTGTCAGTCTATTAAAACAAGAACTTAAAACTATGTCTCTAGGAAACTTAGAAGGGTTTCTTCCCCTATTTCAGGGAAAGCTGTTGGATGTCCAAGCAGAAATTTGGGCATAAAGTCAATTAAAGAAGGCATAAAGGTCCCTGTATTGGTTATTGGTAGAGGTCCTGCCTGTGCACCCATGTGGACACATCTGTTTGTCTCAGGTACACGAGGGCAGAGTACACTGTCATATTTGGGGAATTTCCAACTCAGAACATTCTATGATTCCACAGGAATTATTTTCCTCGCTGGATAAACCCTCATTTCTTACAGTCCTGCAGC